>NC_090376.1:146698783-147001813 GCF_036365525.1 Heterodontus francisci
CAAAATAGACAGAACACTGAAGAACTCCTAATTTAGTGGGCAAAGAATGAATCGATGAGCTGCTAAAATTATTCATGGAACAAATTATGGGGAAAATGGATGGCCATGAAAATAGATTTGTTGTAAGGTTATACAACAGTAACTTGTTTAGAAGTCCATGATGCCAGATACTGCTAAAGCCCTTGGAGAAAAAAGACTTGCATTTATATAGAGCTTTTCTTGACCACAGGATGTCTCAAAGCACTTCACCATCAATGAAGTACTTTTGAAGTGCAGTCACTGTTGTTATGTAGGAAACACGGCGGCTAATTTATGCTGAGCAAACTCCAACAAACAGCAATGTGATAATGACAGATAATCTGTTTTCATGATGTTGATTGAGCAATAAATATTGGCCAGGACACAACTCTCCTGCAAAATAGTACCATGGGAGCTTTTAAGCCCACCTAAGAGGACAGATAGGGCTTTGATTTAACATCTGATATGAAAGACAACACCTCTGACAGTGCAGCACTCCCTCAGTACTGGAGTGTCAGCCTCGATTTTTGCACTCAAGGCCAGGAGT
This sequence comes from Heterodontus francisci, assembly GCF_036365525.1. Taxonomy (NCBI): domain Eukaryota; kingdom Metazoa; phylum Chordata; class Chondrichthyes; order Heterodontiformes; family Heterodontidae; genus Heterodontus; species Heterodontus francisci. Next base: position 146,699,349 of record NC_090376.1, read on the forward strand.
GGGACTTGAACCTGGAAGCTTGTGACCTAGAGATGAGAGTGCTACCAACTGACCCATGGCTGGCACTCTGGACAGTAATGTAAATGATTTAGTAAAGTATTTAAGGGCTGAATAGCAGAGGTGTGTAACATTGAAAACAAGATACCCAATGGAAAAAAAATACTGATCATGGACTAAGCCTGAACTTTCAAAGTGTTGTGTACAATTTTGGTCTCCTTCTCTAAAGAAGGATATAATTTCCATAGATGGAGTGCAATAGAGGTTCAACAGACTAATCCCTGGGATGACGGGATTGTCTTATGAGGTGAGATTGAGAAAACTGTGCCAGTATTCGCTGGAGTTTCAGAAAATGCAAGGTGATCTCATTGAAATTTACCAAATTCTTACAGGGCTTGACAGGGTGGTTTTGGGTAGGATGTTTCCCCTGGCTGGTGAATTTAGAACAAGGAGACATAATCTCAGATTAAGGGGTAGGCCATTTAAGACTGAGATGAGGAGGAATTTCTTCACTCAGAGGGTGATGAATCGTTGGAATTCTCCACCCCAGAGGGTTTTGAAAGCTCAATCATTGAGCATGTTCAAGACAGAAATTGATAGATTTCTGGAGACAAATGACATCAAGGGATATGGAGATTGTGTGGGAAAGTGGCATTGAGGTAGATGATCAGCCATGATCAATTTTAAATGGCCGAGCAGGCTAAACAGGCTGAACGATGTATTCCTGTCCCTATGTTCCTATGTATAGGGTAATTTGAGGGATAACTTCCAGAAAGTACCTTTATAAAAATAATAAAATGATAGTTGAAAGTGGAAGAAGGGTTTGCTTTCTTAAGAATAAGACAAACATGAACAGATTTTAGAGAATAATGAGTAAAAAGGTCACATTGGACATGTTTAAGTTTTCAAATGCACAATTTGAAAATGACAGGAGATTCCATTAGGACCAGGACTCCGACTGCCTTTCAGAGAACAGGGAATCTAATACACCAGTGAAGGATGCTGTTCCAACCTTCTGCCTCCAGCAGAGAGCCTTGCCTTCAAAAGCAAATTTGGAAAATTTGGGCAGAAAATAAATAATTGAAAACTGACTGACTATGGCCCAATTTCCAATATTCCCTTCGGGCAGGTGAGGCTTTCCAAAAGAAGTGTAAACTTTGAAAATGAATTTGCTGATGTCATCATAATAAATCAAACAGAAAATTATCAAGATTCGATTTTGAGGAGAAGAAGTGAGCAAAAAAGCCAGTAGATACACCATCAGGATGGAAGAAAGATAAAATGATGGATTTACAGAAGTTACAAGAGGCTGATGTGAAAGAACTTCCATTTATGTTGCAACTTATCATGTTCTCATGCCATCCCAAAGTGCTTTGAAAACAATAAATTAATTTTGAAGTGTTATTATCTAGGCAATTGCAGCAACCAAGAAACAACAGATGAGATGAATTGACAGTTAATCTGTTTTCATTTGATAACTTGGAAGAAAAAAACATCTGCTAGAGAGCGTGATGCTGAGAATCCATGACTGTCTCAAGTCCAGCTGACCCAATCAGTTTCTGTAGGAACAAAAACAAGAAATGCTGGAATCACTCAGCAGGTCTGGCAGCATCTGTGGAAAGAGAAGCAGAGTTAACGTTTCGGGTCAGTGACCCTTCTTCGGAACTGACAAATATTAGAAAAGTCACAGATTATAAACAAGTGAGGTGGGGGTGGGGCAAGAGATAACAAAGGAGAAGGTGCAGATTGGACCAGGCCACATAGCTGACCAAAAGGTCACGGAGCAAAGGCAAACAATATGTTAATGCTGTGTTGAAAGACAAAGCATTAGTACAGATTAGGTGTGAATACACTGAATATTGAACAGCAGCAAGTGCAAACCCGAAAAAAAAACCTGAAAAAAAACAGTGGGTAAGCAAACTGAACAAACTAAGATGAAATGAAATAAATGCAAAAAAAATTGTAAAAAATGTAAAAAAGAATGTAAAAAAAAGGAAGAAAAAATAACTAAAAATGAAAGTAAAATGGGGGGCTGTCATGCTCTGAAATTATTGAACTCAATGTTCAGTCCGGCAGGCTGTAGTGTGCGTAATCGGTAGATGAGATGCTGTTCCTCGAGCTTGCGTTGATGTTCACTGGAACACTGCAGCAATCCCAGGACAGAGATGTGAGCATGAGAGCAGGGGGGAGTGTTGAAATGGCAAGCAACCGGAAGCTCAGGGTCCTGCTTGCGGACTGAGCGGAGATGTTCCGCAAAGCGGTCACCCAGTCTGCACTTGGTCTCCCCAATGTAGAGGAGACCACACTGTGAGCAGCGAATACAGTATACTACATTGAAAGAAGTACAAGTAAATCGCTGCTTCACCTGAAAGGAGTGTTTGGGGCCTGGGATAGTGAGGAGTGAGGAGGTAAATGGGCAGGTATTACACCTCCTGCGATTGCAGGGGAAGGTGACCTGGGACGGGGACGAGGTGGTGGGGGTAATGGAGGAGTGGACCAGGGTGTCGCGGAGGGAATGATCCCTTCAGAATGCTGACAGGGGAAGGGAGGGGAAGATGCGACTGGTAGTGGCATCACGCTGGAGGTGGCGAAAATGGCGGAGGATGATCCTTTGGATATGGAGGCTGGTGGGATGAAAAGTGAGGACAAGGGGAACCCTGTCACGGTTCTGGGAGGGAGGGGAAGGGGTGAGGGTAGAGGTGCGGGCAATGGGTCGGACACGGTTGTGGGCCCTGTCAACCACAGTGGGGGGAAATCCTCGGTTGAGGAAAAAGGAGGTCATATCAGAAGCACCGTCATGGAAGGTAGCATCATCAGAGCAGATGCGTCAGACGCAGAAACTGGGAGAATGGAATGGAGTCCTTACAGGAGGTAGGGTGTGAAGAAGTGTAGTCGAGGTAGCTGTGGGAGTTGGTGGGCTTATAATGGATATTGGTAGACAAACTATCCCCAGAGATGGAGACAGAGAAGTCGAGGAAGGGAAGGGAAGTGTCAGAGATGGACCATGTAAAGGTGAGAGAAGGGTGGAAATTGGAAGCAAAGTTGATAAAGTTTTCTAGTTCGGGGCGGGAGCAGGAAACGGCACCGATACAGTTATCAATGTACTGCAAAAAGAGTTGGGGGAGGGGGCCTGAGTAGGACTGGAACAAAGAATGCTCGACATATCCCACAAAAAGACAGACATAACTAGGACCCATGCGGGTACCCATAGCGACACCTTTTACTTGAAGGAAGTGCGTGGAGTTGAAGGAGAAGTTGTTCAATGTGAGAACAAGTTCAGCCAGGCGGAGGAGAGTGGTGGTGGATGGGGACTGGTTGGGCCTCTGTTCCAGGAAGAAGTGGAGAGCCCTCAAACCATCCTGGTGGGGGATTGAGGTGTAGAGCGATTGGACGTCCATAGTGAAGAGGAGGCGGTTGGGACCAGGAAACTGGAGATTGTCAAAATGACGTAGGGCGTCAGAAGAGTCACGGATGTAGGTGGGAAGAGACTGGACCAGGAGAGAAAAGATAGAGTCTTAGATAGGAAGAAATAAGTTCAGTGGGGCAGGAGCAGGCTGACACAATGGGTCTGCCGGGACAGTCCCGTTTGTGGATTTTGGGAAGGAGGTAGAAGCGGGCTGTCCGGGGTTGTGGGACTATGAGGTTGGAAGCCGTAGAGGGAAGATCTCCAGAGGAGATGAGGTCAGTGACAGTCCTTTGGACGGTGGCTTGATGTTCGGTGGTGGGGTCACGGTCCAGAGTGAGGTAGGAAGAGGTGTCTGTGAGTTGGCGTTGAGCTTCTGCAAGGTAGAGGTCGGTACGCCATACAACAACAGCACCACCCTTGTCTGCAGGTTTGCTGACCATGTCGGGGTTAGACCTGAGAGAACGGAGTACCTCAAGTTCAGAGGGGGACAGGTTAGAGTGAGTGAGGGGGGGCAGAGAAATTGAGACGACCAATGTCCAGTTTCTGTAGGCCCTTGTTTGGGTCATGGCAAGGGGAGTGGATTATCAGGCCAGAAAGCTCCCGCTAATCATATATCCTTTGGCAGGGTTAGTGCTATAAATCATCGAAGGTTGCATCCCAACACTTAAGCTGGGAAAGATAGCCTGCAGACTATTGGGCCTTATGTCAGTTAATGTGTTAACCAGCGATGTATTAGCTTGACTTTATACAGAGCTAACGTTGATGATATTTTTGAAATACTTTGACCCTGAAAATCCATGGTTGTTTCACTGGATCCTTGCCATAATTTCAGCAGAACCCATCAGAAACCAACATGGACACAGTTGCACCTGATTCTGCTCTTTCTGGGATTTTCCAAACAGCTTTGAAAGAGGTAACATTTTACCCACTTATAAGGCTTATAAGGCAAATGAAACCAACGGAGCAGACCTGTGGTTGAGCTGGGGGCAGGAACTCTGTACTTCAGTACCTGGCAGGAGGATAATGAATGATTGCCTGGGAGGAGTGCCAGGGCAACATTTAACTTCCCAACGGCAGGAATTTTCAGCTATATGGGCAGCTGGGCACAAGAGCTGCACCAATCATAGTTTGGGTGTCCATTAGTCCCATGCAAATGGAGTATCCTCCTGCTGAACCCACAAATCCTAGTGAAGTTTGAGTTGAAGGGCACTTATGTACACATTTGTTGTGTAACTGCTAGGATCATGTCCCACACATTTTTGAAACTTTTTATTTAGTGTTTCATTTAAAGTTTTATTATGTTGAGGGAGAGAAGTGATTTATGCCGCTGTTATATGAATGTTACCTTAGGCCACAACTCAAATTCAATAATGCCACCCACCTGGTAGTCATAGGATTATACCATCTCACACCATTGTTTTTTATGCAGCGCTATGAGAGCATGAGCACACTGATGAGTGCACTGAGCTGGAGAAATGAGGTGTGGCAGTGATGAGGGTTAGACTTGTGCTAGTAAATGGATAGACTTGTTTTTATGAAATGTCATGACATCATGTTGGACATCAATTTCTGAGGAACTATGCTGAAAAGCCTTTTATTCTCGAGCTGGGTCAAGTTTGCTCCAAAATCAAATTTAAAATTGAATACTGAAAAGTGGTACCATTGTTCATAATATATATTTCATAACTCATTTTTATTTGATAACATTTTTTCCTGGGTTCAACTGGCATTTGAAGTAGTAATAATTGAAAATGTATTCATTTTGTGACAGTTATGGTAGTATTGTAGCTCTTTCGGGAAGTGGAAAATTCATCAATAAATCACTCAAGATTATATTGTTTAATCGATTCACATACAACAATCTATCCGGATAAATGCAGTTGACTGTGTCCTATTGACATGGAGTGAACAGAAATAGTTGGTTTAGTAAATTCAGTGTGTCCTTTTAAGTACTGTGATGATGCTATGTTTGCTATACTCTGTTCTCCACTACAAACTCCACCCTCACAGAAAACAAACACTGATGGGATGAAATTGCATTGCACATATTAGCATACAAATGTGTTAATATATTCATATGAAATTCCTTTGACTGTTATTTTAATGAAGGCTGTAATTTGTTTAATTTTAAAATGCTGAAAGGAATACATGACATATACACAAGCAGATTATTCAACTAGAGCTGTGAGCAGAGAATGACAGGACAGGGATACAAAATTGACAAGCCTCAAGCCAGACTTAAAAGGTAAAGGTTTTTTTGCAGAGATGTGTGGGATAGATTCTCAGTTTAAGGCAATTAATACTGTGCTGAGCGATGCCTTTAAAACAAGAGTTCAGTTAGTCGCTGGTTGGGAATGCGATTCAGGGTTATAAGGGAAAGTGCAATAGAGACAAGTGAATGCTGTAGAACATGGGGATTCCTGAACCACAGTGATAACAGAAATAACATAACAAAAACCTGGCCAAAGATTAATAATGTAAGAGTTATATTGGTGCTTTGGTAGTTTGATTGACTTACATTTGAAAGGGTAGGAAGAAACTTCACAACATTTTTCCTCAAGAAATAAAATGGGTTAAGTAGAGTCCACGGGCTCGAAATTCATGTGCCAGGTTTCTGGGTGTGGGGCTCACAATTCGTGTTCCAATTTGGTGCACCCACCTCATCTGCATGATTGTAGCATCAGGCCAAGTGGGTCCCCCGCTGCTTTCCTCCTTCTTCACACTGCCAACTGCCTCTGCGCTCTGCAGGGGGCCGAACAGCGTTGCACAGAAAGCACATGGTGCAGCCAGCCTGCTCTTCTCAAAGACAGACTCCCTATCAAAGGGAGGCTGCACTCCTGGGGCTGAATTTAGGAGGCCGTTTGGAGCGGGAATGGAGGCATGGAGGGCCGGAGAGTAGTGTCGGATGTGTCCACCCAGAAATCTGCCGTTGTGAATTTGGTTCGGGATTTCGTCAGTAGCGGGAAAGCACCAAAGCGGTGTTGACACCCCAACGCAATGGGAGTGCAATTTAAATTGTACAACAGATAGTTATAATACATTTGCATGCAAGTGATAGCGATTCAATGGGGGGCCTGGAATTAAGTGGACTATGGGTGGCCCTCATGTGCCTTCAGATTCCCGGCTATTGAAAGGCGATGGCACTGAAGTGACAAGAAGGCAGCCATGGTTGGCGGAAGCAGGGGGGGGTTGGTAGTGGAGGACATCGTCGGCCTGCAGTGCTTGAACTCTGCACAGCTGAGCATGATCTCAGCGGCAGTACTGGGTGGACATAGTCTCGGGTGTTCTGCAAAGGTGGTCACACTGCTGGGTGAACTGTACGGGTGGCCATTCTATCAGGTGAGATGGTTGGGTAGCCATACTATCGGGGGACAGGTTTGGCTTTCAGCAAGGGTGGGCACTGAGAGCCATTAGCACGTAAGACAAGAGGAGTAGCAAAGGCAAAGGTGTCAAGGCAACTTCATCTCTGCAAGTACAGTGCTCTGGAGGCCTACTGATCACCTGCCATGGGTTTCATACATCCTGCCTTTTTGGATTCCCGTGGCATGATGCAGTACCTCTGATGGAGAGAGGGGTCAGCTGCTCCTCCCTCTGAAGCTCCACGATGAGAGTGCCAGCAGCTGACCAGCCAAGAAGGGCCTATCTGTGCCACACAGTGTAATGGACTGGAGTTCGTTACCTCCAAATGTCCAGTGGCATTGTCAGTGAAGACTACGGCTCTCCAGGGAGTCTGTCACCAACTTATGCGCCAGGATGCAGGGCGAGTTGCGACTTATGGGATTCGGTGGTCACCCTATGTCAGTGGCCCTGAAGATCACAGTGGCACTTAACCTTTATGCATCTGGATCATTCCAGGGATCAACCAGGGACATATGTCAGGTCTCCCAGGCATCAGCCCACCGCTGCATCAAGGAGGTGACCAATGTCCTATTTAATAGGGCCGGAGAATACGTGCACTACTGGACTGACACTGACAGTCAGGCAGAGAGGGCTATCGGATTCGGGGTCATCGTTGGATTCCACAAAGTGCAAGATAGATTGCACACATGTGGCCATCAAGGCTCCAACGGACCAGCCAGCCGCCTTCATCAACAGGAAAGTGCCATCAACGTTCAACTGGTCTATGACCACCTAAAGCATTTCCTGCAGGTGTGTGCCGGCTTTCCGGGAAGCAAACACGTGTCTACATACTATAAAGGGCTTGATAAAATTTGGTGTCACTGGGGCATTTCATTTACTATAATGGTCTTTAATTTCTCAAATGCTATTTGGCATGATTGTGTCCACGCGACCTTCACATTTTTCTTTAACAAATTCGTTTGTGGGGTAACTACTGTACTGAAGTTAGGCATGAACTTTTGGTAGAACCCACACATCCTGAGGAATCATAGTAATGGGGAGGCGGTGGTGTAGTGGTATTGTCACTGGACTAATAACCCAAAGACCCAGGGTATTGTTCTGGGGACATGGGTTCACATCCCACCACAGCAGACGGTGGAATTTGACTTGAATTAATAAATCTGGAATTTTAAAAAAAGCTAGTCTAATGATGGCCATGAAACCATTGTCAATTGTTGTAAAAACCCATCTGGTTCACTAATGTCCTTTAGGGAAGGAAATCTGCTGTCCTTACCTGGTCAGGCCTACATGTGACTCCAGACCCACAACAATGTGGTTGACTCTTACATGCCCTCTGAAATGGCCTAGCAAGCCACTCAATTAGGGATGGGCAATAAATGCAGGCCTGGCCAGCGACACCCACATCCAATGAATAAAAAAAAATTCTCCTTTTTTGTTTTAGGGACTGGATAGTCTATTATCGCCTGAACTTTAGCTTCTCTAGGCAACACTTGACCTTGACCAACAATATGCCCCGAATAGTTGACCTTAGCCTTGGCGAACTCACTCTTAACTAAGTTTATTACCAAAATGAAATAAAAACAAGAAATGCTGGAAACACTCAGCAGGTCTGGCAGCATCGGTGGAGAGGGAAGCAGAGTTAACGTTTCAGGTCAGGGTTCTGAAGAAGGGTCACTGACCTGAAACATTAACTCTGCTTCTCTCTCCATAGATGCTGCCAGACCTGCTGCGTGTTTCCAGCATTTCTTGTTTTTATTTCAGATTTCCAGCATCCGCAGTATTTTGCTTTTTATTACCAAAATGGCTTTCTCTAACTTCGCGAACAGAGCCTTTATGTGTTCAACATGTTCTTCCCAAGTGTCACTGTGTACCAATAGGTCATCAATATACACAACACAATTGCTTAGTCCAGCAATTATCTGGTTAGTCAATCTTTGAAATGTGGCCAGTGCATTTTTCATACCAAACAGCAAGACGTTACACTGAAATAAGCCATCTGGGGTTACGAAGGCAGAAACTTCTTTGGCTTGGTTAGTCAAGGGGACTTGCCAATATCCTATCAACAAATCAATCTTGCTAATAAAGGCTGAATTCCCCACTCTGTCAATACAATCCTCAAGTCATGGGATTGGATAAAAGACTGTTTTAGTTACTGTATTGACTTTACGATAATCAATACAGAATCTTTTGGAACTCTCTGGCGTTGGTATCAGCACAACTGGAGAACTCCAGCTACCTTGACTTTGATCAATTATATCTTTCTTTAGCATATATTGAACCTTTTCTCTGACCTGAGCCAATTTATCAGGATTGAGTCGATAAGAGTTCTGTTTAATGGGAGTAGTTGTCCCAACATCAATCCCATGAAAAGCCAGAGGAGTTCAACCTGGCTTATCGGCACATACTGCTTTAAAGTCTTTTAACAGCTCAGCTATGTCCTTTTTATGTTGTTTGGAGAGATGATGTAGAACTGCATCTAAACTTTCTAACACTTCTGTGTTTGCCAGTTTCACCATAGAGGATTCAATTTGAGAGTTCTCGGTCTGTGCCTCTTCATCCAGCTCATTAAAAGTAACACTATCCTTATCCTCATCTTCTATCATTTGGCATCCATTTACTGGCTGACAATATTCACGGTCATAGTATCTTTTCAACATAATCACAACACACACCCTTTGACTTTTTCATCTGTCTAGGGTACTAGCCAAATACTTCACCTCACTGAGTCTCCTCTTAATGAAGTAAGATCCACTGAACCGAGATTTCAACAGTTCCCCAGGAAAGGAAACTAAATTAGCACCTGGCTCCAGATTGAAAACTACGTGCCTTAGCTGTTCTATCTGCTTAGGTTTTCATCACTTGCTGAGAAACCTTGAGATGTTCTCTGGCCACCTCTCAAGCTTTTGAGAGTCTCTCTCGAAACTCTGACACATAATCTAAGAGGGTTGTTCCCTCCTCCTGTGTGAAAAATCTCTCCTCAATGAGTTTAAGGGGACCTCTAACCTTACGCCCATAGACGAATGGACTGAAACCAGTAGACTTATTTGATGTGTCCTTGATGGTAAATAATAAAAATGATATCCGCTTATCCCAATCATGGAGATACTTAAAACAATAGGCCTTAATCATACTCTTTAGGGTCCGGTGTTACTTTTTCAAAGCACCTTGTGACTGCTGATGAAAAGCAGATGATTTGAGCAACTTCACTCACAAACTACACATGATCTCTTGAAATGCCTATAACATGAAATTTAACTCCTGGTCCAACTGAATTTCTTTTGGCAACCCTATCAAGTGAAAAACTAAATCACCTCTCAATCACAGCTTTCACTGTGATTTTTTTATTTTCAAGGTTATTGCCTCTGGAAACTGATCGGACAATCCATGATGGTTAGGAGAAACTCATGACCTGACGTAGTCATGGGTAATTGTCCAACACAATCCACAAGAACTCTGCTAAATGGTTCGTCAAAAACAGATATCAGTATTAATGGGGTTGGCCTAATCAAAGGCTGTGTCATCCCAATCATCTGGCATGAGTGACATGTCTTACAGAAGTTGACCACATCCATGTGCAGCTTCAGCCAGTAAAAATGCATCATCACCCTAGCCTGTGCCTGCCGAATACCCAAATGACCTACAACTGGAACATCAGTGGAATTCTTAAAATTTCACTGCAGTAGCAAGGCGGGACAACAATTTGATGGCCTCCAGCCCAATTTTCATCAGCGGGCCTCTGGTGAGGTCTCCACTTCCTCATCAATATGTCATTTTTGACATACTAGCACTCAGAGATTTTCTCAGCAACCATCTCAGAACATGCTGTCTGTGATCCGCAACCCACCCCCACAACCCGGTGCAGGCTGGAGCCACGGCAGGGGAAGAGTGCGTAAAATTGAGTGGGAGGTGAGGGGTGCTTGAGGTCCTTACCTTATCAAACCTCCTGTCTCTATAACTACTGCCTTTATGGGTCAATTTGTAATCATCTGCCATTACTGTGGCATCCCTTATTTTACCGACTTTGTTTTCCCAGGTGGGACCTTATTCCTGAAGGGTCACTATTTTTAAATTCTTCCATTAAAACTATTTCCCTAATGCTCTCAATGTCTTGCTCAATCTTCATTGACCTATACCACCTCTCAAACACCATTTCCTTCTTTCTAGTGTTGTGAAGACCCCACCTGCCACGAATGAGCCATATTAATTTTGTCATATGAACATTGATTTTTAAATTTTTGCTGGAGTGAAGAGATGACTTGTTTAAAGAGATCAGCAGTGGCTGGAAAACATTTGCCTACTAAAAGACAGTGCCTGGAGACAATAGAATGGCTCCCTGATTCAGTTAACCCAACTGGAGTTTGATCACCAGACATTGAATGTGTAAGAAAGCCAGCATTTCAGGGTGTCTGCTAAGATGAGAATCCACAAATGCAGGAGTTTGTTAAAACAGCTAGTCACATGACTAAGCTGCTGGCCCAGGTTTTTGTGGATGGCTTTTAGCACAGTTGGGAGATTACAACTGAATTTGGAAGAAGAGAGCCTCTCTCCTGGCTAGCTCTCTCTCTCTCTCACGACTCTCCGGATCCATTGAAGTCACTTAAACCTCAAGAGAGAAAAGACTCCTACAGTGAAACAAGTTTTAAACTGTGCTTTGGGCCCCAATGAAACGGCAAGACTTACCAGCAATCAAAGACTCTACATCAAACTCAAAGGAACGTAAATAAATCCCAGCTATTGCCTCAAACTTTTTCCTTTTATTCTTTCTACTTTTCTGTTTCTATCTGCGTATGTGTTTATCATGTACGCATGCTAGTGTGTTCGTGTTGTGTATTCGTAGTCGTTAACAAAATTAGAGTTTAAGGTTAATAAACTTCCACCTGTCTTGTTTAAATCTAAGAAAACCTATCTGGTTAATTTCTTTGCCTTACAATTGGAGAACAGTGAACTGTTTCTTTTCTGAATTCAAGTTTTCTCATTTCAAATTGTAATTGTCTCTTTCTCTTTCTTGTCTGTCTTTTCTTTTTCTCTGTCTTTCTTGTTCCCTTTGCTTTCTTTCTTTTTCTCTTTCTTCATTTGTTCTTTTTCTTTCTCTTTCCATTCCTGTTGCCTCATTTGTAACTGAATTGTAACTAACTCAAATCTGAGAGCTAATGAAGATCACTCTTTTCCTCCTCAAGGTTAAAATGCTAAGACAGTACTTCAACAATTTCTTCCTTTTTAGCTTTTGATTTTAAACTAACCCTTAATTGCTCTGCTACAGCCTCTAATACATCCACTGTTAACTGCGCTAAGTCATTAAGAGTCAAATCTCTTTCCGCAAATACTTGAACATTAAAAGTAGACATGGTGACAATTCTTTATGAGTACAGCAAAAGTAATTGTGAAATCTTGTTTATTTAAATTCTAGCAAATTCCAGTGTACCTATTTTACAGCCTAATCATGAACAATTCGGATCCCACATGAGCCTCCAAATTGTTACAACCTCAGTAGAGACCATTAACTTTAAAACAAGAGATATGAACTTCCCAAATTCCTTCTAGCTGCAATGGGTTGGATCTCCCGTCTATTTCTCAAAGCCAACGTCCTCTTCGTTCACTTCTTCCAAGCACTTTTGACTGGACTTCCATTAATAAGGCAATTTCTGGTAACCCTGTTGCTCTTTTCTCCTCCGCAACCTTGCATCTTCGAACTGGGTTCAAATCTTAGCAACCTTTTATTGTGTAGGTGATCTCAGAGCAGCTGTCTCCCAGAAACAACCCATTGTCTTCTCTCTCTTTAGGCTGCCGTTGACTGCTGTTCTTCCTTTCTTCTTTTCCGCCTCCAGAGCTAGGAAAGCCTCTCCAATTTATCCAGATCAAAAGTCAATGGTCATTTGCCTTTGGCAATTTTCATAGACCATAAGTCTGACCATAGCAAAACCACCTTCCTTTATTTCCAGGTGTTAAAATTTGTAACTCAAATCTGCCTTTCAGTGTCTCTGGCTCCCTGTTTACAATCTGTGAGTCTGGGAGAACTAAACCCATTGTCCTTTAGATGTTATAAACTTGCACCCTTCTTTCAAAAGGGTCTCTGATCTGGGTTCCTTGTTCTCATGGTATCCAAGACCTCTGGCTTGTCTCTGGGCAGAATCAGAATGAGGTCACATGTTTCCTTCAAATATCCATTTTAAACTGCTTTAAATGTCACAATTGTTAGAACTTAACCATACTACAAAGTCCACTGTTCATAAAACAATGAATGTTAACTTCAATAACTATAAAACTTTACAACACAAAACAAATCACAGAATTGTTACAGAACAGAAGGAGGCCATTCAGCTCATTGTGTCTGCATCGGGTCTCCAAAAGTGCAGTTTACCTAATACCAGTCCTTGACCTGCTCCCCGTAACCCTGCACATTCTTCCTTTACAGATAACAATCCAATTCCCTTTTGAATGCCTTGATTGAACCTGCCTCCACCACACTCTCAGGCAATGCATTCCAGATCCTAACCACTCACTGCGTGAAAAAGTTTTTCCTCATGTCACAATTAGTTTTTGCCAATTGACCTTAAATCTGTGCCCTCTTATTCTTGATGTCTCCAACAATGGGAACAGTTTTTCTACATCAACCTTGCCCAGATCCGTCATAATTTTGAAAAGCTCTATCAAATCTCCTCTCTGCCTTCTCTTCTCCAAAGAAAATATTCCCAACTTCTGCAGTCTATCACATAACTGAAGTTCCTCATCCATGGAATCATTCTTGTCACCCTTATCAGCACTCTCTCCAAAGTATGGTACCCAGAATTGAACACAATACTCAAGTTGAGGCAAAACCAGTGTTCTATACAAGTTTAACATAACCTCTTTGCTTTTGTACCCTATTCACCTATTAATGAAGCCTAGGATGCTGTATGCTCTATTAATCATGCTCTCAACTTGTCCTGCCACTTTCATTGATTTATACACATATACATTCAAGTCCCTCTGCTCCTGCACCCACTTTAAAATTGCATCCTTTTTCTATATTGTCTCTCCATGTTCTTCCTACCAAAACATCCATTAACCACTCCTCTCTGTTTTCTGTCACTCTGTCAATTTCATATCCATGCTGCTATTGTCCCTTTCATTCCATGAGATACAACTTTGCTCACAAGTCTGTTGTGCGGCAGTTTGCCAAATGTTTTTTGGAAATCCATGTACATCACATCAACAACATTGCCCTGATCAACCTTCTCTGTTACTTAATCAAAAAACTCAAGCAAGTTACATAAGCATGATTTGCCCTTCACAAATCCATGCTGGCTTTCCCTAATTAACCCGCATTTGCCCAAACGACTATTAAGGCTGAATTTTACCGGCCCCCCGACAACGGAGGTCATGGCAGGTGGGCCGGTAAATTGTCTCCGGGAGAGGCCCACCAGGGGCTTCAACACCAGGAAGGCCCCACCCCATATTACCGGCGGCGACGAGGCCGTCCTCGCCACTCAGCGACCTGGGCCGGAACTAAATATTGAAATGAATGTAAAGTAATGAATAAATGGCCTACCTGCTCCTGTCAGCTGTCCCGCTGCAATATTCAGGTAGGTTGCCGGGATTACCACGTCTTCGGATCTCCATTCAGAGATCCAAAGCAGAACACTGGTTGGGAGGAGGGAGCAGATAAATTTTCAGGGCGGGGAGGGGAGCAGGGTTAAACTTTTTCGATTGGTCTAGGGGGTGGCGGAAAGGGGTAAAGTTCATAGTGTATAAACTTTGTGGGTGAAGGCCAGGATCTCAAGATAAGTTTTTTTGGGGGGAGAGGGCAAGTAATAAATTGTTTAGTCATTGCGGGGATGGGAAGGGGGTTGAATCTTTTATTAAATTTTAAAATTTAACTTATACTGCCTGTAACTTCAATGAAAGGGCTTGAAGCCCTTTAGAAATGGCGCCGGTGCCTGCACAACTGCACAGTGCTGCCAGACGCCCGCCCCCTCCATGTCATTGAGGAGGAGAGGTAGTCCGCCCAAGCCATGTAAATGAGCCACCATGTCTAATATCGCGACGGCTCCGTGGAGTAAAAGCTCCATCGTCGTATTAGAAGCTCGCTGCTGATCTCGGCAGCGAGGTAGTAAAATTCAGCCCTTAATTTTGTCCTGAATTATTGTTTCTAAAAGCATCCCCAGTGCCGAAGTTAAACTACCCAGCCTGTAGTTGCTGGGCTTATCTTGACAACTTGTTTTGAACTAATTTATCGAATTTCAGACACCCGTGATACCCCAAGTACATCTAGGTGGCTTTCTTTAAATGTTTTTGTGTGCTTTTATGAGGTTTGACCCCTGCAATAGCAGCTGAGCTGGGATAACTTTGGCAACCATCCTCTCGCTGCCTGAGGCTTCAAGGGCCCCAGCCGCCTGAGGCTTCCCTGCATAGGTGCAGGACTCTCCTCAGGCGTCACGGCTACTGGAGCTGAGCTCACTGGCGGAGGGGCTGAGGAGCAAGTGTCCATACACAAAGTGCTCTGAGGGTAGCCCCCAGCTATGGAGGTCAGCTTCTCTTCCTTTCATGGCTCATTTGAGCCTTCCTGATCACCAGAGAAGGATGAGGACCTGGAGAAGACTCCTGGTCCATTCAGGTTTGTTTGGTCAAGTGGGAGGACCTCCTCTTGCCATCAATGGAGGAGAGGACCTCCCGCATTTCCCTTGGAACCTGGAGGAGAATCTCCAGGGAAGCATAGTTAAACCATGGGGCTACCTGGTGTCTAGACTCTGCCAGTGTGTGGTGTACTTCCCTGGGGAGTGGGGAGTCCAGGAGTCATTCCAACACCGGTTTCAGCAGTGAGCAAAAAACAACATATGACTCAAAGGCTGCAGGGGTAGGCGGTGGCGTAGTGGTATTATCACTGGACTAGTAACCCAGAGACCCAGGGTATTTCTCTGGGGACATGGGTTCGAATCCCACCACAGCAGAAGGTGGAATTTGAATTTAATTAACAAATCTGGAATTAAAAGCTAGTCTAATGATGGCCATGAAACCATTGTCGATTGTTGTAAAAACCCACCTGGTTCACTAATGTCCTTTAGGGAAGGAAATCTGCTGTCCTTACCTGGTCTGGCCTACATGTGACTCCAGACCCACAGCAATGTGGTTGACTCTTACATGCCCTCTGAAATGGCCTAGCAAGCCACTCAGTTGTACCTAACCGCAACACAGTCAATAAAAAGGAATTAAACCAGATGGACCACCCGGCAGCGACCGAGGCACCGGAAATGACAACGGCAAACCCAGCCCTGTCGACCCTGCAAAGTCCTCCTTACTAACATCTGGGGGCTTGTGCCAAAGATGGGAAAGCTGCCCCACAGACTAGTCAAGCAACATCCTGACATAGTCATACTCACGGAATCATACCTTACAGACAATGTCCCAGACACTGCCATCACCATCCCCGGGTATGTCCTGTCCCACTGGCAGGACAGACCCACCGGAGGTGGTGGCACAGTGGTATACAGCAGGAAGGGAGTTGCCCTGGGAGTCCTCAACATTGACTCCGGACCCCATGAAGTCTCATGGCATCAGGTCAAACATGGGCAAGGTAACCTCCAACTGATTACCACCTACCGCCCTCCCTCAGCTGATGAGTCAGTACTCCTCCATGTTGAACACCACTTGGAGGAAGCACTGATTGTGACAAGGGCACAAAATGTACGCTGGGTGGGGGACTTCAATGTCCATCACCAAGAGTGGCTCGGTAGCACCACTACTGACCGAGCTGGCCGAGTCCTAAAGGACATAGCTTCTAGACTGGGTCTGCGGCAGGTGCTGGGGGAACCAACACGAGGGAAAAACATACTTGACCTCGTCCTCACCAATCTGCCTGCTGCAGATGCTTCTGTCCATGACAGTATTGGTAGGAGTGACCACCGCACAGTCCTTGTGGAGACGAAGTCCCGCATTCACATTGAGGATACCGTCCATCGTGTTGTGTGGCACTACCACCATGCTAAATGGGATAGATTTCGAACAGATCTAGCAATACAAAACTGGGCATCCATGAGGCGCTGTTGCCCATCAGCAGCAGCAGAATTGTACTCAACCATAATCTGTAACCTCATGGCCCGGCATATCCCCCACTCTACCATTACCATCAAGCCAGGGGACCAACCCTGGTTCAATGAAGAGTGCAGGAGGGCATGCCAGGAGCAGCACCAGGCATACCTCAAAATGAGGTGTCAACCTGGTAAAGCTACAACCCAGGACTACTTGCATGCCAAACTGCGTAAGCAGCATGCGATCGACAGGGCTAAGCTCCGCAGTCCTGCGACATCCAGCCGTGAATGGTGGTGGACAATGAAACAACTAATTGGAGGAGGTGGCTCCACAAATATCCCCATCCTCAATGATGGGGGAGCCCAGCACATCAGTGCGAAAGATAAGGCTGAAGCATTTGCAACAATCTGCAGCCAGAAGTCCATCTCGACCTCCTCCTGAAGTCCCCAGCATCACAGATGCCAGACTTTAGCCAATTCGATTCACTCCACGTGACATCAAGAAACGACTGAAGGCACTGGATACTGCAAAGGCTATGGGCCCTGACAATATTCCGGCAATAGTACTGAAGACTTGTGCTCCAGAACTTGCAGCGCCGCAAGCCAAGCTGTTCCAGTACAGCTGCAACACTGGCATCTACCCAGCAATGTGGAAAATTGCCCAGATATGTCCTGTACACAAAAAGCAGGACAAGTCCAACCCGGCCAATTACCACCCCATCAGCCTACCCTCAATCATCAGTAAAGTGATGGAAGGTGTCATCAACAGTGCAATCAAATGGCACTTGCTTAGCAATAAACTGCTCAGTGACGCTCAGCTTGGGTTCCGCCTGGGCCACTCAGCTCCTGACCTCATTACAGCCTTGGTTCAAACATGGACAAAAGAGCTGAACTCAAGAGGTGAGGTGAGAGTGACTGCCCTTGTCATCAAGGCAGCATTTGACCGAGTATGGCATCAAGGACCCCTAGCAAAACTGATGTCAATGGGAATCGGGGGAAAACTCTCCGCTGGCTGGAGTCATACCTAGCACAAAGGAAGATGGTTGTGGTTGTTGGAGGTCAATCATCTGAGCTCCAGGACATCACGACAGGAGTTCCTCAGGGTAGTGGCCTAGGCCCAACCACCTTCAGCTGCTTCATCAATGACCTTCCTTCAATCATAAGGTCAGAAGTGGGGATGTTCGCTGATGACTGCACAATGTTCAGCACCATTCGTGACTCCTCAGATACTGAAGCAGTCCGTGTTAAAATGCAGCAAGACCTGGACAATATCCAGGCTTGGGCTGATAAGTGGCAAGTAACATTTGCGCCACACAAGTGCCAGGCAATGACCATCTCCAACAAGAGAGAATCTAACCATCTCCCATAGACATTAAATGACATTACCATCGCTGAATCCCCCACTATCAACATCCTAGGGGCTACCAATGAACAGAAACTGAACTGGAGTAGCCATATAAATATCGTGGCTACAAGAGCAGCTCAGAAGCTAGGAATTCTCCCGCGGGTAGCTCACCTCCTGACTCCCTAAAGCCTGTCCACCATCTACAAGGCACAAGTCAGGAGTGTGATGGAATACTCTCCACTTGCCTGGATGGGTGCAGCTCCAACAACACTCAAGAAGCTCGACACCATCCAGGACAAAGCAGCCCGCTTGATTGGCACCCCATCTACAAACATTCACTCCCTCCACCACCGACGCACAGTGGCAGCAGTGTGTACCATCTACAAGATGCACTGCAGCAATGCACCAAGGCTCATTCGACAGCACCTTCCAAACCCGGGACCTCTACCAACTAGAAGGACAAGGGTAGCAAACACATGAGAACACCACCACCTGCAAGTTCCCCTCCAAGTCACATACCATCCTGACTTGGAACTATATCGCCGTTCCTTCACTGTCGCTGGGTCAAAATCCTGGAACTCCCTTCCTAACAGCACTGTGGGTGCGCCTACCCCACATGGACTGCAGCAGTTCAAGAAGACAGCTCACCACCACCTTCTCAAGGGCAGTTAGGGATGGGCAATAAATGCTGGCATAGCCAGTGATGCCCACATCCCATGTATGAATAAAAAAAAATGCAAGCAGGGCTGGCAGGGCTTTAAATATAGTGCCTGCACCTGCTCTGGAGTCATCTGACACTATAATCAGCACTTCAGAGCCTTAACAGGCCCCGCACGTCCAATATGATAATTGGACACCCACTGTGTGATTATGTTGCCCCCACTGCACACGTGACGAGCAATGACGGCACCCACGTCCTACCCCTGAACTGAAGACTGCTGGTAAATGATGAAGCTACAGGGAAATGGCACTTCAGGCAAGGGAGAGGGCTCCCAGATCCAGCGGCACTGCCTTGGAGGCACTTTTCACACAGGTGGAGTCCAGAAGAGATGCCATGTTTCTGCGGGGGCCGGGGTCGTGGAGTGGGTGGTGAGGGCGGTGGTTGTGGGGGTTTGAGTGGTCTTGGCAGCAGGCCCTGAAGGAACACCCACCAATGGGATTGGGAGCAGGTTGTCATGGAAGTGAATGTCCAGAGCCTGTCCCTTAGGACCTGGCAGCAGTGGCAGAAAATGTTTAATAACCTCGTAATGAATGCATCTTCACATCACATCTCATACCCATCACCAATCTCTCACATTGCTCAATGCATCACACCCTCATCACTCACTGGCATTCAGAACTCACGTCTAACATTCAGATACTCCACATCACCCACACACACATACCAATGCTGCCAACCAGACATCTCATTGCCTCCACAGACCTCCAGTCATTCAGCTATAGCAGGCACATCACCCAAGCATAGTGCCAGACAATCATTGGTATCCTTCCATATGTCTTGCAGGACAAGGTGGTCCATAACATCAAGGAGATGCAGTGAACCATCAGAGGGCAGATATGACTCTATCCCCTGAGCCCCCTCGAGGAGATGGTGTACAGTCCCATTGGGCCAGCAGCAACAGATACCATGGTATCTGGCACCACCGAGGTCATCCAGGATGATGGCAAGTGACTGCCTTATACCCTTTCTCAACTCCCAGCTCACCCTCATCCTGAGACATGGCATGAAGTGGAAGCTGCAGATGGTGTAGCCATAGACATTTTGCTTTCCTCTGCACCCACCCTTTCCTCACCCCAACTCTCTCCTTCTGCTTTTATGCTTTCAGATATTCAAGAACTGCAGCCTGGACAGACTCAACACAGCCAGGAGAAAGAAGAACAACCCCATGACAGTGATGAGGAGGTACTGTCATTTCATCTTACAATCTCATCTACCAGCTCAGATATTGGTTCTGCATAAACTTTAGGAGTTAGTGTGGAGTTGGGATCAGCATGTTGGGAGTCACTGATGTCAGACTCAAGCAAGGAGAAATTATGAATGAGATGATGAACTTATGAAACAAATCCAAAGAGACTTGAGGAGTGCCAAAGTGGCCCAGATTCAAACTGATCAATCAGGGGAAAGGATTGTGGCAGCACATTCTGGAACAATTGGAGCGGCATCTATCTTGGTTGATTCATGTGTTAGTACAAAGGTGAGGATTCGATCTATTCCAGCGAAGAGGAAGGACCCTGCCTAAGATCACCATCTTTAAACTACATGTTGGCAGAGACTGGAGTTTGGCCTTGAACTCCCTGCCTGAGAAATCATGCCAGGATTTTGCCATTGACCTTCGGCTGGAATGTAACAAGAGCAGTCTGCAACAGCGCTTCCAACCTCCCAAGTCTTTCTTCAGGGAACAAGGGAAAAAATGGCCTGAACGATTTCAGGTCTTCATCCCAGCAAAAACAATGTTTAAGTGAGAATACTTTACAAATCATCAGATCTAATGCATGTTATCTTTATAAATCTCTATCTTTTCTTGAGTGTGTGTGTAGCTGTATGAGTGTCAGAGGGGGTGTTGTTGCATACATTTCGGCTGTTGCATGAGAAACATTTATCTTTCTTTTAAACTTATGTTTGTCTGTTCTTGATAATTAAAGTGTTCACGGGATAAAAAAACACCTTTAAAAAATGCTGTTTTCGCTCAGTCAAGAGGTGGAAGAGGAGGAACCATCCTTATCATCTCCCACCTGTTCATATTACTGGGCAGAAGTGAGCAAAAGCCAGGCCAAAGGGAACAGGAGGGCAAGGTCACAGTCGAATTCTGCTGCAGATGACTCAGATGAGGACTTCTGTGGAGCGGCCTACAGGAGAACACAGCTGACGATGCACACCAAGATGCAGTGGGTAGAACAAGCGCTGAGAATGGCAAGGGCACAGAATGTATTCTGGGTGGCATCGCGCCAGCAGGTTGGGCTATGTGATATCAGGTTAGAGTCAATGCAGAGCCTTTCGGCACAGGTAGAGGATATGCAGGTGTGCACCTGTCTGCTCATGGAACCCTGCGCAAGCCGCAAAGGAAGCTGTCAGTGACACATTGCACCCCACAAAAACACACTCAGCCTCTGGAGCACCGCTGGAGGTGGTGGCACAACAGGAATGAATTTCACACACTACAATAAAAGGGATCATTTTAAACCAACTGTTCAATCCCATTGCTGAGTACCACATCATTCATGCACTGTGTACCTTGTGCAAATCCCGAGCAGTTGAAAGCATGCAAGGGAATTAACAAAGTGCAAATCAATAGGCATTAGAAGATTGGCCATTGACACAATTCTGGTTCAGAACACTGGATATTGGTTACCATCTGCAAAAAGCCTGGCTGTATTTGACTCCTAGCTGTCTTGCCTGCATGTGATAAGCAAGGTGAGACTGCCAGATGTTAAGTATTACATATTGCTGAGGATTTAAGCTAAGCACTGTAACAACACCACCACAGTAAATTGATTTTCAAAAGTTTCTCTGAACAAATGCCATTTTAGCACTATTATTACAGAATACTTGGAAGTAACTATTCTATTGAGACTGAGATGGTCATTTGCTGGAGAATCTGCATTTTGATGGCACAGCGTTTTGGTTGAGTTTGGCAAAGAAATTTGACCTGAAGGTGCCTCAAAAGTTTAGAGGCCCTGCCTAAAGTTCAATGGAAAGGAATGAATAACAAATTCCAAGGAAGCAAATAGAGCAAGCAAAAAAAAAGTCTCTGAAAAATATAAAGTGAGTCATTCCAATTAAATTGGCGAGTCCATACCTATTTTGACTAAATGATGAAGGGGGGGAGGGGTGGGGGGTGGGGAGGTGGTGGGGTGGGGGGTGGGTGCGGTGGTGCTGTGGGGGTTGGGGTGTGGTGACAAGTCTCTAATGCAACTAAATATGTAAAGATCCAAGAGTACAACAGTATGCTTCAACTTTATATTGCTACTTTGGCAGGTTACATCCAGCGTGAATCAATATAATTATTGCTACTTCTCCAGGTACTATTAAATTCCTGTTGCACTGTCAAAAAGCAAATTCCTCCAAAATTGGAGAAAGCACCATTTTCAGAAGCACCAAAAATTCACTTCTTGGTCTTGTTTGACTGTGTTCTGGTTGTTGTGTGGGTCACAGTGTTGCTGTATACAGCATCGTCAAATTGCATGTCAATATACAAATGGAACTTCAACTGCAGAATTCACCTGTGCCAAAATAAAGAGGTATTAAGCAATTAAGAGAACACAGTTCTGTAGTTTGTGACATTTCCACTGTGTAATATTACCAATTGTATGGCAAAGTTGTTGAAAATTATTTATAGATGAAATTGAATGGTTTTGATTTCTGATAATTAAATATCAGAGAAGTATTTTTAATAGTACTTCAAACAATAGCAAAAAGACTGTTGAAGTGAGCTTTGCAATATCGCTGATGGTTTCAAATGGAGGAAATGAATTTCAGTACCTGCTTGAAATTTACAATGGATATTGATATGTATTCTTATTCTTATGTATTTCTTCAATGGTGAGAGATTGGGAAGTGCTGATGCCCGAAGGGACCTGGGTGTCCCTGTTCACAAGTCACTGAAAGTTAACGTGCAGAAACAACAAGCAATTAGGAAGACACATGGTATTGTTATGACCGGTGTCCAGGGGTCCCTTTTAGCCTTCACCTGGTCTTATTGTAACAGGGTTTTATTTTAAACGCACTGTGTTTTGAGCTCCCCCTTGGTGAATCCGTGTTCACCGCTTTCCAATTGTAAGGCTATGAAATGAGCACAAACAGGCTTTCTTAGGTTTAAAGAAGAAAAGTGAAATTTATTAAAACTTAAACTTAAACTCTAATTCGGTTAACGCCTATGGATACACGCCACGCCCCACGTTAGCATGCATTCGTGATACATGCATGCAAATAGAGACAGAAAAGAGAAGACGGAAAATAAAGTAGAGAGGTTTGAGGCAATCTCTGAAGAGGGTTTTTTGTTCCTGTGTTTCGAGCTTGCTGTAGCCCTTGCTTATTGGTAGATCTTGCTTTTTGTTGGGGCCTAGTATTGTACTTAAACCTTGTTCACTGTAAGAGAATTTTCCCTCTTGGGGTTTATATGGCTTCAATGGTTTCCAAAGCTGGTAAGAAAGATGAAAACAGACAGGAGAGAGGTCTTTTCCATTCCAGGAGCAAACAGCTTTCTGAGTTTGAAAACTTTGTGGCAAGTTCAAATTCAAAAAACTCCAACAGCCAATTAGTCATGTGACTAAACTGGTCTGACCACCTCTGTTTGTGTATTCGGCCATTTTAGCAGTTAACCTGGAAGGCTAGCTTCTCCACCTTCAACGTCTGGTAATCAAAAGTCCATTGTGGAATAAATTGGAGCAGGGAGTGGCCCATTTGTCCTTTCCAAGTACTGTCTGTTACTATGCAAATGTCTTTCCAGTCAAGGGTCTGGTGTTTTTTTTCACTCTTTCTTTACTCCAGTAACAGTTTAAAAATCAATGTGTCTCATTGTTGGCAGGTGGGGGCCTGCATGACAGTATCTTGGCCTTTATTGCAAGAAGATTTGAGTATAGGTGTAAAGTAGTCTTGCTGCAATTGTGTAGAGCCTTGGTGAGACTGCACCTGGAGTATTGTGTACAGTTTTGGTCTCCTTACCTAAGGAAGGATATACTTGCCATAGAGGGAGTGCAATGAAGGTTCACCAGACTGATCCTTGGGATGGCAGGATTGTCCTATGAGGAGAGATCGAGAAGACTGAGCCTATATTTTCTAGATTTTAGAAGAATGAGAGGTGATCTTATTGAAGCTTTCAAAATTCATATAGGGCTCAACAGGGTGGATGCAGGAAGGATGATTCCCCTGGCTGGGGAGTCTACAACCAGGGGACACAGTCTCAGAATAAGACTGATATGGGGAGGAATTTCTTCACACAGAGGGTGGCGAATCTTTGGAATTCTCTACCCCAGCAGTCTGTGGAGGCTCGGTCATTGAGTGTATTCAAGACAGATATTGATAGATTTCTAGATATTAAAGATATCAAGGGATATGAGGATAGTGCGGGAAAATGATGTTCAGGTAGAAGATTAGCCACGATCTAGTTGAAAGGCGGAGCAGGCTTGAGGAGCCAAATGGCCTACTCCTGCTCCTATTTCCTATGTTCCTATGTTCCAACCCATCTGACATCAAACTGGCAGGAGTGGATTGGTCACTTAATTTTATTGGGTGGGGATAAAACAGGCAAATGATCCAATCTCATCAATTTACCACCCGTTATTCTGGGTGAAAGTTTCTGTGCCAGTTTGTGGAAGAAATTGAATCCATGATTATTCGAACTTTCTTTCCTGCTTTTGAGTTTGCAATAGAAACTCCAACAAAACCAAAGCAACAGAATTGAATTGTTGTGAGTCTAATTTTTTTTTTAAATAACAGCAGAATTAAGCAGTGGAGATTCAATCTGGATGACAGAATACATGAAAGGATGACACCCAATTGGGGAAGAGCAATTTATA
The DNA here is from genome assembly GCF_036365525.1 of Heterodontus francisci. Taxonomy (NCBI): domain Eukaryota; kingdom Metazoa; phylum Chordata; class Chondrichthyes; order Heterodontiformes; family Heterodontidae; genus Heterodontus; species Heterodontus francisci. The sequence goes on from NC_090376.1 coordinate 146,723,977, forward strand.
CATGTACAAGGCATCTGTAATCTGCATTACCTGTAATCATTTTTGTGTACATTACCCTGTAAATAAAAAATAACTTATCATTGTTTTTTAAATAATGTCACCATTCAAAAAATCTGGCAGGTGATTGTTATGCAATTGTCAAATTGATAAAACAGGAAGTGCATTAACTGCCAGAAATCACCAGAAACACGTTAATCTGGTGGTTTGCACTTCTGGAAATATCCAATAAGCTGTTTTGACTGCCAGAAATTCTTCAATTGCCATTAATCTAGCTGTGAAGTGACAGGAGTTCACAGAATTGAAATAAAAAGCCCGATTTGCTGCCCAAGCCATGGAGGTCCTTATATGCAGAATTGTGGCGACATTGCTTTAATTGATAAATTAATGCATTTTCTGAGCAAGCACATTGCTCTTCTATTTGCAGATGGAGATTAATTCCTCACATGAAGATATATTCAAGTGTTTGTTTTTGGGGAAATTTATTCAAATAAATGCCACTTCATTTTGTATGTTTAACTGACATGTTCTTCCTTAAATTGGTTGATCCTGCATGGGCTTGTTCATGATTTTATATGGATTGGACTCACTACTGTTGAAAATGGGCAGTACTCAATGGGATGATTAAAAGTGCATTTCCTGCTTACTCTGTGCTTAGACCCTTTATGATCCCATTCCTGCTCCTTCCTCTTCCTGATTATAATTTTCAATTCATAATATCTCCTCTCCACAGCACAGCTAGGATTTGATTGACTGTACAGTTGTATTTCTGTTTCTTTGACAAGTCCCAATCCAGATTAAGATCATTCTACATGACATATAGAATTGGCAACCATATCTGCAGTAAGTATCTGCGGCTTGAGAAGCTTAGGTTCAAAGTTGGCGAGCTGGAGTACAAGCTGCAGACATTGTGGGGCATCAGGGAGGAGGAAAGTTACCTGGTACGAGATACTTGCTACCTGTGTAGATGCGAACAAGGACTGCAGGGTGGATGGGAAAACTGACAATAGCACCATGGTGCAGGAGGCCATTAAAGTGGGGGCAGTGAAAAGGAATGTGGTAGTGATAGGGGACACATAGTCAGTGGAATAGATACTGTTATCTGCAGCTGTGATTGGGAGTTCCGAGGGCTGTAATGCCTGCCTTGTGCCAGGGTTAAAGATATCTCTTTGCAGCTGGAGAAAGGATTTTGGGTGAGGGAGGATCCAATTGTCCCACAAAGGAATTAACAACATAGGTAGATCTAGGAATGATGTTCTACTGCAAATTTGAGGGGTTAGGGTTGTGACGCTCACGAGAATTACAGTGATGAAAATACAAAAATAAACTGCAGAGTTATAAAAAATAACAACAATTTAAAAAAAGATTGGTACATTTTTGCCTTCAACAAGATAGAGGACACAGTCACATGACAAATACCATCTTCTACACTAAAATACACATCCATGTCTGCTAAGAACTAAAACTCATTAACCTCGTTTGCATTGAAATGAGACAGCACATCACATATGGATGTGAGCTACCCACTCACGGACTATACAGGCTGAATTTTACCAGCCCCTCAATAGCGGGAGTTGTGGCGGGGGGGGGGCCCATAAAATACTTGCGAGAGCGACCCGCCGCAGCCCCTGAAGCCGAGAGGGCCCCACCACATTTTAGCGGCTGTGGCGAGGCCTCTGTGTGCAGCACCCCCCCCACCCACCCTCGCCGCTTGGCAGTGGGGTCTTCATTTAAATATTAAAATTAATTAAAAACAAATGCTCATTAATTTACCTGGCGGCCGTCACACGCCGATTTTACGGTCGCCAGCCGCAGCTCACGCGCCTTCGGAACTCCGAGGCAAGACACTAGTGGGGAGGGGAGAGGACTGAAATTATCTGGGCAGTGGGGGAGCAGGGAAAACCTTTTTTATTAGTTGTGGGTATGGTGGGAAGGGTCAAAGGGAATAAAGTTCGCGGCGATAGGTCACTTATTTGCGGGGAAAGGACAAATAAATCAACAGATTATTCATTGGGGGGTGGGAGAGGGGATTGGGAATGTTAATAAAATGTTATTTCACCTTTTTCACAATCCTGTTTCTTTAAACATTCAAATGGCACTGAAGGGCTTGAAGCCCTTTAAAAATGGTGCTGGCACCTGCGCAGTGGCGCTGGACGCTGTTGCTGGGGACTGAACGGCCGACCCTTCTACATCATCAGGGGCGGCTGCTCCACTCTGTCCATTTAAATGAGCCTCTGTGGGAAATATCGCAAGGGCTCAGCTGCGGCGCTTCCGGGTCTGAAAGCCACCGAATTCAATGCACGCTGCCGCCATGTGTGACGCGCCTACAAAATTCAGCCCTCCAGCTATACATCTCCAGCTATACTTACTACAAAGAGGTTTAAACATCCCTCATCTTATCAAAATGGGCTGAGATAGTCCCTCAGGAACGAAAAGCCTAAAGTACATGGGCAAAAATAACACTTTATGAATTTACCTTTAAAGGTAACCTTTTCAAAGGACAGAGGGAGTCAACAATCATCAAGTCATCAGATCATCAAGATCATCAGTCTGGAATCTCCAGGCACAGAGAGAACAGTGCAAGCTATCTTTAATTCCAGCACAAGACTGTGAGACAGCGAGACCAGTTCCAGCTAAGACAGTTGAGACAAATTGACAACCAACTGCAGCAGAGAAATAAGAGAGTGCCTTTTGAATAACTCCTCCACCTGTGAAAATTAAATGAAGAGATACCAGCACCATCTTCAAACTGAAGTGTTGTCTGCCAGGAGACTTCAGCAACCCAGCAAGGGCAAGATGACCAGCTACCAAGCCTGCAACTTTAAAACTTACCTTCTAAGAGAATCCTACAGGTTTTTATTCCCCCTGATAACAACAGACTTTCACACCTTGAACTCTTAAGGCCCCTTGCCCTTTACCTTCTATCTAGCTTTTCTTGAGTCTGCATGAGAGAGTGAATGCATGCATGGGTGGTGTTATGAACGTTTTGGGTGATTATTGTTTAATAAACATTTAATCTTCTGTTTTAAACTCATGAGGAAACCTGTCACTGTCTATTTATTTGACCAACAAAATGCAGGGGCTGAAACACTAATTTAAACAAAATACTACCTGTGGTCAGTTGGGAGGTGAGCAATGGAAACCAGCCATGCCATTTCCCACCTGTCTATAACAGGGTCCAAATTAAAAAGCAGAACTTTAAAAGTAATAATCTCTGGATTGTTACCTGAGCTACACACCAATTGGCATAGGGATAAACAGATTAGAAGGCTTAATGCGTGTCTCAAGTAATGGTGTGGTAGGCAGAAGCTTTGTTTCGTTGGGCACTACACCAATACTGGGGAAAGAGGAAGCACTTCCATTGGGATGGGCTCTACGAAACTGGGCTGGGACCAGTGTCCTGGCAAATTGAACAATTAGGGCAGTAAACATGGCTTTAAACTAATAAAAAGCAAAATACTGCGGATGCTGGAAATCTGAAATATAAACAAGAAATGCTGGAAATGCTCAGCAGGTCTGGCAGCATCTGTGGAGAGAGAAGCAGAGTTAACGTTTCAGGTCACTGAAGGGTCACTGACCTGAAACGTTAACTCTGCTTCTCTCTCCACAGATGCTGCCAGACCTGCTGAGTATTTCCAGCATTTCTTGTTTTTACTTTAAACTATTAAAGTGGGGGGATGGAAGGATTCAGCAAAGGGTAATTTCAAAAATAACAAGCAAAATGTCAAGGCTCTGGAGCAGAGCAGTGTTTTGTGTAAAAATATGCAGTGTGGGTCAGGAAGGGACAATGAAAGTAACATAGGTCACAAAGGATTAGCGACTAAGGTGATATCAGGTGTTACGAACAGGTGAGAAAAGGGTCTAGGGGGTCCCTCTCAGTCTTTGCCTGGTTTTACTCTAACAGGGTTTAATTTTAAACTTGCCATGTTTTTGGTTCCCCCTTGGTGAATCTTTGTTCACTGCTTTTCAATTGTAAGGCAAAGAAACAGCCAAACAGTTTGCTTAGGTTTAAAGAAGAAAGGTTGAACTTTATTAAACTTAAACTCTAATTCAGTTAATGCCTACGGATACGCAACACGCCCACGCTAGCATGCATCGTGATATGCATATGCAGATAAAGACAGAAAAGAGCAGAAGAAAATAAAGTGGAAAAGTTTGAGGCAATATCTGAAGATGGTTTTGGTTATTGTTCTTCGAACTCGCTGTAGAGTCCTTGATTGTCGGTAGGTCTTGCTTTTCGTTGGGGCCCAGTATTCTTCTTAAACCTTGTTTGATGTAGGAGACTTTTCTCTCTCTCTCTCTCGAGGTTCACGTGTCTCCAGTGGGTCCAGCGGCTTGTGAGAAAGAGATAGGAGTAGACAGGAGAGGTCTTCTCAGTCCAGGAGCAAACAGTCTCTCTGACTTCAAAAACTGTCTACAATTCAAAACTCCCCAGGTTGGCCAACGGGTTCGTCACATAACCAACTGGTGTAACCACCACTGTGTTTGTGGATTCTCTTGTCCTAGCCGACCCTGGAATGTCTCTTCTTACACACAATACCTGGTGATCAAAGTCCATTTTAGGATAAGTGGAAAAGGGACGTCACCTCTCTTGTCCCTATTGGTAGGTAAATGTCCTCCAGCTAAGTGTTTGGCAGCACTTGTAACAGGCCTTCTCTTCTTCCAAGCAACAATTTGAAATATAATGTCCGTATGGCGAAATTTATATGCTTCATTCTTGGCAGGTGGGGGCCCAGCATGACACAGGGAAAAAAGTCAAAGCTAAAGTCACAATAAAATAGATTAATTAATAACACAAATATAAATAAATAGGTTTGATCTAATAGCCATTATGGAGACATGGTGGCAAAGTGACCAATGTTGGAAACTAAATATTCCAGGATACTTAATTTTTAGAAGAGATAGACAAAATGGAAAAGGAGGAGGGCTAGCCCTGTTAGTAAAGGATGGGATAAAGACAATAAACAGAAAGGATCTTAGCTCAGAAAATCAAGAAGTAGTATCAGTTTGGGTGGAGCTAAGAAATAGCACGTGGCAGAAAATATTGTTAGGAGTTGTTTATAGACCCCCTAAACACTGGTTGCAGTGTCGGGCAGATTATAAATCATAAAATTAGAGGCACATGTAATAAGGATAATACAATAATTATGGGAGACATTGATCTTCACACAGGCTGGGCAAACCAAATTTGGAGTAATAGCATGGAGAACAGGTTTATGGAATGTATACAAGATAGTTTTCTAGATCAGCATGTTGAGGAACCAACTAGGGAACAGGCTATTTAAGATCTAGTACTGTGCAATAAGAAAGGGTTAATTATATCCTTGTAGTAAAGGAGGCTCTAGAGAAGAGTTACCATAATATGATAGACTCTTATGCTGAGCTACAAAGTCATTTAGGTTAGTCTCAAACTAGGGTCTTAAATCTAAACAAAGCAAACCACATAGTTATGAGAAACCAGGAGGAGTTTCTGAGCCCAACGAACGTGAAACAGCTTGTGTACACTATAGGTATGCAGGAACATAAAAAGACTGGGTCTAGCAAGGACAAATGGTGTGGGAAGCAACAACTAACTTAAAAATGGGTATAAGGGTTGCTTCAATTAACGTGCGCAGCATTCAATCCACTACACAACTACCTTGCCAAGGTCAAAGCCGACCTACTGTTTCTGCAGGAGTGTGGAATACCACACCTCAGCACCTACAGGCAATGGTCGAGATGGTGGTCCCACGGGCCATCGATCTGGTCAGGGGGAAATTATTCCCATTCCTCCGGCCTGGGTATTCTGCTGCGGGGAGGTAATTTCACCATCTCTGAGGTTAAGGAGGCGGTGGGCGGTCGCCTCCTCGTAGCAGATGTAACGTACAACAATGCTCCACTCCGGTTGATCAACGTGTACGCCCCGGTTCAATGCAGCGAGCGGATGACCGTTTTCCAGCAGCTCCCACTGTTGCTGGCGACGTCCACGCCAGTCATCCTAGGTGGTGACTTCAACTGCATCATCGATGCAGCTGGACGATCTGGAAGTGACGACAGCAAACTGGACGCTACGTCCAGATTCCTAATAGATACAGTAAAAGATGCCAAACTGTACGACGCATTCAGCAAACCTGCAGACGGAGCGCAGCGTAAATACACCTGGTCAAGATCGGACGGGTCTGCCTGTTCCAGGATTGACTTCCTGTTTGTGTCCCGTGCTGTCACGGTCAGATCCACCGACGTCAAGCCGGTGTTCTTCTCTGACCACTGCCTCTTACTGGCCGACTGTCACTTACAGGACGTCCAGCGGGTTGGCAGGGGGACATGGAAGCTCAATGCGACACTGCTAATGCCAGAGAACATTGAGGAACTCAAAAGGGATTACAAAGATTGGAGAACCGTGAAACCCCTCTTTAAGTCTCCAGTTCACTGGTGGGAGGCAATCAAGGAGAACATCAAGAGGTTCTTTATCTTCAAAGGTGTTCAGAGGGTGAGAGAGAGACAGAGGGAAATGTCCCGACTCCAGAAAAGTATGCAAAATCTGCTCCGGCTGCAGTCAATGGGGGTCGAAGTCAAGGAGGACCTCCATGAGGTGAAGAGTCAACAGGCCTCGCTCTTTGCCACGGAGGCCTCCATGATCATCTTCCAGTCCAGAGTCCGCTCCATTGAGCAAGATGAGACGTGCTCGCGGTACTTCTTCCAAAAGATACACAGAGAGAGCTCTGTGATCAGAAGCCTGAAGGAAGAGGATGGCTCAGTAACGTCTTCGCAGCCCGACATACTAAGGATCAGCAAATCCTTTTATACTGGGCTGTACAACGTGAAGCCCACAGACAGCAGAGCCTCCCAGTCCTTCCTGTCATCTATCACAGAGGTCTTAGATAACAGCATGAAGGAGAGACTGGACAAGCCATTAACCTTGGACGAGCTGACAAAGGCCATCAAGTCCTTCGAGACGAGTAAAACTCCCGGAAGCGACGGCTTACCGGTTGAGTTGTATTCGGTCCTGTGGGACTGGGTTGGCCCAGACCTGCTAGAAATATACAAGAGTGTGTTCCTGGCCGGCAGCATGTCAGAATCCAAGAGGAAAGGCATCATCACCCTCATCTACAAGCGGAAGGAGGAGAGGGCAGAAATCAGAAATTGGCGGCCCATCTCACTGCTTAATGTTGACCATAAGATTCTGTCCAAAGCCAAAGTCACTCGAGTCAAGTCTGCTCTGGAGTTGGTGATTCACCCTGACCAGACCTGCACTGTACCCGGCAGGAAGATCTCTGATAATCTCGCGCTACTCAGGGATACGATTGCCTATGTATGGGACAGGAGGATGGACACCTGCCTCATCAGCTTGGACCAAGAGAAGGCTTTTGACAGGATATCACACACTTACATGATGGACATGCTCTCCAAAATGGGGTATGGGGAGGGAATCTGCAATTGGATCAAACTGCTCTACACGATCATCAGTAGAGCAGTCTCAATCAATGGGTGGGAATCAGAAAGTTTCCCGATCCAATCTGGAGTCAGACAGGGCTGTCCTCTCTCCCCGATCTTGTTTGTTTGCTGTATTGAACCCTTTGCTATTAGGAAAGATGCGAGTATAAGAGGGGTGACAATCCCAGGCAGTGGAGGCACCCAGGTTAAAACCTCCCTGTACATGGATGGCATCGACGTCTTCTGCTCGGATCCGCTGTCCGTTCGCAGGCTGATGAGCATCTGCAACCAGTTTGAACTGGCCTTGGGAGCCAAAGTTAACCACGGCAAGAGCGAGGCCATGTTCTTTGGGAATTGGGCTGACTGATCCTTTGTCCCCTTCACCGTCAGGTCAGACTACCTGAAGGTGCTGGGGATATGGTTCGGAGGGGCCGGGGCGTGCACCAAAACCTGGAAGGAGCGAGTAGCCAGGATACACTATAAGCTGAGCATGTGGGAGCAGCGATCTCTTTCCATTGTGGGTAAGAACCAGGTCATCAGATGCGAGGCGCTCACGTTGTTGCTGTACGTGGCGCAGGTCTGGCCCATACCTCACTCCTGCGCCGTGGCGGTCACCCGAGCCATTTTCTGCTTCATATGGGGATCCAAAATGAACCGGGTCCCGGAAGGAGACGATGCTCAAACTCCTTGATAAGGGCGGGAAAAATGTACCCAACGCCGCCCTCATCCTGATGACCACCTTTGTGTGCGGCTGCATCAAGCTGTGCGTAAACCCCCAGTACGCAAACTCCAAGTGTCACTACGTGCTGAGGTTCTATCTGTCCCCAATGTTGTGAAGGATGGATCTGGTCACATTGCCGCGTAACGCGCCATCCAGTTGGTCCGTGCCATGCCACCTATCCTTCGTGGAAAAGTTTCTACGGAAAAACACCTTTGACCACCAATCCATCAGGCAGTGGTCTACACGGAATGTCCTCAAGGCCCTACGGGAAAAGGAGATGGTGTATCCTGTCGGATGGTTCCCCGAGCAGACCGCCAAAGTCATTTGGTGGAATGCCTCATCACCAGAACTTTCAAACAAGCACCAAGATATAGCTTGGCTGGTGGTGAGAAGACCCCTCCCTGTCAGATCCTTCCTGCATGCCCGAAGGCTCACACCCTCTGCACAATGCCCTTGAGGTGGCTGTGGTGGGCAAGAGACGGTTGCCCACCTCTTTCTGGAATGTGCCTTTGCAAAGCAGGTGTGGAAAGAGATGCAGTGTTTTTTGTCGAGGTTCATCCCAAGCAGCTCTGTAACACAGGAGTCTGTGCTGTACGGGCTGTTCCCAGGGACGCACACCAAGATAAACTTCAACTGCTGCTGGAGGACTATCAATTCGGCGAATGACGCCCTTTGGTCTGCCCAAAACTTGCTGGTCTTCCAGCGCAAAGAGTTGTCCACGACCGAATGTTGCGGACTGGCATATTCCAAGGTCCAGGACTACGTGCTGAGGGGTACACTGAAGCTAGGGGCATCCGCGGCAAAGGGTCAATGGGGAAAGACCACTGTGTAAGGTCCCCCCCACCAAGGTGAATGGAGGGGCTGGATCCATGGAAAACCCCTCGAACTGTAGCCAGAAAATATTTGTTTGCTGTAAAATGTACATGGCATGTCAAATGAAATGGAAGGGTTGAGATGCAACTCACTCCTGTATTGAAGGAAACTGATCTCCTTTGCACTGTTTGTATTGTTTGACTTGGTGCTGTTTGGAACTGTTTTGTATTGTATTTTATACAGATTTTATGAAAAAAGTATATTTTGGAAAGGCTATAGTGGAGGCTATAATGAGAGGCTATAGTAAATTAGCAAGCTACATTAAAAAATTTGATTTTAGATTTAGAGATACAGCACTGAAACAGGCCCTTTGAGTCTGTGCTGACCATTAACCACCCATTTATACTAATCCTACACTAATCCCATATTCCTACCACATCCTCACCTGTCCCTATATTCCCCTACCGATACTAGGGGTAATTTATAATGGCCAATTTACCTATCAATCTGCAAGTCTTTTGGCTATGGGAGGAAACCAGAGCACCCGGAGGAAACCCATGCAGACACAGGGAGAACTTGCAAACTCCACACAGGCAGTACCCAGAATTGAACCTGGGTCGCTGGAGCTGTGAGGCTGCGGTGCTAACCACTGCGCCACTGTGCCGTAGGACAGTAGACAAGCAGACAAACAAATGGCTAGCAGTTAAAGAATTAATACATAATTTGCAACAAATATACATTCCTTTAAGACAAAAAAACCTATAGAAAAAGTGGTTTAACCATGGCTAACAACAGGAGTTAACAACCGTATGCGATCAAAGGAAGAGGCTTATAATGTTGCCAAAAAGCACAAATAAGCCTGAAGATTAGAAAGATTTTAGAATTCAGCAAAGGAGGACCAAGAAATTGATAAAAGAAAAGAGAATATGAGAGTAGACTAGCAAGAGACATAAAACAGATTGTAAACATGTCTATATGTATGTAAATAGGAAGATATGAGTGAAAGTAAATGTGGGCCCATTAGATGGAGAGACAGGTGAAATTATAATGGGGAATAAGGAAATGGCAGAGACATGAAACAATTACTTTGTATCTGTCTTCACGGTAGAAGATACAAACTAAATTCTAGAAATAATGGGGAGCCAAGGGTCTAGCAAGACTGATGCGCTTAAATAGGTCAGTATAAGAAATAGCACTGGAGATAGTAATGGGACTAAGTTGCGAGAAATCCCCTGGACCTGACGACCTGCATTCTAGGGTTTTAAAAGAGGTAGCTACAGTGGTAGTGGGTGCATTGTTTTTGATCTTCCAGAATTCCTTATATTCTAGAACAGTTCCCAAGGATTGTAAGGTAGCAAACATAATCCCACTATTAAGAAAGGAGGAAGAGAGAAAATGGGGAACTATAGACTAGCTAGCCTAACATCAGTAATAGCATAATGCTGAAATCTATTATTAGGGATTATTCGCGACATGTTAAAAAGGCACTTAAAATATCATAATATAATTATGCAGAGTGAACATGGATTTATGGAAGGGAAATCATGTTTGACAAATCTGTTAGAGTTGTTTGAGGGTGTAACTAATAGGATAGATAAAGGTGTATTGGTGGATGTAGTGTATGTGGATTTTCAAAAAGCATTCATTAAGGTGCGACATAAGAGGCTACTGCACAAAATTAGGAATCATGGGATTGGGGCTAATATATCAGTATGGATTGATGATTGGTTAATGGACAGAAAACAGAGAGTAGGAATAAGCAAGACTTTTTTGGGTGTGCTGGCTGTCACTAGCGGGCTATCACAAGTATCAGTACTTGGGCCTCAGCTGTTTACAATCTATATTAATGAGTTAGATGATGGGACTGAGTGTACCATATCCCCGTTTGTTGACAAGACAAAATTAGGTGGGAAAGTAAGCAGTAAGAAGGATGCAAAGAGGCTGCAGAGGGATATAGACAAATTGGGTGAGTGGGCAAGAACATGGCAGATGGAATACATTGTGACGAAGTGCGAAGTTATCCACTTTGGTAGGAAAAAAAACAGAATATTTTTTGAATGGTGAGAGAATGGGAAATGTTTGAATTCAGAGGGACCTGGGTTTCCTTGTACATGAATCACAAAACTTAACATGTAGGTACAGCAAGCAATTAGGAAGGCAAAAGATATGTTACCTATTGTCACAAAGGGATCGAAATATAGGAGTAAAGAGGTCTCACTACAACTGTACGGGTCATTAGTGAGGCCACACCCAGAGTACTGTGTGTAGTTTTGGTAACCTTACCATAGGAAGGGCATACTTGCCTGAGACGGAGTGCAAGAAAGGTTCACCAAGTTGGTTCCTGGGATAAGGGGATTGTCCTATGAGGAGCGATTCAGTAGACTAGGCCTATAATCACTGGAGTTGAGAAAATGAGAGGTGATTTAATTTAGTTTAGAGATACAGCACTGAAACAGGCCCTTCGGCCCACCGAGTCTGTGCCGACCATCAACCACCCACTTATACTAATCCTACACTAATCCCATATTCCTACCACATCCCCACCTGTCCCTATATTTTCCCTACCACCTACCTATACTAGGGGCAATTTCTAATGGCCAATTTACCTATCAACCTGCAAGTCTTTGGCATGTGGGAGGAAACTGGAGCACCTGGAGGAAACCCACACAGACACAGGGAGAACTTGCAAACTCCACACAGGCAGTACCCGGAATTGAACCCAGGTCACTGGAGCTGTGAGGCTGCGGTGCTAACCACTGCGCCACTGTGCCGCCCTTGAAATAGATAAGATTCTTAAGGGGTTTGACAGGGTAGATACTGTGAAAATGTTTCCTCTGGCTGGAGAATCTAGAACACAAGGCTAGTCTCAGAATAAGGGGTTGGTTGTTTATGATTGAGGTGAGGAGAAATTGCTTCACTCAAAGTGTTGTGAATCTTTCACCTAGCGACAGTGAAGGAACGCCAATGCAGTTCCAAGTTAGGATGGAGTGTGACTTGCAGGGGAACTTACAAGTGGTAGTGTTCCACACGTCTGCTGCCCACATTCTTCTAGGTGGTAGAGGTTGGAGGTTTGGAACATGCTATCGAAGAAGCCTTGGTGAGTTATTGCAATCCATCTTGTAGATGGTCCACACTGCTGCCACTGTGCACCGTTGATGGAGGAATGAATATTGAAGGTGGTGGAGCAATCAAGCAGGCTGCTTTGTGTTGGATGGTGTTGAGCTTCTTAAGTGTTGTTAGTTCTGTATTCATCCAGGCAAGTGGAGAGTATTCCATTACACTCCTGACGTGTGCCTTGTAGATGGTGGACAGGCATTGGTCAGTCAGGAGGTGATTTACGAGTCAATGAATTCCCATCTTCTGACCTGCTCTTGTAGCCACAGTATTCATATAGCTGGTCCACTTCAGTTTTCGCTCAAAGGTAACCGCAGGATGTTGATGTTGGGGGATGCAGCAATGGTAATGCCATTGAATGTCAAGGGGAAATGGTTAAATTCTCTCTTGTCGGAAATGGTCATTGCCTAGAACTTGTGTGGTATGGATATCACTTGCCACTCATCAGCCCAAGCTGAATTGGACGATCAGCCATGATCTTAATGAATGGCGGAGCAGGCTTGAAGGGCCGAATGGCCTACTCCTGCTCCTATTTTCTATGTTTCTATGAATGTTGTCCAGGTGTCGCTGCACGTGGGCACAGACTGCTTCATTATCTGAGGAGTTGCGAATGCTACTGATCATGGTCCAATCATTAGCGAACATCCCAACTTCTAACCTTACAATGGAGGGAATGTCATTATTGAAGCAGCTGAAGATGGTTGGGCCGAGGACACTACCCTGAGGAACTCCTGCAGTGATGTCCTGGAGCTGAGATGATTGGCGTCCAACAAGCACAATCATCTTCCGTTGTGCTAGGTATGACTCCAATCAGTGGAGAGTTTCTCCCCTGATTCCAATTGACTTCAACTTTGCTGGGACTCCTTGATACTAAAACCTAGTCAAATGCTGCCTTGTCAAGGGCAGTCACTCTCATCTCACCTTTGGAATTCAGCTCTTTTGTCCATGTCTGGACCAAGGCTGTAATGAGGTCTGGAGCTGAACGGCCCTACCAGAACCCAAACTGAGCATCGGTGAGCAAGTTGTTGCTGAGTAAGTGCCATTTGACAGCACTTTTGATGACATCTTCGATCACTTTGCTGATGATGGGCAGTAATTGGCCAGATTGGATTTGTCCTGCTTTATTTGTCCTGCAGGACACACAGGGGCAATTTTCCACATTGTCAGGCTGATACCAGTGTTGTATCTGTACTGGAACAGCTTGGCTAGAGGCATGGCTAGTTCTGGAGCACACGTCTTCAGTAGTACAGCCAGGATGTTGTCAGAGACCATAGCCTTTGCTGTATCCAGTGCCTTCAGCCATTTCTTGATATCATGTGAAGTGAATCGAATTGGTTGAAGACTGTATTACGGCCATGTGGTGTGATGTGGGTGGTTCCCACTGTTCAACTCCCCACCTGACTGCAGCAAACAAACAGACAGTGACAGGTTTTATTGTCGATTTTAAAAACAGAAAGTCAATTGTATATTGATCAATATGCCTTATCCTGAAATTGTCACAACCGCATCCACTCATGCATTTGCTTACACACACACAAGAAGAAACAGATGGAGGAGAGAAAGAGGAAGATGTTTTTTAGTGGGGGAAAAACGTTATGATAAACCTGTAGAATTCTCTAGAGGCTCAGCTTCTGTATGGTTGCTGGCCTGAAATGATTGCAGATCTGTAGCTGGTCTGATTAGTAAGTTTGCGGACGACACAAAGGTTGGTGGAGTTGCGGATAGTGATGAGGATTGTCAGAGGATTCAGCAGGATATAGATCAGTTGGAGACTTGAGTGGAGAAATGGCAGATGGAGTTTAATCTGGGCAAATGTGAGGGAATGCATTTTGGAAGATCTAATACAGGTGGGAAGTATACAGTAAATGGCAGAACCCTTAGGAGTATTGACAGGCAGAGAGATCTGGGCGTACAGATCCACAGGTCACTGAAAGTGGCAACGCAGGTAGATAAGGTAGTCAAGAAGGCATACGGCATGCTTGCCTTCATCGGTCGGGGCACAGAGTATAAGAATTGGCAAGTTATGCTGCAGCTGTACAGAACCTTAGTTAGGCCACACTTAGAATATTGCGTGCAATTCTGGTCGCCATACTACCAGAAGGATGTGGAGGCTTTGGAGAAGGTACAGAAGAGGTTTACCAGGATGTTACCTGGTCTGGAGGGCATTAGCTATGAGGAGAGGTTGGATAAACTCGGATTGTTTTCACTGGAACGACGGAGGTAGAGGGGCGACATGATAGAGGTTTACAAAGTTATGAGCGGCATGGACAGAGTGGATAGTCAGAAGCTTTTTCCCAGGGTGGAAGTGTCAGTTACTAGGGGACATAGGTTGAAAGCACGAGGGGAAAAGTTTAGAGGGGATGTGCGAGGCAAGTTCTTTACACAGAGGGTGGTGAGTGCCTGGAACTTGCTGCCGGGGGAGGTGGTGGAAGCAGGTACGATAGCGACGTTTAAGAGGCATCTTGACAAATACATGAATAGGATGGGAATAGAGGGATACGGTCCCCAGAAGGGCAGAAGGCTTTAGTTTAGACAGGCATCAAGATCGGCGCAGGCTTGGAGGGCCGAATGGCCTGTTCCTGTGCTGTACTGTTCTTTGTTCTTTGGTCTCTCTTGATTGAAGGTTCTGTTTAAGATGGTGGGTCACTTGCAACTATCTCTGCAGTATAATGTGGATGTTGAGTTTTTTCAGCAGGGCATGTGCTTTCTGACTTGCTGGAATGTCAGCTGTTACAAGTAGCTGCACTTTCTGTCAGTTTCTCTCTCTTTCTCTAGCTTTTTTCAAGGTAAAACTGTGTTACTTTTCACCTCCTGTTAGAAGACATTCTGGTTTTGTTCCCATGGTGATGACACAATGGCCCAGGACATGGCTACTTCACACCTCCTTTATTTTAGAAGAAGACGTTAAATTCTGGAATGTTTCGAGGAGAGGTGTAAGATGGGTTTCATTAAAACCTTTTTGCTTTGAAGGTTTTTCCTTTGTAGTTGTCAGACTGTTTGAATGCACAAAAGGTTAATCCTCCTTTTCTGGAGGCAATTTTAGACCATTGTTCACTTTTAAAATAAAGGTTAATTTTATAAAGGCAAAATACATTTTTTCATAACTTTTCAGAATTAGTCATCATCACACTTCGGATGTGTGTGCTAACTGGCACTTATAATGTCAGGGACCTCAGGAGGAGTTCGAGATGGATCATCCATTCTGCATATCCGGCTGAAGATGGTTGCAAATGCTTCAGCCTTGTCTTTTACACTGTCATGCTGGGCTCCAACATCATTGATGTGTTTGTGGAGCCTCCTCTTCGGGTTAGTTGTTTTATTGTCCACCACAATTCATAACTGGATGTGCTAGGATTGCAGAGCTTTGATCTGCTCCGTTATTTGTGAGATCACCTACCTCTGTCGAGAGCATGCTTCTTTCACTGTTCAGCATGCGTGTAATTCTGTGTTGCAGCTTCACCATCTTGGCACCTCATTTTATTGATGCCTGGTTCTGCTCCTGGCCTGCTCTCCTACAGTCCTCATTGAATCATAGTTGATCCCCTGTCTTGATGGTAATGGTAGAATGAGGTATATGCCAGGCTGTGAGGTTACAGATTGTGTAACCTGTAAGTAGTTGATGGTCCCTTTAAATAGCTTTGGTTGGGGGAACTGTCCTGCTTCTTACCGCATGCTCAATTATATAAGGTTAAGAGACAGCATTGGCTGGAGTGTTGAATTCCAAAATGGCATCGCTGGCATCAAATCAGCCTTGCATGTTATTGATACCATAATCTGCCTGTTCTGCATACTTCAGGCAGACGTTAACTGCATTTTGGCACTAATACCCTCACCAAGATGGTATCTGACAGCAAAAGTGTGGACACACACACAACGGACACGATTTTGGTCTCTGAACAGAACTTATAATACCCAAACAACATGTGCTACTGAGTCTAAATTCATACCCTGAGTCTTCACACTTATCACAGTTAATTTTCAGTTGTGCTGAGGTTAACTGGCAGGAATTAAAACCTATCACATTTTTAAAAGTGTTCTTAGAATGGAAATTTCTTGATTAACTTTCTGTGGCAAATTTACTTCATGTCGACTGTATAAGTACAGCAACTACACGCTGTTCACTGCTTTGAATTGTAAGCTGGAGACATTTTCACAAAGTTAATGGCAAAATGACACACCTGGCATAACAATCTTTGGACATTTGAGCTTAATCTCGTATCCGTCTTTACCTGAAGTTGCTTTAGCATTTGCGCATAAATAATGGTGAGTGTCATAAGCTTTGTCATTCTTTTCACAGCAAAGTATACCAACACCAGAAACATCAGAGGAATGTATCAAGAAGATTGTCCCCCTCAAGTCTAAATCAGGGGAAATGATCACTGACCCAAGCAAGCAAATGGACTGCTGGGTGGAGCCCTACCTGGAACTGTACTCCAGGGAAAATGATGTCACTGATACCGCCCTCAATGCAGCCCAGTCTCTGCCAGTCATGGAATAGCTGGACGAAGAGCCAACAAAATCGGAGCTCAGTAAGGCCATTGATTCTATAGCCAGCAGAAAAGCCCCTGGAAAGGATGGCATTACCCCTGAAATAATCAAATGTGCCAAGCCTGCTATACTCTCAGCACTCCATAAACTGCTTTGCCTGTGCTGGGATGAGGGAGCAGTACCACAGGGCATGCGCAATGCCAATATCATCACCCTCTATAAGAACAAGGGTGACCGCGCTGACTGCAACAACTACTGTGGAATCTCCCTGCTCAGCACAGTGGGGAAAGCCTTCACTCAAGTCATTTTAAACAGACTCCAGAAGCTGGCTGAGCATGCCTACTCTGAGGTACAGTGTGGCTTTCAAGCAGAGACATCCACTATTGATATGCTGTTCTCCCTTCGCCAGCTACAGGAGAAATGTCGCAAACAATGGATGTCCCTCTACATTGCCTTCATAGATCTCACCAAAGCCTTTGACCTCGTCAGCAGACATGGTCTCTTAAGACTACTAGCAAAGATCGGATGTCCACCAAAGTTACTAAGCATCATCACCTCATTCCATGACAATATGAAAGGCACAATTCAGCATAGCAGTGCCTCATCAGACCCCTTTCCCATCCTGAGTGGTGTGAAGCAGGACTGTGTTCTCGCACCTACACTGTTTGGGATCTTCTTCTCATCTACTGCTCTCTCATGCGTTTAAATCTTCAGAAGAAGGACTTTTCCTCCTTACACAAGATCAGATGGCAGGTTGTTCAACCTTGCCCGGCTTAAAGCGAAGACCAAAGTACGGAAATTCCTCATCAGGGAACTCCTCTTTGCTGACGATGCTGCATTAACATCCCACACGGAAGAGTGCCTGCAGAGTCTCATCGACAGGTTTGCAGCTGCCTGCAACGAATTTGGCCTCACCATCAGTTTCAAGAAAACGAACATCATGGGATAGGACATCAGAAATGCTCCATCCATCAATATCGGTGACCACACTCTGGAAGTGTTCAAGAGTTCACCTACCTGGGCTCAACTATTACCAGCAACCTGTCTCTCGATGCAGAAATCAACAAGTGCATGGGAAAGGCATCTGCTATTATGTCCAGACTAGCCAAGAGGGTGAGGGAAAATGGCGTACAGTCACGTAACACAAAAGTCTGAGTGTTTCAAGCCTGCATCCTCAGTGCCTTTCTGTACAACAGCGAAGCCTAGACAACGTATGTCAGCCAAGAGCAACGTCTCAACGCATTCCATCTTCGCTGTCTCCGGAGAATCCTTGGCATCAAGTGGCAGGACCGTATCTCCAACGCAGAAGTCCTCGAGGCAGCCAACATCCCCAGCATGTATGCCCTACTGAGCCAGCAGCGCTTGAGATGGCTTGGCCATGTGAGTCGCATGGAAGATGGCAGGATCCCCAAGGACGTATTGTACAGTGAGCTTGTGACTGGTGTCAAACCCACCGGCCGTCCATGTCTCCACTTTAAAGAGGTTTGCAAATGCGACATGAAGTCTTGTGATATTGATCACAAGTTGTGGGAGCCAGTTGCCAGCGATCGCCAGAGCTGGCAGACAGCTATAAAGGCAGGGCTGAAGGGAGGCGAGTCGAAGAGACTCAGCAGTTGGCAGGAAAAGAGACAGCAGTGTAAGGAGAGAGACAACTGTGTAACAACCCCGACAAACAACTTTTCCTGCAGTGCCTGTCGAAGAGTCTGTCACTCTAGAATTGGCCTTTATAGCCACTCTAGACACTGCTCCACAATACCACTGACCACCTCTAGGCGCTTATCCATTGTCCCTCAAGACAAGGAGGCCAAAAGGAAGGAAGGAAATTATAGGCCATTGTCTCATCTCTACAATGAGAACCACATCCATTGTGTTGGACTGCACTACAGCTATGATAGCAGAGATAGACTAAGGGCAGATGTGATAGCTCAGAACTGGGCATCGATGAAGCACTGGACCATCAGCAGAGGTGGAATTGCATGTCAATCCAGTCTATGACCTCATGGAGTGGCACATACCTCAATCCTTCATCTTCATTAAAGCTAGAATGTCAATCTAGATTCAATACACCTGCTAAACAGTAAAAGCAACAGGCTGGCGACAGATCTCTAGCACTATCATAGCCAGTTAAAAATGATGGTAAGACAGCCAAGTGATTCACATGCGAAGGCTCTATGAACATCCCCATCCTCAAACATGGTGGAGTCCAGCACATGAGAGCAAGACTCAAGGTTGACATTTTTAAAGCATTTTCAGCCAAACATGCTGAGTGATTGATCCTACTTTATAGCCTCCTGAGATCCTTACTATTAAAGATTTTAATGCTCAGTAAATTCAGTTCACTCCATGTAGCAGTAAGAAATTGCTGAGTGTACTGGACCTAGCAGAGGCCATGGGCCCTGTCAACATTTCATTTATAATCCTGAAAACTTGTGCACCAGAGTTAACTGCTAGCTAATTTGACACTGGCAGCGACCCGACAATGTGAAAGATTACCCAAATGTGTCTATCTACAAAAAAACATGATCAATCTAACCTGGCTAATTACCGCCCCCTCCCAATCATCAGTAACGTAATGGAAGGAGTTATCAATAATGCCATCAGCATATACATACTCACGAATCTCCTGCTCACCCACTTCATGTTTCACCACAAGCCATTGACTCAAGACCTTATCACAGCTTGATTCAGACATAGCCACAAAAGATGAATGTCAGAGGAGGGGTAAGAGTAGTTGCAGGGAGCATCCAACTGCAAAACTGAGGTCAATGGAGCTTAAACAGAAAATCCTTCAGTGGCTTCAGTCATACAAAGAGGTAAATCATCGCAGCCCTAGGACATCACCGTAGGAATTCTTCTGGTAAGTGTCTTTGACAGAACCAACATTAACTGCTTCTTCATAATGTCAGGAGTGGGGAAGTTCATTGATGATTCTACATTCTACATCGCTCATACAAACACATGAGCATACGAATTAGGAGCAGGAGTAGGCCACTCAGTCCCTCGAGCCTGTTCCGCCATTCAATAAGATAATGGTGGATCTGATTGTAACCTCGACTCCACTTTCCCACCTACCCCCGATAACCTTTCACTCCCTTTCTTATCAAGAATCTATATACCTCTGCCTTAAAAATATTTAAAGACTGCTTTCACTGCCTTTTGGGGAAGAGAATTTCAAAGACTCATGGCACTCTGAGAGAAAAAAAAATCCTCATCTCTGTCTTAAATGGGCGACCTCTTATTTTTAAACAGTGGCCACCCCCCCTCCCCCAGTTCTAGATTCTCCCACAAGGGGAAACATCCTTTCCACATCCACCCTATCAAGACCCCTCAGGATCTTATATGTTTCAATCATGTCGCTTCTTACACTTCTAAACTCCAGTGGATACAAACCTAGCTTGTCCAACCTTTCCTCATAAGACAACCCACTCATTCCAGGTATTAGTCTAGTAAACCTTCTCTGAACTGCTTCCAATGCATTTACATCCTTCCTTAAATAAGGAGAACAATTCTGTACACAGTACCTCAGATGCGGTCTCACCAATGCTCTGTATAACTGAAGCATAACCTCCCTACTTTTGTAATCAATTCCCCTCACAATAAACAATAACATTCTATTAGCTTTCCTAATTACTTGCTGTACCTGCATACTAACCTTTTGTGATTAATGCACTAGGACATCCAGATCCCTCTGCATCTCAGAGCTCTGCAATCTCTCACCATTTAGATAAATGCTTCTTTTTATTTTTCCTGCCAAAATGGACAATTTCACATTTTCCCACATTATAACCCATTTGCCAAATCTTTGCCCACTCACTTAACCTATTGATATCCTTTTGTTGCCTCCTTATGTCCTCTTTATAACTTATTTTCCTTATCTTATCTTACTTTCCAAAGCTTATCTTTGTGTCATCAGCAAAGTTAGCATGTGCCAAACTAAAATGGGACTTGGATGGCATCCAGCTTGAGTTGATACATTCACTTCACCTAAGTGCTAATAAAGTGCCCAATTCAAACAATTCAAACATCTCCTCCAACCTTCAATGTACCATCATTAACAAATCCCCTGCCTGCCAGCTTTTTGGTGGTTACCATTGGCCAGAAACTTATTTGAACCAGTTATATCAGCACTATAGCTACATGGGCAGCGTAGAGACTGGGTTTCCTATGAAAGTAGCTTACCTCCTGATCCCTCAAAGCCTCTCCACCGTCTACAAAATTTAAATAGGGATTGTGATGAAACATTCACTAGACATCTGGATGGATCCAGCCACAAGAACACTCAAAAAGCCCAATACCATCCAGGACAGAGTAAATTGTTTGATCGGCACACCTTTCATTGGAATCAAAATGCACCCCTCCATCATTGTCACACTGCAGCAAGTTTCCACGGTTGCTTTGAAAGCAATCACTGCCCCTTGCTTTCTTCACAAGGCAATTCCTATCGAAAAGGACAAGAGCATGGAATGTAATGGTTACCTGCCATATCCAAGTTTTTCTCTCAGTCACACACCATCCTAACTTGGACATATGATTGAGGCATACAAAATTATGAGGGGCATAGATAGGGTATAAAGGAAGAAACTTTTTCCCTTAGTGGAGGTTTCAATAACCAGGCTGCATAGATTTAAGGTAAGGGGCAGGAGGTTTAGAAGGGATTTGAGTAAAAACCTTTTCTCCTGGAAGGTGGTTGGAATCTGGAACACACTGCCTGAGGGGGTGGTGGAGGCAGGAACTCTCACAACGTTTAAGAAGTATTTATATGAGCATTTGAAATGCCATAGCATTCACGGCTACAGGCCAAGTGCTAGAAAATGGGATTAGAATAGGTGCTTGATGGCCAACACGGACACAATGGGCTGAAGGGCCTGTTTCTGTGTTGTATAACTCTATGAGTCTATGACAATTCCTTTTTTGTCACTGGATCAATAATCTGAGATTCCCTACCTAATGCCATTTTAAGAACATAATCACCACAAAAACCGCAGTGCTTGAAGAAGAAGGCTCACCACCACCTTCAGGCAACTTGGAATAGTCCTGCCAGCATCACCCCACTTCAAATACAATTTTTTAAAAAAGGATCAGTCATCAGAAAGGCTCTGTTAATGAAATTCACAATGAAGTCATTCACTGATGATTAAATTGCATTGTTCTCCAAAGTGTTCAGTTTAAATTGGAGCTGTAAATTCAGATTGCACAAGCAGATTTTTTTTTTCAGTATTTGTTACACTATCAAAATATCTGAAGGCCCAGCTGTGAGTTGAATTTTGATACCTAGTTGCAAGCTTAGGTGTCAAAAATCTTCAGCTCTTGCCATTGTAAAATAAAGCCAGTACTTCTCGTTTGCTTGTTTGGAGCTAATTCCACATTAAGTATGTTGCTCTGTTTTGACTCCTTCCCAGGTTGAGACTTCCTTCATCTACAGTCTGAGCAAAGAGTGGTGCATGTCTACCAGCCTGCTGTTTGGCAGAAATGGGGACAACCTGGGGCTCAGGCATGGGTCATGGGTCATGGCCTGGACCACTGAAGATGGAACTATTTTTGCCAGGATAAAGGAAGCTGATATGCATAGTTCTGAATCTTTTGGGGAGGGATTGTTGCCCAAGTATTCCACCCACTTGCAGATCAGCCACCTCATGTGGGGAATTTAGCCTCTACCCTCTGGCAGGGACCTGAGATTTGCCTTCAGTGATGCAGAGACTCAGAATATTTAAACTAAATGCCTTTCCCCAACCTTACGTGTTTTGGCAGGTTCAGCACAAGTGTTCACTGCATTTACACTGGGATCAACATCCTGTAGATTTCAGAACTTTAGTGTATAGTGACCCTTATAGAATAAGCATACAAGTTACATAGAAGACTCTCTACTTCAAGGTGTGATGCAGTGGTGGAGATTCAGATATACGGAGATTAAAAATATATGCCTTGTGTTGAATTCATGATGAAGTGTGTCTGAGTTTGGTTACCTGAGTCACAGCAACACAAGTTGGGTCCGAAGTATTGTGGATATGGTATACACTGGGACCCCACATAACGTGGTCCACGGGGTCCATATCTCGAGACCTTGTTATAGGTGAGATCACGTCATTTCATAGCTGGTGCCTAGTGCTCAGGCTTGTTCCCGCCAATTCCAGGGTCAATATTGCTTGCATATCCTTACAGTTTCCAATCATCATGCTGCAAAATAAATGAATAAAGCAGGTCTTGCACAAAATTAACCAAACAATTAAACGGCTGCTTTTAATTTTTCTTTTTTAAAGTGGGTGGCTGTGTTCATTGCGGCGGGGAAGCTTGTGGTTGCATTTGCAGAATGAAAATTTGGGGGTCCAAGCCGGGCTCACATCATACTGAGTTCCACTATAGCAGACTGTATTATAGTGGGGCCCCTTTGTATTCAGCGCATTTTTGCTCCATTTTCTTCTGTTGCTACTCTGCAGGGTGACTTTGAGCAAATTGTTGTAAATAGATCTTACTGCTCAGCAAAGACTCATATCCACATCAAAGATCTTTTGTTCTGTCTTCAGGAGCTTCAAAACACATTTTAGCGAATTAGGCTCCTTGTAACAGTTTTAGTTTTCACGGAAAAATCAAACTGAGAACTGAAATCTAATGTAATCAAAAATAATTTTAAATTATTTTGTCACCTTAAAGTATGGCCATGGTCATCAGACTAGGATCCATTTTGAACTTTATAATGTTTATTGAGTTGTCAGCTGTTTGGGGATGTATCTGTCTTTTTGAAGCTGTTTTTCTGCTTTTCCTTTTCAGTCATCATGCATAAACAAGAGACAGAAGTCAAATCAGTGCTTAGGTGAAGATTTGCCACTTTGCCATCTCTCTCCCCACACTCAAAAACTTTCTCAAAACCTACTTGTTTAACTTCACCTTTAATCACCTCCCATAAAAGGGTGGCACAGTGGTGCAGTGGTTAGCACTGCAGCCTCACAGCTCCAGCGACCCGGATTCAATTCTGGGTACTGCCTGTGTGGAGTTTGCAAGTTCTCCCTGTGTCTGCGTGGGTTTCCGCCGGGTGCTCCGGTTTCCACCCACAGCCAAAAGACTTGCAGGTTGATAGGTGAATTGGCCATTATAAATTGCCACTAGTATAGGTAGGTGGTAGGGGAATATAGGGACAGGTGAGGATGTGGTAGGAATATGGGATTAGTGCAGGATTGGTATAAAATGGGTGGTTAATGGTCGGCACAGACGCGGTGGGCCGAAGGGCCTGTTTCAGTGCTGTATCTCTAAATCTAAAACTCTCCCCACTTCAGGCTCAGTGTCTTTCAATTTCCTATGAAGTGGTTCAGGACATTTGTTACACGAAAGACATTGGCTTAAATGTTATGAGTGCCGTGTTGTTCCCGAAGGTGGGACTGTAAGTTTGCATAACTTCTGCTTCTGCCGTATATCACATTTCACGTGGTTATATAGGTAAATGAATCATGCGGTGACGGGCACGGAGACACAAGGGATCATGCAACGGGGGCGGTCTTTCATTGCTGGAGCCCCCCCCCCGTCACTGCCTCAAGCACCATGATCACCACAGATATAAAGCATTCTGCGTTTGCTGCTTCAAAGATCATCAGCCTTCCTTGCATGCAGGTATCTTCAGATTAACCTAAATGGAAGCTTTCACTTAATTCAAAATGTTTTTTGCCTCCCTTCTTTGTGCAAGTCACCACAAACCTGACAGCATTTACTTTCCCTGCAGCAAAAGTGAGTCAGATGTGAGCCAGCACCCTGAAGTTGCCCCAAAGGTCCTCAACATTGACAGCACTCATCCTTCCCTTTCGGCACTTGACAAATATCTTCACACTCTAATGCTATAATCCACCCACCATCCCTTCAGGGGATAACATGCAGCTTCAGCATCAACAGCAACCATTCAACACCCTGGATGCTCCACTCCACTCCACCCTTCCCTGCTCCTCCATGCACCTGATCAACCCCACCCTTCCTTACCTGAGTACCCTGCCCTGATCCTTCATGAAGGCCCCTGCCCCCCACCAACACCCTCCCCCCCACCCCCCAATGCCTTTGCCACCATCCCCTGAGAAGATTTACCTTTGCTGGTGCCAAGCCTGGATGGAAACACCCATTCCAATTCTGGTCTGGAGGCAAACATCCATTCTAATGCTGATGTTAGTTTTGCGGTTGAGTTAAAGAGAGAACAGCACAGACCTGAGATTCAACTGCACAAATCCGACTGCTGCACTCCACGTCAATTTGTAAATATGACTCACTTGTACATGACAGGCGAAGTTTAGTTTGATTCATTTGCACAAACCTTTCATAATTTTTAAACAATTCTATCAAATCCCTTCTCAATCTTCTCTTTCAAGAGAGAAAAGATTGGATGTAATCAATCTTTCCTACCACTTTATTTCTTTAAATTCTGAGATTAACCACGTAACTGTTCTCTCTAACCACTCCAATGACTAAATACTCTTTTTGAAAAAGTGAGAACAAAGCTGAAATGTATACTACTGATGCAGTCTCACCAAGGCATAAAACAGTTTTAAAATGAGTTCACTGCATTTATAAGTTATACTCCTTGCTACACATCCCGACATTTAATTTGCATTTGTAAATGCCTGGATAGATTGTGTGATAATTTCACAACCCGCGACCTCTACCAACTAGAATGCAAGGGCAGCAAATGCATGGGAACACCACCACCTGCAAGTTCCCCTCCAAGTCACACACCATCCTGACTTGGAACTATATCGCCATTCCTTCACTGTCGCTGGGTCAAAATCCTGGAACTCCCTTCCTAACAGCAATTTGGGTATACCTACCCCACATGGACTGCAGCGGTTCAAGAAGGCAGCTCACCACCACCTTCTCAAGGGCAATTAGGGATGGGCAATAAATGTTGGCCTGGCCAGCGACGCCCACATCCCATGAACGAATAAAAAAAAAAATTTCAGTGACCTGTCCAATAAATCACAAGATCTCTCTTCTGTTCTGATGCATCAATTACATTCCTATTTACTCTAACCCTAGCCTTAATCCACAGCAACATTCCCTCTGACAAATTTCAGAACCCATATTTCCCTGTATTAAACTGCATCTGCCATTTCTCCACCCACATCTCAAACTTGTCAAAATCCTTTAAAATTTGTGTGTTTTGATATTCATTATTTGACACTGTTCCTAAGGAATAATGATAACAGTGGCCACAGCACTGAATGTTGTTGTACTCCACTGGTAACTGGCTGCTAACCAAGCACCTGCCTATGGATGACTACTTGCTGTCTACCAACCAACCATTTGCCAATTATTTTAATATATTCCTATCCATTCCTTGGTCTTGAAACCTATGTGATAGCCTGTTATGTGGGACAGTGTCAAATGCCTTCCTGAAATCCAGATAGGTAACATCTGCTGTTTCTCGCCTATTTACGAAATCTATCATCTCCTCAAAGAAATTAAACATGTTGATCAAGTATATGTCCTGACTTTTAAAACAATGTTGACTGTCTTAGAATAGCTCATGGCTGATAAGGTGCTCCTTCAAAGTATTCCTCATAATACTTCAAACACTTTTTCAACTTACAGGTCTATAATTTCATGGCTCATCCCTCAGCCCATTTTTGAAGATGTTTTCCAATTTTCTGGGATTTGGTCTGAGTCCAATGAATGGAGACATATCCACCAGAGGACCAACAATCATTTGAGACAATTCCTTTAGGATTCTGGGTGAAAGTTATCTACCTGGATCTTCAGAGTCCTTCCCAGTACAACCTCTTGTTATTTTACAAATTTTCAGTCAATATCCACTTTTAAACTGTGCCTAGCTCTGGCATTTTGTATGCTCCTCCTATTTCTTTTGTGAACACTGTTGAAAAATGATGGTTAAGTACTTCAGCAATTTCACTATCTTCAGACACCACTTCCACGTTATCATTTTTTAATGGCTCATTGAACACTTTGTTTAGCGCACCTGGAGTACTATGTGCAGTTTTGGTCCCCTTATATTAGGAAGGATATTAGTGCCATAGAGAGAGTGCAATGAAGGTTCACCAGACTTGTTCCTGGGATAGCAGGACTGTTCTATGAAGAGAAATTGGGGAAACTGGGCCTGTATTCTCTAGAGTTTCAAAGAATAAGAAGTGATCTCATTGAAACCTACAAAATACTTAAAGGGATAGATAGGGTCGATGCAGGTAAGATGTTTCCCCTGGTTGGGGGGGGGTCTAGGACCAGGGGTCAAAATTTCAAAATAAGGGGGAAGCCACTTAGGACAGAGATGAGGAGAAATTTCTTTACTCAGAGGGTTGTGAATCTTTGGAATTCTCTACTCCAGAGGGCTGTGGAAGCTCAGTCATTGAGTTTTTTTAAAGTAGTTATTGACAGATTTCTAAATACCAATGCTATTAAGGGATGTGGGGATACTGTGGGAAAAGGCATTGAAGTAGATGATCAGCCATGATTGTATAGAATGATGGAGCAGGCTCGATGGGCTGAATGGCCTACTCCTGTTCCAATGTTCCTATATACTCTTGACACACTTGAAGAATACTGTTCTGTATTACGTTTCTATGTATTTTTTTCCTCATGATCTCTCTTTGCTGCCCTTTTTGGCATTCCTCAGACTGACTTTTTAGCTACTGTACTCCTTTCCTGAATATTTTGTATGCCTTGTTTTTCTCCCTGTGCCTTTCCCAACTTTGTTGTTAAAGCAAACCGGTCTATTCTTTTACTGTTTTTGAGTCATTCTTTAGAATTAAATCTAATATTGCATTACCCTTTGTGGCTCCTTAAGATAGTGCTTTGGAAATAAGAATAGGAATAAGACAATTTGAATAAATTCCCACTCACATGTAGATTATTCCCATTGTGCCCTGCAGCCATTATGAGAAAGATTAAAATCCCCAATATTCCACTGAATATTCTCCCACAAAATAGAACTCTTCTCATTGATTATTTGGAAGCCTGCAGCATATTCCTATTACTAACACTTTTCCCTTTATTGTCCTGATTTTCTATCCAAAGAGACTCAATGCTACTTCCAGTATTGTAACTTGTTCTTCTCTCACAAGTAATACTATCCCAACACTTGCCATACCTTACTGGTCCTTTGTAAAACACACAAAACCCTGTCGGTTAACTCTTAGTCATCATATAATTTCAACAATGTTTCATACAGTCCTACAACATCTATGTCCTCCCTTATGCTAACATGTCTAACTCACCCATTTTTTTCCTTATACTCTTTATATTCATATGAACACTATTCTGTTTATCCCACTTTCCTAATTACTATCATGATAGTCTAATTCTACACTCGCTACTTTTATTTTATCTATTTAGAGATACATCACTGAAACAGGCCCTTCGCCCCACCTAGTCTGTGCCGACCTAGAACGATCCATTTATATGAACCCTACAGTAATCCCATATTCCCTACCACCTACCTACACTAGGGGCAATTTACAATGGCCAATTTACCTATCACCTGCAAGTCTTCGGCAGTGGGAGGAAACCAGAGCACCCGGCGAAAACCCACGCGGTCACAGGGAGAACTTGCAAGCTCCGCACAGGCAGTAGCCAGAATTGAACCCGGGTCCCTGGAGCTGTGAGGCTGCGGTGCTAACCACTACGCCACTGTACCACCCCAAGAGTGGAGAATACAGTATCTGTAACAGAAGAAGAAAGAATAGTCTGAAATAAAATTGAAACAATACATTAAAAGACAAGATTGATGATATTTACAGTTCTATTTTAGTTTGAATTGTAATTAAGCCTGTTTTCTATCAGTTTTTAGTATTTAATGTGATTTTATTAAAGGAATAATTAAAGAAGTTTATTTGCTTCCCAAAAATACACAGAGAAAAAAAAATGAATTTAAATGAGCAGCAAATAACCATCGGGGCTGCCAGTGGATTTTTTTTTTTAGAACATTACAGCGCAGTACAGGCCCTTCGGCCCTCGATGTTGCGCCGACCTGTGAAACCATTTGACCTACACTATTCCATTTTCATCCATATATCTATCCAATGACCACTTAAATGCCCTTAAAGTTGGCGAGTCTACTACTGTTGCAGGCAGGGCGTTCCACGCCCTTACTACTCTCTGAGTAAAGAAACTACCTCTAACATCTGTCCTATATCTATCACCCCTCAACTTAAAGCTATGTCCCCTCATGTTTGCCATCACCATCCGAGGAAAAAGACTCTCACTATCCACCCTATCTAACCCTCTGATTATCTTATATGTCTCTATTAAGTCACCTCTCCTCCTCCTTCTCTCCAACGAAATCAACCTCAAGTCCCTCAGCCTTTCCTCGTAAGACCAGGCAACATCCTAGTAAATCTCCTCTGCACCCTTTTCAAAGCTTCCACATCCTTCCTATAATGCGGTGACCAGAACTGCACGCAATACTCCAGGTGCGGTCTCACCAGAGTTTTGTACAGCTGCAGCATGACCTCGTGGCTCCGAAACTCGATCCCCATACTAATAAAAGCTAACACATCATATGCCTTCTTAACAGCCCTATTAACCTGGGTAGCAACCTTCAGGGA
The DNA here is from genome assembly GCF_036365525.1 of Heterodontus francisci. Classification (NCBI taxonomy): domain Eukaryota; kingdom Metazoa; phylum Chordata; class Chondrichthyes; order Heterodontiformes; family Heterodontidae; genus Heterodontus; species Heterodontus francisci. Next base: position 146,753,047 of record NC_090376.1, read on the forward strand.
TTTATGTAACTGGACACCAAGATCTCTCTGTTCATCTACACTACCAAGAATCTTCCCATTACCCCAGTACTCTGCATTCCTGTTACTCCTTCCAAAGTGAATCACCTCACACTTTTCCGCATTAAACTCCATTTGCCATTTCTCAGCCCAGCTCTGCAGCCTATCTATGTCCCTCTGTACCCTACAACATCCTTCGGCACTATCCACAACTCCACCAACCTTCGTGTCATCCGCAAATTTACTAACCCACCCTTCTACACCCTCTTCCAGGTCATTCCTCTAAACCTGCCACTAATTACTTAGCAGAAATGACTGCCAGCTGTGCTGATCATCCCCTTTCTTCTTAAAACTTTATACCTATTCTGAATGGACGAAACAACAACATTTACTTTAATATGATCCACAGAAGGTGCTGTGCTGTGGTGGTCTACCAAAGGGCACATCGTCTGCTCTTTTTTCCTCCATGCAGGAGAGACGAGCATGGCTAAGAATGGCAACCTTCTCCGCAGTGAGGAACTTCAACCTGAGAAGGAAGGGGAGGCAGCTGAAACCAACGACCCAGCACCTACCCAGCGCCCGGAAACCCCTCCTCCACAGACAGAATCAATGGAGGAGGAGGCAGCAGATGGACAAACAGGTCAGTGGCAAGTGGTCCAGAGGAAAACCACAAAGAAAAAACATCCCAAAGCCACCACCCAAACCAGTGGCAAGAGGAGGCTCTCTTCTGAATCAGACTGCAACAACTCCTCTTCACTGGACGGGGAAATGCTGGAACGACAGCCCCTTCAAAAGAGGCGGCAGAACTCCGAGATGGATGATAAAGCATCCCAGCCCCCGGGCACTGGAAGCTGTGATGGGCCCGGCGTGGCCCAACCCCAATGCCCCACACGTAACGACGTGGCCAACGCATCTCAGCTCCGGGACACCGAGAGCAAAGACACGTCTGGCGCACCTGAGCTCCGGGAGACCGGGAGCTGTGATGTTTTCGAGGAGGAACAGATGGAAGCAGCTGAGGACAACCCAATCCTCTCTGCCTACAAGACCCCCCCGATGTCACCCGAGCGGCACAAACCCTGCATGAAAAATCAGGAGGGGTTTCTGAGCCCAACCAACGTGAAACTGCTTGCGCATACGATGGGTATGCAGGAACATCCCGAAGGGGAAGGACTGGGACTAGCGAGGACAAATGGTATGGGAAGCAACAACTAATTTTTAGTAAAAAATGGGTGTAAGAATTGCTTCCATTAATGTGCGTAGCATTAAATCTACTACGCGATGTGTTTCAACCTTGGATTACCTCGCCAAGGTCAAAGCTGACCTACTGTTTCTGCAGGAGTGTGGAATACCACACCTCAGCACCTACAGGCAGTGGTCGCGATGGTGGTCCCACGGGCCATCGATCTGGTCGGGGGGTAATGACTGCCGTTCCTCCGGCCTGGGTATTCTGCTGCGGGGAGGTAACTTCACCATCTCCGAAGTTAAGGAGGTGGTGGGCGGCCGCCTCCTCCTAGCAGACGTGATGTACAACAACGCTCCGCTCCGGTTGATCAACGTGTACGCCCCGGTACAACGCAGCGAGCGGCTGACCGTCTTCCAGCAGCTCCCACTGCTGCTGGCGACGTCCAGGCCGGTCATCCTAGGCGGTGACTTCAACTGCATCATCGATGCGGCTGGGCGATCCGGCAGTGACGACAGCAAACTGGACGCTACGTCCAGATTCCTAGTAGAAACGGTTAAGGATGCCAAACTGCACGACGTCTTCAGCAAACCTGCAGACGGAGCGCAGCGCAGATACACATGGTCAAGATCGGACGGGTCTGCCTGTTCCAGGATTGACTTCCTGTTTGTGTCCCGTGCTGTCACGGTCGGATCCACCGACGTCAAGCCGGTGTTCTTCTCCGACCACTGCCTCTTACTGGCCGACTGTCACTTACAGGACGACCAGCGGGTTGGCAGAGGGACGTGGAAGCTCAATGCGACACTGCTGACCCCAGAGAACGTTGAGGAACTCAAAAGGGATTACAAAGGTTGGAGGACCGTGAAACCCCTCTTTGAGTCTCCAGTTCACTGGTGGGAAGCGATTAAGGGGAACATCAAGAGGTTCTTCATCCACAAAGGTGTTCAGAAGGCGAGAGAGAGACAGAGGGAACTGTCCCGACTCCAGAAAATTATGCAAAATCTACTCCGGTTGCAGTCAATGGGGGTCGAGGTCAAGGAGGACCTCCAAGAGGTGAAGAGCCAGCAGGCCTCGCTCTTTGCCAAGGAGGCTTCCAAGATCATCTTCCGGTCCAAGGTCCGCTCCATCGAGCAGGATGAGACGTGCTCGCGTTACTTCTTCCAAAAGGTACACAGAGAGAGCTCTGTTATCAGCAGCCTGAAGGAAGAAGATGGCTCGGTAACGTCTTCGCAGTCCGACATACTAAGGATCAGCAAATTCTTTTATGCTGGGCTGTATGACGCGAAGCCCACAGACAGCAGAGCCTCCCAGTCCTTCCTGTCATCTATCACAGAGGTCCTAGATGACAGCAGGAGGGAGAGACTGGACAAGCCGCTAACTCTGGACGAGCTGACAAAGGCCGTCGAGTCTTTCGAGACGAGTAAAACCCCCGGGAGCGACGGCTTACCGGTCGAGTTGTACTCGGCCCTGTGAGACTGGGTCGGCCCGGACCTGCTGGAAGTATACGAGAGTATGCTCCTGGCCGGCAGCATGTCAGAGACCATAAGGAAAGGCATCATCACCCTCATTTACAAGCAGAAGGGGGAGAGGGCAGAAATCAGAAATTGGCGGCCCATCTCACTGCTTAATGTTGATTACAAGATTCTGTCCAAAGTCAGAGCCAGTCGAGTCAAGTCTGCTCTGGAGTTGGTGATTCACCCCGATCAGACCTGTACTGTACCCGGCAGGAAGATCTCTGATAGTCTCGCGCTACTCAGGGATATGATCGCCTACGTACGGGACAGGAGGGTGGACACCTGCCTCATCAGCCTGGACCAGGAAAAGGCTTTTGACAGGATATCGCACACCTACATGATGGACGTGCTTTCCAAAATGGGGTTTGGGGAGGGAATCTGCAATTGAATCCAACTGCTCTACACAAACATCAGTAGCGCAGTGTCAATCAACGGGTGGGAATCTGAAAGTTTCCCGATCAAATCTGGAGTCAGACAGGGCTGTCCTCTGTCCCCGGTCTTGTTTGTTTGCTGTATTGAACCCTTTGCTGAGTCTATTAGGAAGGATGCGAGCATAAGAGGGGTGACAATCCCAGGCAGCGGAGGCACTCAGGTCAAAACCTCCCTGTACATGGATGACGTCGCCGTCTTCTGCTCGGATCCGCTGTCCGTGCGCAGACTGATGAGCATCTGTGACCAGTTCGAACTGGCCTCGGGAGCCAAAGTTAACCACGGCAAGAGCGAGGCCATGTTCTTTGGGAACTGGGCTGACCGATCCTTTGTCCCCTTCACCGTCAGGTCAGACTACCTGAAGGTGCTGGGGAATGGTTCGGAAGTGCCGGGGCGTGCACCAAAACATGGGAGGAACGAGTAGCCAAGGTACGACAAAAGTTGGGCATGTGGGGGCAGCGATCTCTCTCCATTGTGGGTAAGAACCTGGTCATCAGGTGCGAGGCGCTCACGTTGTTGCTCTACGTGGCGCAGGTCTGGCCCATACCCCACTCCTGCGCCGTGGCAGTCACCCGAGCCATTTTCCGCTTCGTCTGGGGATCTCAAATGGACCGGGTCCGGAGGGACACGATGTTCAAATCTCTGGACAAGGGCGGGAAAAATGTACCCAACGTGGCCCTCATCCTGATGACCACCTTCGTGTGCGGCTGCATCAAGCTGTGTGTAGATCCCCAGTACGCAAACGCCAAGTGTCACTACGTGCTGAGGTTCTATCTGTCCCCGGTTTTGCGAAGGATGGGCCTGGTCACATTGCCGCGGAACGCTCCATGCAGTTGGGCAGTGCCGTACCACCTATCCTTCGTGGAGCAGTTTCTGCGGGAAAACACCTTTGACCACCGGTCCATCAGGCAGTGGTCTGCACGGAATGTCCTCAAGGCCCTACGGGAAAAGGAAACGGTGGATCCTGTCGGATGGTTCCCCGAGCAGACCGTCAAAGTCATTTGGCGGAATGCCTCATCACCAGAACTTTCAAACAAGCACCAAGACGTAGCTTGGCTGGTGGTGAGAAGGGCCCTCCCCGTCAGATCCTTCATGCACACCCGAAGTCTTGCCCCCTCCGCACAGTGCCCCCGCGTTGGCTGTGGTGGGGAAGAGACGGTCGCCCACCTCCTCCTGGAATGTGTCTTTGCAAAGCAGGTGTGGAAAGGGATGCAGTGGTTTTTGTCAAGGTTCATCCCAAGCAGCTCTGTAACACAGGAGTCTGTGCTCTACGGGCTGTTCCCAGGGACGCACACCGAGACAAACATCAACTGCTGCTGGAGGACGATCAATTCGGTGAAAGACGCCCTTTGGTCTGCCCGAAACTTGCTGCTCTTCCAGCGCAAAGAGTTGTCCACCACCGAATGTTGCAGACTGGCACATTCCATGGTCCAGGACTACGTGCTGAGGGACGCACTAAAGCTTGGGGCAGCCGCAGCAAAGGCTCAATGGGGAAAGACCACAGTGTAAGGTTCCCCCACCAAGCTGGACTGAGGGGCTGGATCCATGGGAAACCCCTCGAACTGTATCGTTAATATTCTCAATTGCTGTAAATGTAAAACTGTAATTGACATGACAATTGTGAAAAGGAAGGGTTGGGAAGGAACTCATGACAGTATTGAAGGAAACTGATCTCCCTTGCAATGTTTGTATTTTTTGGTGCTGTTTGGAAACTGTCTGGCGATGTAAATTTTACAGATGTTTATGAATAAAGTATATTTTGGAAATATAAAAAAAAAAAATGGCTAAGAATGTGGGCATCTGAGGTGGTTTCCCATTGCCTACCTCAGACTGAAACAGGAATTGGACCCATGTTATTGATATTGTGCTGCACCACACTAGCCATCTAGCCAACTGAGCTACCCGATCCGCCCACGGAAGGTCATTGAACATATTTCTTAATGCAAACTCTTTACTGTTATTGACAAGACCCTATTTATTTTCTTCTTAACAACAAGTCACAAGTCATATATATCACCTTTAATATAGTCAAGCATTCCAAGGTGCTTCACAAGTCTGTAATCAGACAAAAACTGACACTGAGCCAAAGAAGGAGATATTAGGACAAGTGATTAAAAGCTTGGTCAAAGAGGGATATCTTAAAGGAGGAATGGAAAGATGAAGAGGTTAGAGAGGGAATTCTAAAGCTTAGGGCCTAGATGACGGAAAGTGCATCCACCAATGGTGAGGTGAAGAGACTGGTAGTTGGACAAACAAACTGACAACACAGAGGCAGTGGAGGGATTGAGAAATGTGGTCGTGAGGTTAAAGAAAATTCTGGAAATACTTAGCAGGCCTGGCAGTCTTTGTGGAGAAAGAAGCAGAATTAACATTTCAGTAGTTTGGTTGAACTGGGTGTGGCCATCATGGGGCTATTTTCATTACTGTAATGCTGGCAGTTTAGGCGCTAAAGAGCCTTTGACATGGCAAAGATGGGGTTTTGAGCTGCAGCCCCTGTTAGCCTGCATTAGTGTGAAATGTCATCTTGATAAAGGGGTTAAAGCACGCACTAAAAAAAGTTGCCACAAGGATGATTAAGCCTCTGATTACGAATTAAATTGACTCCTAATACTCATTAAAGAGGCTGCAAGATACTTTGCTAGCAACACTGAAGTTAACAGCCTCTACTAACAGTGAAGAGCTGAATAGAGTAAAAAAGTAATTGGCAAGGATTGTGAGCATACTTACAGCCATGCTGACTGTTCGCGTGCTGATTGAGATCGACTGACTGCATTGCATTTGGAGAGGACACATCGGGAGACTTTCTGGGCCACTTTGTCGCAACTTCACCTGCACTATCAACATTTATTCCAGAAATTCTCTGAGGATTTCACCTAAAGAGAGTCAGTGCTGTGCTACTGTACCTTATTGGAGACCTTATAGGTGTCACCAGGAGAAAGGCAGTGGTTGGTCATCAGAATCTTGCTGGGGATTCGCCTTGATCTGAAGGAGGAATGGAAGGAGGTGATGAAGCCAGGCAGAACAGCACAAGCTGCTGGAGGTGAGGGAGGAAGGAGAAAAAAAACATATTTATATAGCAATTTTCATAACATTCCAAAGCACATTACAGCCAATGAAGTACTTTTGAAATGTAGTCACTGTTGTAGGAAATGCAGCGGTAATTTGCGCACAGCAAGCTCCCACAAACAACAATGTGATAATGACCAGATAATCTGTTTTTTGTGATGTTGATTGAGGGATAAATATTGGCCAGGACACTAGGGATAACGCCCTGCTCCTCTTTGAAAGAGTGCCATGAGATCTTTTACGTCCATCTGGGAGGACAAGCTGGGCATCGATTTAACATCTCATATAAAAGACCACATCTCCAACAGTGTAGCACTCCCTCAGTACAGCACTGGAATGTCAGCCTAGCTCAAGGCTCTGACTCAGAAGTGAGGTTGCTTCCAGCTGAATATGGAGGACTAGAACAGCTCTCAGCAGGAGGCCCCGTCCACTCAGGTTCTTCAGAGAGACTTCTTCTTCTTCTTCTTTGGCCTCCTTGTCTCGAGAGACAATGGATAAGCGCCTGGAGGTGGTCAGTGGTTTGTGAAGCAGCGCCTGAGTGGCTCTAAAGGTCAATTCTCAGCAGGAGGCCCCATCCACCCCGGTTCTTCAGAGAGCACTACTTCTACATTCACATGACCAAAGACCAGTGAATGAGAAGGCTACTCTTTACCAAGGAGGTCATCACAGAAATCTATAACCTTGTGGAAGGAAGTCTGAAACCTCGCAGCACAGGCAGGACTGCATTGCTTCAGGAAGTCAAGGTCATTGTAGAACTCATTTTTATGATACGGAATTCTTCCAAGCTCCCTCAGGCAGGTGATATAAGTCACATATCACAGTCTACCATGTACATAAGGCACATTACTGAGGCTGTATATGCTCTGAGAAATTACTATATACCAAGATTCCCCATGGTTGAGGGAGCCATTGACTGTCTACATGTGGCCATCTGAACCCCTCACTTAAATTGATAGATGCTCAGGAACAGGAAGGGATTCTATTCCCTCGATGTGCAGCTTGTTTGTGACCAGCAGCAGCACATCATGCAGGTGAATGCCTGCTCTCCAGGAAGCTGCCGCAATTGTTTTATAATGATAGTAACCTGTCCCACAGATCTTTGAGCCCCAGCAAAATTTGAATGGCTAGGTGACAAGTGGCACTGTCTGATCCCATGGCTCATGACTCCCCTGAAAAAGCTGTAGATACCAGCTGAGCACTCATACAGTGAGAGCCACTCTGCCACCAGAAATATCATTGAACAGACTAATGGGGACTTCAACAGAGGTTTGCATGCCTTGACTATAAAAGTCCAGCTGTTACTACCAGCAATTGTGCCAGAGGGTCACACTCAAAAGCTGCAAGAGGACGTGGGGGAGAAAGAGGAGGAGGACAAGGACCAGGTGTGGATAGGTTTGGGGAATTAGGAATCAGGGATAGTGGATATGCAAGAAAGCTGAAGTGACCACATACATCAGGGCGTTATGTTTCTTGCATTTCCTGTGCCACTCTCCTCCTGATTAATGCCAGCACTCTCTCCTTAAGGGGAGTGGTGTCATGGAGTGGTATTTCCACACCCTCTGTCAGGTCCTGCTGGTGTCCATTATGCGCTATCTTGTCCTGGAAGAAAAAGAGTGTTGATTGTGAATAGTCTATTGATAGATGTGTTTGTGTGTGATGCATCAGATGGTTGAAGAGCTTTGAGATGTGACTGAGGTATGAGTAATGTCTGTGAAGGATGCAATAGTATGGGTTATGTGAATGGCATTGCATAGTTAGATGCTGGATGCAGTGTGATGCTTGTGGTGGTGCAGTTATCTAGAAGTTCTTTTGGTGAGGTGGAATCTTATCTTGACTACTTGTGTCACATCATTACATTTTTGGAGCCATGTCCTCAGGGCAGTGCTGCTCCCACACCGACTGCGTTAGTTGCCTCTGTGGCCTCCTTCCACACTGCAGGTACAGGACACTCATTCTCCCCTGTATTTCCTCCACCAGGAGATCCAATGTCATGTCTGAAAAGCTGTGAGCCCTCAAAGTCAGTCCCTGAGCCAACCTGATAAGTGCCATTGTCCTGCTCTTTTGGTTTCACTGTCAGCCAGCATAGACGGGAACTTCAGCGGAAGTACATGCATACCATAAATACTGCTTCCATAAAATTGCCCCTATTCAGCAGCTTGAGTGTGAAACATGGAGGTCTCTGTTTCAGCATCTTCAGACCTATTGAAATCATAGTAATCAGCAATTAGCCCCAAAATTGTGGGCTAAATCCAAACTTTTAAATAGGCATGTTTTATTTGCACAGCATCACTTAGCACCTGTTTTCACCCCTTTGCCAAAATAACCCTCCTTATCTTCAGAGGGGTAATATGTAGATGAGGAAAAAGCTTATTACACTTCATGTCAGGAGAAAAATTGAAACCCATGTCAATATTACAACAAAGTTACAGAACAGTTCTGGTTGTTTCATTTGGTCAAGTTTATTCTTCCCTTAAATTTTACACACAAGCAAAATTAACCCTCCTCCCTTTGATTGTCCCTGGTCTTTAAGGTTAGTGGTTTCTCAATGGTTTAATTTATTTTACTGGTGGTGGTGTTAGTTTACCAACTTCCACATATTAGTTTAATTTGTAATTGAGCGAATCATCAATAAAAATGCAATTAACCAACAGCCACTCAAGGAGAAAATTGAATGTGTTGACTGGATTGGCACAAAACTGGCTGCACATCAATTTTAACACAGTTAAAAAAGGCATGAATGGGGATGTATTTTAAACTTCTGAAACAAGGTCCATCACAATGTTGACATGTCTTTGTTTATAATAATTTACATCTCTAATAATCCTGACTAATTTTGATGATGACCTTGACAGATAACTGCTTTGTATTTTTTCTGATTTCCCAAGCTGTCTTCCATTTTTTTTTTGAACTCACTCTTAAGAATGCACAAGTTTTCTCTGCGATTTGCAATTAAAACTCAACTTAACAGCCAGTCAGAACACACCGATAAGGGTGTTGAGGTATTCCTTCGCTAACTGAACAATCATTTATCCAGTATCATTTTGCCCACTCTCTCTGGAACATAATGCACAGACATCAGCATGACCATCAGCTCAGAATTGTCAACTGTCTGCCCACTAAAACTCTTGCCTCTCAAATATATGTCAAAGTAAGCTCTTTAACAGGGGTATGGGAATTTTGTAGCAGTGTCATGAGTTAAGTTTCAAACCACACTCATACTTCTGAGAAATCAGCCATTCAACTTATTATTCTGGAATATTTGTGAAAGCCAAATTCTCTTAAGACACTTTTGTCATTGGCATTTTCTAGAAAGCATGCTAAGTTCTTTGACAGTAATTGAAGACATGTTTGAGGGGTATCCTTTTGAATATAGAAGCTCAAGAACATAGGCCCCAATTTTAATTCCCCTTCTGCTTGCCAGAAACTGGGCAGGGAGGCAGTTAAAATGAAGGGAGAAATCCTAAGTTTTTTCAATATGTCTTCACATGAGAGACTCCCACAACTCTTAACATCATCCAGAATTGCATCATCAAGATGTCACATCTGTACGGGTCAGGCTGATAGGCCCAATGGGTCTTATCCTGGGTGTCATTTTTCATGCATTTGTATGATCAGAAACTGCTGTTATACATCTAACAGAAAATGCTGAACATCAAAAATCCTTCATTCGGTACAATTTACACTCTTAGATTATTGCTTATGTTGTTCAGTCACTCACTGAATAATCTTGATATTCATCATTCTCCTGTCTCAGGTCATTTATTTCCCTGTCTTTATTCAACCAATTTCAATTAACAGCCAGATAATTGTTATGTTTACCAATATTAGTTGATTGAACTTTCAAATCAAAATTTGACACATAAGGTAACAAAGTAATTGAATTATTTTCATCAGTTCCCTCTGCAGTTTGGAGATTAAAAAAAGGAGTTTCAAAAATGTAGGGTTGCATTTAACTTGCACTCTTTAGGCTTGGAGCACTTGATGGAGACCATGAATTATATTCATGATTTGTAGGTGCACAATATATAAGGCAGCAACTTCTTTGCCTGTGCTTTTGAAACACTTCTTTAGCCTGGTAATACGCATGCTTTGTTTTTGTATTTCTATCTACAATCCTCTGTCCTCCAGTCCTGAAGACAATGACTCATGCTGAGGTGCAATTAAATGAGTGACAGTTACCCTTTCCTACCTCACTCAAATGATTCACGTAGTGACTGTTGGTAAGCTGTTTGACACATTGAACACTTTATATGGAATCACAGGCTGGCAATTAAGAACAGGAACACTGGCTGATTTTCCCTGCTCTCACCGAGGAGGCCAATTGCAAAAATTGTACTGCCACCTCGGCTGAGATCAAAATAATTCAGCACAGACTGAAAATTTTCTTCTGATATTTCTGAATTTGTCATGAAAATGTTGTTAATTAAGGTCATAGAATCACTGTGTAAGTCAAAATACTACAATATTTTTCAGATGCCAAAATATTACACTTGTCAAATATTCCCCATTAGTTACCTCATTTCATCATTTTGGAGTCTATTGCCATGCTGTTACTTCCAACCTGTGTGTTTAACAAAGCAAAATATGATCGCACACTGATTTGTTATGCGGTAAGTAATCCAGATATCTGGACTAGTAACTTCAGGGGATATGAGTTTAAATCCCACTTACAGCCATTTAAGAATTGGAATTTATTATTGGACATTAAAAGAATCAAGGGATATGGAAGATAAGGTGGGAAAGTGGAGTTCTGTTCAAAGATCAACCACAAACATATTGTTACAGCCAGGTGAGGAGAGGGTCACAGTCACCCCTCCTGCCCTTCCTCTTATTTGACCACAACAAGGTTTATTCCTTTATTCCTTTGTTAAATAGTGGTTACACTTACCACCTCAGTGAGTGTTTTACCTTTTACCTATAATGTGATCACGAAAGAACCAGACAGGTGTTCTTGAGTTTCAACAAGAAAGAGGTGAGTTTATTATACTTAACAATCTAAACCCGATTTAAAAGTAATAAAAAGTACGTTACATATTCACGTACACATTCACACGAGAATCCCACACACAAATAGATTACAAAGTGGAAAGTAGGTTTTGTGATTGGATTAAAGTCCAGAATAAATGAAACTTAAACACATGGTCTCAGGTTGGATGAATCAGTGGCCTTCTGGCAGGAGTTGTATTCTTGAAGTCTGTGGCTGGTCAAAGTGCACTTTCTCTGCTGATGTCTCAGTTATTGCTTGTCTCTTTTCTGTGTAACAAAACTCCCTGTTTTTTCAGAGATGGATAGATGGTTACAAGACTGCCTCAGTGCATTCTCTGGAACTTTCTAATCAGATACAAGGTCCAGAATTGACTCCACAGGCCCTAGGATGCATTATTTACACTTGGAGGGATTTGCTCTTTCAAAGTCAATGTGTCGGAATTGCCTTGACTGCCATGCTAATGAAGCAATCCTAGGTAATTCAATTACTAAGAGCAAGCCATTGTTCTGGGTCCAGGGCTTCTCAAACTTCAGTCTCCGATTGGGCTTTGGAATGTGCAAAGGTATTTCAAATGCAAATTGCAGTGGCCATCTTGGCTGCTAGTTTTTTAAAAGTTACCTATAGGATTTTCTCCATTAAATGTCGAATGTAAGTTTCCAATCGATGAATTAATATTTCTCATTTGGTATATTGTGTTATCTTGGCACCTCCGTATCACGGAGAATGAAATATGATAATAAGAACATTTCATTAATTGTGGAAAAAAAAAGAAAACACACATTCATTCTCAACGCTCACTCCTCGCATTCACTCATTAAGCTTAGAATTTCCGCAGCTGGCTTTGTCTGCAACAGCTATGCTGATTTAATTTTTTTTTCAGAGTTTGTCTGGGATGGTCATGTGTTGTCAAATGGGGTTAAAGTTGTCCTGCATGTACAAGCTTTATTCCCTCAACTGCTCTTTTTTACAACGCGTGACTTTAACCATTCAGGTTCCAGCATCTAGATAATTTTTCTCCCTATATTGGCTGTGGGTAATAAATTGGTTTTGAGCCCCTGTGAGGTGTCTGAGATTTCCTCTGGGCCCTTGTTCTTGTTGAATGGTGAATTGAAATTACTGAGTTTGATGAGCTTTCAGTTGGGACCTGATGATTGGGTTCTTCAGTGGATAGATCCACACTGACCTCACTTTTAGTTTTCTGGTGAGTCACACAAGTGTTGTTTAGGGCATTTTTGTTTCTCTTTTCCCTTTACTGTGGGGAGGTTCTCATTGCTAATCTGCCCCATGTCCTCCGGGACATCCCTGCTCACAGGCATCTGTCCAGCTTTCACTGCACTCCCCTACAGCACTTCAGCTAAGTGAGACATCTCCCTCACTGTTGATTTTCCTTTTTGGGAACTTTCCTTGTCCCTGCTGGTTTCTGTAAATGCTGTTAGCAGCCTTGATAGTGTGACCCTTTGGCTTGAATTTAATTAGGAGAGTGTGGGTCTAATTTTCCCAGCATTTCAGGCTTGGCTAACTCGACAGTAAGGGGTTCTAGTTGGGAATCCTCCCCGTCCTCCTCTAACTTGTTCTCACTGTCCTTTTTGTCCACTTCCTCTCTAACTGTTTGACAAACCTGTGCTTGTCTGTCCTCTTCTGTTTTCAACAGGGGTCCCACACACTCCACCAGCACTCTGCTGAAGGGTTCCCCAAAAGTCGCAATGGGAATTAGGGGTACAGTTTTATTGCAGGTTGGCGCTTCCCCACAATCTGGCACAGAACTCCATCACATCTTTGTGGAGTTCTGGCCAGTAAAAATGCTGTCTTATGCAGGCTTGGGTTTTTCATACACCGACATGACCAGCCATTGGAAGATCGTGGGCCATTCTTAGTATTTCTTTGCAGCACCGCAGCGGTACCACTATCTGGTGAACCACTGTCCACTCTTCATCCGCAGGTCTGTGAGGAGGTCTCCACTTCCTCATCAGCACCTCATTCGTTAAATAGTAGCACCCAGGGACTCCCTCTGCTTCATTTTCAGTTTGGGCAGTCTGTGCTAACTTCTTTAATACTGGGTCAGCTTACTGAGCCTCAACTAGGGAAATTCAGTTTAACCCATCCTTTGGGTCTTCTAAATTCCCAAAGAAGGTTTCGGATAACCAGACAGTAGGGTCATCTGTCTACTATGCCTGTTCAGCCTCCTCTGAGGAAGCTTGTTTGGCCATGGACCGAGTCACCACACAGACAGGGAAAATGCCAGGGACCTTCTCCTGAAACTGCTCTGTCTTCCTGACCTCTTTCGGTCGCTCCAAAACTACTGGGGAAGTTACCACCTTTTCCCCCGCCAGATCATTACCCAGGAGCAGGTTGACCCCATCCACAGGTAAACTAGGGACAATCCCCAGTTATCTATTCTGAAACTAGGTCGCACTCCAGATGCACCCGAAAGAAAGGTATGGGCATACACCGCCCTCTGATACCATTCACTAGCACTCCAGCATTCACTGTTCTCTCTGGGGGAAAGGTCATGCCATTTCCCAGCAGAAGGGATTTGGTGGCACCTGTATCCCTAAGTATGACTATGGGCTTGCTTGCCTCACTCAAGGGGTATGTGGTCACTTTTCATTGACATACAAATCCTGGTAACTTTCAGGGATTTTGTTAAAGTTTCCCGCACTCACAGAGGTAGGTTTCCTGGGTCTTGCTGCTGCAGCTAAAGCCACAGCCTGCTCTGCTGTGCTTTTCATCAGGGCCCCTTCTCCTGCACTGGTCTTGTGTACTCTGCTTAATCCTACAGGTTTTCCCTGAAATTTCCAGCAGTCAGCTCGCAGGTGGCCTGCCTTGTTACAGTCGAAACATACAGGTCTTCGGGTGTCGCTCCTGCTCTCAGCACTGTCCTTTTTAGCCTGAGGAGGGCTCATGTGTGTCCAACTTTTCATTCTTGCCCAGGGCTGTTTGGGCTCCTAACACCTTCCCACTTTTTATCCTTTTAGGTTCTGTGGGAGTGATGGGGAAGGATTTCCCTTGGGGTAAGGGCTGTGTACAAGGGTAAATTCATCAGCCTGGCTTGTGGCTTGCCAGGCTCTTTGAACCTTTTGTTCCCCCATGTGCATTTTAATAGAAAGGGGAAGTGAGATTTTAAACTCCGAGAGAAGGATCACCCATCTGTGGTTTTCATTTGTGGGCTATATCTTAAATACCCTTATCCACTGGTCAAAAGCAAGCTGCTTAATTCTTTCAAATTTGAGGTAAGTTTGGTCTGGCTGCTTTTGAAACGTTTGGAATTTCTGGTGATATGCTTCCGGTACTCGCTCATATTGCCCCAGGATAGCATTTTTAGGCATCTCATAATCTGATAAACTTTCATCTGGTAACAGTAAGTAAACCTCATGGGCTTTTCCTGTTAGCTTCTTTTGTAACAACAGAGTCCAGCTCTCAGCCAGCCATTTCAGTTCTCTTGCAAGCTTTTCAAAAGTGACAGAAATGCCTCCAAATCCCCCTCGTTGAACTTTCAAAACAACAGAGAGAACTTTAAGAGCTCAGCACATGGTACTGAGCTAGGGGTAGCTTCCTCAGTAGCCATGCCTTCATTGGGTGTATTCAGTCTCCCCCCAATTAATTCAAGATGCTTTAACTCTCTTTCCTTCTTGTCCTGGAAAGCTCTCTCTTTTTTCCTTTCTTCCCTTTCTTTTTCCTTTCTTCCCTTTCCTTTTCCCTTTCTTGGCACTTTCTCTGCTCTTTCTCTCTTGGAATTCTAATTCTAATCTCCACTGTTCTCATAGTATTTTAGTTAACGTTACCCTGTCTGTTTCTGACTCTAACCCTGTCTCTGAATCTTCAGGTTCAAGTGAAAATGGTTGGCCACAAGTTTTAGGATTTTGGATTTCTTAGCTTTTGAACAGAAAGTAATCCGTAACTGCCCGGCTACATTTCTCAACTCTTCAATAGATAGGGCCTTTAACCTGTCCCAAGTTACTTCACCCGGGCTTAGGAAGGTACTGTCCTCGACTGTGGACATGTCAGTATTTGAGCAGTGAAAACCACAAGAAAACCTGCACTGAAGATTTTTTTTTAAATTTCTAGGGATCAATTTGGTTTCCCACTTCCAATTTCTCATTTGTCGTTGGGTTACAATCCTGGACGAGCCCCCAAATTTCTGTTATGGCCAGGTGAGGAGGGGGGTCACAGTTATCCCTGCTGCCCTCCATTATTTGACCACTACAGGGTTTATTCCTTTGTTAAACAGTGTTTATGCTTACCACCTCAGTGAGTGTTTTACCTTTAATGTGACCGTGAAAGAACCAGTCAGACAGGTTTTCTTGAGTTTAAACAAGAAAAAGGTGAGTTTATTATACATAACAATCTAGACCTGATTTGAAAATAATAATAAAAAAATGCACTATACACTCACACACACATGCACGTGAGAATCACACACACACAAATAGATTACAGAGTGGAAAGTAGGATTTGCGGTTGGATTAAAGTTCATTATAAATGAAACTTAAATACACAGTCTGCGGCTGGATGAATCGATGGTCTTCTAACAGCACTGGAATAATTGAAGGCACAAACATGCCTTGCAGCTTTCAAGCTTTTATACACTGGTTCTGCTCAATAAATTACCCTTCGTTTTAATTCTAGTTAATATACACATCACTATGTTATGCTGCAAATCTTACTGTGCTTTCTTTTTATGCTACATTGTGAAAACTGGTGATTGGGCAGACTTTTTTAACATGGTTTTGCTGGAAACTAGACTATTGGCAATGCAGTTTTATGTCTGTATTTTGGAAAGAGAATTAGGAGTTAAATAGTTCGACTGATAGTCCAGACTCGATATTTATCAGATTTTAAAACAGCAAGTGTTGGAAATACTCAGCAGGTCTGGCAGCATCTATGGAGAGAGAAACAGAATTAACGTTTCAGGTCGATGGCCTTTCATCAATTCTGAAGAAAGGTCATTGATCCGACACATTGGGTAGAATCATACCAACCTAGCTCTTGCCATAACAGCGGGACCATTTCTGTATTTGGAACCATACTCTCTGTACAATGCCCCTGACAGTTGCTCTTTACCAGACCAAATCAATTGTCATCCTGCCTCTGGGGTCCCTGACCAATTAGGGAGGCGGGTGTGATGCTGCGTTAATTCTGTCTAATTAAAGGGACCGTGGCATGTTTCAGACAAGCTCACCAGCACTTGCTTTCCCAGGCTGCAGCAACCACAGGAATGTAGAGGAGACCTGGGAAGGCTCCCCCCTCCCCACCACCACCATTCTCTCTCACTCTTACCTGGAGTTCCTGCTGTGGGATCTGAGGAGCTGCAGTGAGATGAGCTCTTGAAAGTAGGGAGGAAGAAGGTAACCTCTCCAACTCAGCAGGTGTGGATAGCAGTGGCCAAGGAAAGCAGCAGCAGGAGTGTGCTCCCTCCAACCTGGAGATAGTGCACCAAGACAATCTGGGAAGGCATGACAGGTGAGTGGCATAAGACTTTCAGGGACCAAGCCCCTCAGTGCGACTTGCCCAGCATACCCCTGCAAAGCATGCTTCAAGTCACCACAGCTTGCAGCTCCACTCATTCCTCTCCTGTTGGCACCTCATATCCCCATCTGAGCAGCCAACACTCCAGTGACAGATACCTTGTTGGTCATTGGTAATGTGTGCCTACCTGGTCCACCAGGAAGGAGGTCTTGCTCCTTAAGTTGTTACTGATTTATATAACCAATCAGGTCTGTGAATCACCAGTATAAAATTAGTCAGAAAGGTTCATTTATATACTTATTTCTGGCAGAGGAAAGGTAACATTTATTACTCCAAAACAACCTGTTGACTCGTAAATCTATCCAAAAGCTTTTTGTCTAATACTTAAGTCTCTTACAAGCTGGAAACATTACCTACATCCCAAGGAAAGCAATAATATTTCACTCTGGCCTCAGGCTTTTAGGATTTTTACAGAAAATCAATGAGAACTTAAATGTTTTAAATCAGGTATAAACTCAGTGCAAGAACTCAGGAGGCAATAATCCTCCGATACTTCTGATGAGCAACAAATAGTGTTTGTTTCAAAATATTAATGTATGTTGGTCCTGAGTTTGCTTGTTCTCTAAGAGGATTGGAGATTCAAGATCAAATGTAAAATTCTTGCAGTTCTACTGCTCATCTGGTTGAAGAATTGATTGTGTCGTTGGTAAACAAATTCTTTCACAATATAGAGAAAATAAATTTATGCTGAATTACATATTCATCATACTTCTTCACACTGCTCACACAGAACTAGAACATCATTCATAATGAATCATTCATTCACTCATCGATTTCATTTCCATATGAAAAGGGTCATTCAAAAGTGTCAAGATACTTAACTTACATTTCTACAATGTGTTAATCCATTCGTTGAAATTAATCAAAGAGGGTTAAATTCCAGGAATCCCGTACTGCCACAGGACATGAGGTAGAGTGGGACTTCCAGCCACCATTCTGGCCCATCTCTTGAATCTTGGGGGGCTCAGGATTATTAATATTCATGGTCCTTCCTGGACATCTTCCCCAGTGAGGAGGGACAGGAAGATCAGACTGGCACTTTCCCATTCTATCAGGGCGCAAAGGCTACTCTGACTGAAGATCCAATGAAAAAAAAATTGTCCCTTAGGAAGTTCACGCTTTTCTCTAGTTTTATGTTTTGATACCAAGTAAAGTGAGAACTACCCTCCAGATGTTCTTCCATTCTGATGTTGTGTTCTCCAGGTTTTAGCTGTCAGTCCTTTTCTATCAATGAGGGAAATGGGGGTGAGATTAGGAGTTGCAGCACCAGTCAATAAAATAATCTTAGCGTCCCTTATGTTCAACACACTCAGAAGAGGGATAACTTTAACTTCAAAGTGGAGTTGTAGTCCACTGTCTGCTTGTGCCTTTTCACTCAGAGAAATACCAATACAGGGATTTTTTTTTATTCACAGAGATTCCTTTATAACTGAATTAAAATTCTCAACCTGCTATTGTGGGATTTGAACTGACATTCTTTTCATTGTTAGTCCAGGCCTTTAGCTTACTAGTCTAGTAGCATAATCACAACACCAGCATATCCATCAATTTGCAGTTCCCATATCCTTTACATACATGCGCACACAGGCTGGAATTTTATGGACTGCTGGGAGTCAGGATAGGAGACAGGATGGGAGGCAGGGGGTGGGGGGGGGGAACCATAAAAAAGTGATGGAGTGCCCATTACCTTCTTGTCGCTATGCAATTTTATCAGGGGCGGGAAAGGCCTAAAGATGGCCCTCCTGCCCAAAGTCCAATTTAGGCCCTGAAGCAGCCAATTAATAGCCACTTAACTGCCTCTTCCCACCACTGCTGGTATTCTACCAGAGGTGGAGGGTGGGGTGGGGGGAGACTCCAGCACATGGGGAGGTCACCCAGTAAAACAAAGCGACCACCCTGTGGGCTGGTGGGGGGGGGGGGGGGTGGCGGTGGTGTCTGGTGCCTCCTCCATGGGCAATCTGTGGCCCCTGGATGGCCCCCAGTGGCAAAGGACGCGCCTCCGCTAACAACCCCCTGCCCTCAATGCCCATCCTCATCCCCCACATCAGCAGGGCCTGCCAGACTGGCCCCAGTGACCACACCTCACTTACGTGGGGTCCGGGGCTCCAGCGATAGTCCTGGTCCCGAGCCTCTTGTTATACCAACATTGGCCACCGCTCCTTAAAGGGGCAGGGAGCATGGCCACAGACAGGTAACTGCCCGAACATCATTAAAAAGAGCCGGGGGTCTCCAAAGGGCAGATGCGGGTCTCCCCTCACCTTTTAGACCCAGCATTGGGACCCCTGCCAGCTGCATAAAATTCAGTCCACAATCTATTTCACTTACTGTTTCAAATTCTGTACCCATACAAAGTCAGTTGTATTAATTTGCAATAGGCCTGCTGTATGCTTGAAAAAAACTATCTGTCTTCATGCACGATCAGATCACATGCACAAATACATTAACTCAATTACTGCTGTTACAGTGATGATATTTCCACCACTATTACCATGGAATTATTATCAAGGGAAAATTAATTGAGAAAAAGCATTTGAAAATAAAATATGAGAAAAACTAATGTTTTTAAAAGTGGTAATATCAATAATAGGGAAATGGTACCAATGGGCTATCTTTTGGTGTGAGTAAAATAAACGATTAACACTTGATTTAATAAAATACTGGCAGTAATTTGGTTCGTTCTCTCTCTCTCTCTCTCTCTGTCTGTATAAAAGCAAGAACAGAATCAATAACGACTTTCAAAAAACTTAATACCTCAGAAGTTAATTTACAAGTTACAAAGAATTCAAATATGACTGAAGACTTGGGCCATAAAAAGTTAAGGACAACTAAAATTAATATTAGAAAATGTAAGAAAATACAAAGGAAGATGATTGCACAAAACAAAAGGAATCAGAAATATTTGATATGTGTGAAATAGAAAAAATGATAGCATCCTTTAAAATCCCAGAACTTTGAACAATAAGTTGATCTTTTAGGAGACAGATCTGTGAAAGATGTCTTTCTAGCATGAAAATGGACAATTCACAGAGTTATCACCACCAAATGTAAAGAGATAATTTATTTTTTTTTCCAAGTGGAAGATCATTCTTTCAGCAACCTCTGCCTCCACTCTCTAATTGATCTGAGCATCCTTCAGTTATGTCCATAGCGTATTCATCTTCAACATTAATATTTTCTGCTCTGTTTCATTCTCTGACCTCAGGAATCTCATTTGTTGATGAAGCCCACAATTGACTCTCTTGACCCTCTTCCAATGCAATATTTGACTACCAAGCTTTCTCCTTGGCCTCATGTTTGTTGACACTATCGGTCTTTCCCCATCCACTGATAATATCCCTATCCCTTTAACATCACTGGCTTTACCTTCTTGTAAAACCTATTTCTTGAACCCTCTGTTCATGAGAATTATCATTCTATCTTGACTTTCTGGCCAAGATTATTGACCATGTAGTAGCAGACCATCTCTTCAATCACTGCATAATGGAATCCCTCCAGTTCAAAGAAAGAACTTGCATCCAACACTTTGAAGTGGGGTTTTAGATGTGTGAGGATAAAGCTTTTTGACACATTTTTGAGATGAGCACTTGATTCTCTTTGTTTTCAGTTCCTCTCACAGTGCTCTGCTGATGACATTACTGTCACAGCCTGAATGTACAATAATGCTCACTACAACACTCCCAAAAATCAATGGAACTTTCTCATGGTTGCTTCCCTTGACAGAAAACATGTATCCACAATTGCTAGTGGTGTCCTTACTCTCTGCATCTTCTTCAACTCATCTCACAGTTGAACTACTTCCATCTCTCTTTCCTTGACAAGGTTTGCCAGGCTTCCCACTCTGTTCAGCTTTGCTTCTGCACTTCTTGGAAAAATGGTCTCTGCCCCTACATTTTTTGCATATCTTTCCATTGGCAGGGCAGCAACTATCTCTTGCATAGTTCCCCAAGCTGCCACATCTGAAACACTCTCTCTCAGACTTTTGCTGTTTACATTTATGCACACCAGGATTCCGTTGTGTCACTCGATTGACCTCAGATTTTGTTGTGCCGATGGCAGAACTGGAACGCAGTTTCATGCTATTACTTGTCCATCCACTGCTTCCAATGTAGCCGCTATCTTCAAAGTGTCATCCAATGTTAAGTGGCTTCATCTTTCCAGCAGCCTGATCCATATTGCGGTTATTCAGATCCATCTCAACATAATTGCATCCATCTGACAATTGCCTCAAATGAGTCGCAAATTGGGCCACTGTTTTTCCCTCTCTTCCTGTCTCATTTGACAGACGTGCCTTTGAAATGTGGCATTTGGTGTCACCATATAATGGTCCTTCACAGCTTTCACTGCACATGCATAATATTCCTTTTTTCCCGTGTCAGGCAATGTCTTAAAAGTCTCCCTCACCAAAGCTCCCACAGCAATAAGACCCTTCTCTGTGCTTTCTGCACCTCCGTCACCCCATCTAAAAACAAACTGTGACTGTCAGCATATGCTTCAAACTCCTCCAGACACACTTTCCATTTCACACTGACGGTACTGGCACCACCTGTCGGATCAAATGGCTCAATTTCCTGGACTGCAGACATATCAGCTCCGGCAAATGCCATGATAAAATCCTAAATATCTCTGAATTTACCTCTGTGTTGTTCATCTTTATATCTTTGTTGCCAATGTCACATCTCAGGCTGAAAGAATCAGTCTTGAAGTCACAGATTTAATTTTAACAAAAATTTAACAAGCTTTCATGAAGACTACTCACTGCTGTAGCATATGCCTATCTGACCTTATAACAACCCCAGGTCTGGTGTTTTCCCCAAAAGACAAAGCTACTTTCAGTTTCTCTTTCAAGTACCATATAGTCTCTAATACTCAAGCCCACATATAAAAACAGGACACCCCAAAGCACATTACATCCAATCACTGTTGTAATGCTGAGAAATGCAGCAACTTATTTGCTGGCAGCAAGGTCCTACAAAGAACAACAAGCAGATAGTCTGTTTTAATGATGTTAGCCACAAGAACTCGCCTGCTCTTCCTTAAATTGTGCCATGGGATCACTGATGTCCACCTGAGAGGGAAGACAGGGTCTAGGGTTAAAGTCTCATCTAAAAGATGACAGTGAAACACTCCCTCAGTACTGCACTTGAATGTCAGTTTAGATTATGTGTTCAAGTCTTTGGAGTGGGACTTGAACCCTGACCTCCTGACTCAGAAGTAAGAGTGCTACACACTGAGTCATGGATGACACACAGCTCAGTGTGTTGTATGCCCAGAGCATTGAGATTCCACTGGTGAAAAAAAATACTATCCTTCTTTGACTGTGATGGGGTTTGTTGTCCCTCTGACCTCTCTGACCATTCAGTTCTGCTCTGCTGTTTCAGGTACAGAATCAATTTTTGTAAGAAAATAAGAGTCTAAGAAATAGGAGCAGGTGTAGGCCATTCAGCCCTTCGAGCCTGCTCCGCCATTCAATGAGATCATGACTGATCATCTATTTCAAAACCGTTTCCCTGCGCTATCCCCGTAATCCTTAATGTTTTTAATATGTGGAAATCTATCAATCTCACTCTTGAACATACTTAATGACTGAGCTTGCACAGCCCTCTGGAGCAGAGAATTCCAAAGATTCACCACCTTCTGAGTGAAGAAATTCTTCTTCATCTCAGTCCTAAATGGCCTGCCCTTATTCTGAGACTGTGTACCCTGGGTCTAGACTCCTCAGCCAGGGGAAACATCCTTCCTGCATCTACCCTGTCGAGCCCTGTAACAATTTTGTATGTTTGAAAGAGATCACCTCTCATTCTTCTAAACTCCAGAAAATAAAGCCCCAGTCTATTTAATCTTCCCTCATAGGAAAATCCCTCCATCCCAGGAATTAGTTTGGTAAACCTTCGTTGCACTCCCTCCATGGCAAGTATATCTTTCCTTAGGTAAGGAGACCAAAACTGCACACAATACTCCAGGTGTGGTCTCACCAAGGCTCTATATAATTGCAGCAAGCGCTCTTTACTCCGATACTCAATTCCCCTTGTAATAAAGGCTAATGATGCTCTTTTAGTTTCAAATTACCATTTCACACCCTTACATTAAACCCTCTGGGTTTAATTGCTATTTGGAATTGACATTGTGGGGCCCATATTTGGCCAAACTAGTACTCAGGCTTCTCTCTACAAGCACGGCCACCACTAGACCAGATAGTGGCAAATCTGTTGGGATTTTCGGGAGAGCTAGTGAGCACCACCAGACATGTCCATGGGGTTTGGTAGAAGAAGCACCTGCCACACCAGTCAGAATCTACCATCTCTTGAACAATGGGGTCGGAAGAAGTGGCTTCCACTGTTGCCTTCAAGTCTCCCAAGATGGAGTGGAATTTTTGGCCAGTAGTTCTACTGGAAATTTGAGACTAAATCAACCTCTATATTCCAAAATGGTGCAAGAATAGGACTAGAATTTAAAAATTAGCTTAACATCAGTGCTAGGAATTTTATAGGGTGCAAAGTGTTAAACTGCTGCAGTGGTTCTCAAATCTTTCCATCCGTGAGCCACTTAGGCAGAGCAAAAAATCCCATGGACCACCTACTGGTCCTACCCCACCCGCTTTCACTTACCACCACAAAAAAACTCATGAGAATTAATGGGAAGAATGGCATTGCTTTTGATGAGACACCGATGAGGTGATGTGTGGTTCCAAACTGGAGAGCTTCAGTCTCATTCATCCAATTCCTCTTCTGTGTTTTCAGCCCAACAAGTGTTGAAAATCTGACCTTGTTGTAACAGTAATATAAATCTTGCTTATAAAACTACATTGTTGTTGTTTGCGCTTATGACGACTCGTGCCGTGCACACGGGAGCCAGTCTGTTTGTGTGATGACACACAAGTGGTGGGGATGAGGGTTCTGGCCTGTTCTCTTGTGTGGCCTCTGCCGTGGCATTGCGCACCACTGACTTGCATTTTGAACAAGCCCGTGGAACATCTGGAGGACCCTTGCAGACCATACTTTGAGAACCAATTATCTACAGCAGAAAAAGGCTGAAGATGTAGTCTGCATGATTTGGATAGCTAATCTATAACATTGGAAAAGTAACTCAATTAATTGATGGACTCTATCTAATGGATATAAGTAATGTGTTTATTTTTCAAAAGCTATTTTGATTTGTAATAAATTCCACCAATGAGATTTTTGAGGAGGATAGAGACAGTGTACCATCAGAACCAAGGAAAGGATAGCTAAATATGTAAGTTAAATACCAGGGGCTGAATTTAGTGAACCTGTCACAGGTCCCGGTGGCGAACCCAGAAGTGGGCGCGTTGCTGCTCGTCACATGTACGATGGGCTCAACGCAATCACGCAGTGAGAAGCCAATTATCAGAATGGAGGCGCGAGGCCTGTCCACTCAGGCATCAGGGCAAACTTTCAGGCACCAAAAATAGCATTAAATGACTCCGGAGCAGGTGCTGGCACCATATTTAAAACCCTGCCAGCCCTGCTTGCATTGCTGCCTTTGTATCATTTGCTGTTTCCTGTTCTCTATTGAAAGCAGTGTTGAAGTGACTCCTGAACACCATCCCCACCCCCACCCTACTCCCCCAGAGAAGGACGCCACAGGATGGCAGAGGCTAGACGGAGGGTGGCCCAATGATTTAACGATGC
The DNA here is from genome assembly GCF_036365525.1 of Heterodontus francisci. Lineage (NCBI taxonomy): Eukaryota > Metazoa > Chordata > Chondrichthyes > Heterodontiformes > Heterodontidae > Heterodontus > Heterodontus francisci. Next base: position 146,777,395 of record NC_090376.1, read on the forward strand.
CTCTCTTAAGATTCTTCTCCCTGTGGCAAAGGAAAGGCAGGAGGTCCTCTTTCTTAGGGATGGCAAGAACAGGTCCGCCCACCTGACCAAGCAAGCCTGGATGGAGATCGCAGAGGAAGTCAGCAACCATGGAGTCACCACCTCCCTGTCCAAACATGAGTCAAGTGCAGGAAGAGAGTCATTGACTTCCTCCGTTCTGCCAAGGTGAGTGCTCCACACCTCTCTCCTTTTTGGGATTGTAGCTATGCAGGAGGAAGTGGTACATGGGGAAGGAGGGACCACAAAAGTGCTGCCAAAGTGGGTTAAGCATCACCACATCCTGCCAGACGCATGGCTGCATCTCAGCCATAGGTCACCTTATTTCACAGTTCACCCCCATTAACTCCCCTGTGAGCTGACTGAGGATGAGCTATATAGGAAACCCCAGCAGGGAAAGAGAGGCTACCACTATCAGAACTGTCCTGTTCTTCTTTCTGCAAAATATTACTATCTCCCTCTTTCCACTTGCAGGACAAGCGGGCCCATAACACTAGGGTGATCTCAAGGACTGGCGAAGGAATTCCAGATATACAGCCTCACTCAACAGCTGATGAGGTGGCACTGAAGTTAGTGGAGACCCAGGATGGCTGCACAGTATCAGATGGAGAGACTGGAGTCTCCACGCAAGAGAGTGAACATTGTCTTCAATCAACATCCAGCACACTTCTGGAGATCCACATCATGCATGAATATCATGACGGGATCTGTACAGACTAACCCATGCATGTTTGTGTTCTCTCAAGTAGGTTACCATTGGCAGGAGACTCCATCAGAAGGGGGACAGCATGCAACCTCTGAGGAGGAGCTGTCAGAGGATGCACCATCACATGACTCTCCTGCACCTTTCAACAGCGCAGATACTTTCACCTTGGTGGGTTTCTGCTTAGCTTTAGAATTAGGGTATAGGCTGGTGAGAGTAGCTGGCTGAGGCTGAGACAGCCAAGGTTGATGATGACCCACTGGTGTCAACAGCACAGGGCATGCTGGAGTTGCAGAAAAAGGTAGTGCAACATGTGCCAGTGGCCATTCGCTGTCATGAGCGGACGATGGAGGAGTCCATCCATGCCATGACTGTTGCTATGTCTCAGGCATGTGAGCGCATGACTTCCCCCATCAAGAAGTTGGCAACCTCATGGAAAGCCAGATCCCACAGATACGTGCAGACCTGCACACCATCACCTTGGTCATGAGCTCCACGCAGCAGTGGCAAAATTAGTGAAGGACGAGGCACCTGGAGTCTTCTCCAGGTTCCTGTCCTTCTTTGATCAGCAGGGAGGTTCAAGTGAGCCTTGACAGGGAGGAGGAGAGGCTCACCTCCACATCTGCGGCTCCCCTCAGGCCACTTAGAATATGGACAGTGGCTCTTCAGCCCCTCCACCAGTGAGCCCAGCTCCAGTAAATTGGAGTCAAAAGCTGACAGGAAAACCAGTAGATGAACAATGGATGACCTTCAAAGAAGAGATAGTTTGGGCAGAGTCGAGGTAAGTTCCCTCGAATGGGAAAATTTACAGCAAACAAATCCAGAGCTCCCTGGATGACAAATGAGGTGGAGATTAAGATAAAGAAGAAAAAATGTGCTGATGACAGATGTCAGGTAGAAAGTACTATTGACAATCAGGCTGAATACAGAAGGTCCAGAGGGGAAATGAAAAAGCAAATACGAGAAGCAAAGAAAGAGCATGAAAAGAGACTGTCAGCTAGCATTAAAGGAAATCCCAATGTTTTCTAGAGGCATATAAATAGTAAGAGGGTGGTAAAAGAAGGAGTGGGGCTGATTAGGGACAAGAAAGGGGATTGACACACGAAGGCAGAGGGCATAGCTGAGGTATTAAATGAATACTTTGCATCTGTCTTTACCAAGGAAGAAGATCCAACCCAGACAATGTTGAAAGTTGAGGTAAGTCAGACACTAGAGGGGTTTAAAATTGATAAAGAAGTAGTATTAGATAGGCTATCTGTACTTAAAGTGGATAAAGCACCAGGGCCAGTTGAGATGTATCCAAGGATACTGAGGGAAGTGAGGGTGGAAATCGCAGAGGCACCGGCCATAATTTTTCAGTCTTCCTTAGACTCAGGGGTGGTGCCAAAAGGCTGGAGAATTACAAACATTACACCCTTGTTCAAAAAAGTCCAGCAACTACAGGCCAGACAGTTTAACTTCGGTGGTAGGAAAACTTCTAAAAAATATAATTAGGGCAAAATCAATAGTCACATCGACAAATGTGAGTTAATTAAGGAAAGCCAGCATGGATTTCTTAAGGGAAAATCATGTTTAACTAACTTGCTGGAGTTTTTTGAGGAGGTAACAGAGAGGGTTGATGAGGGCAGTGCTGTTGATGTGGTGTACATGGACTTTCAAAAGGCATTTGATACAGTGCCACACAACAGACTTCTGAACAAACTTGTAGCTCATGGAATAAAAGAGGCGATAGCAACATGGATATGAAATTGGCTGAGTTACAAGAAACAAAGAGTAGTGGTTAATGGAAGTTTTTCGTGCCGGAGGAAGGTTTGTAGTGGAGTTCCCTAGGGATCAGTGTTGAGACCCTTGCTTTCCTGATATATATTAATGACCTAGACCTTGGTGTACAGGGCACAATTTCAAAGCTTGCAGATGATACAAAACTTGGAAACATTGTGAACTGTGAGGAGGATTGTATAGAACTTCAAAAGCACATAGATAAGTTGGTAAAATGGGCAGACAGGTGGCAGATGAAGTTCAATGCAGAGAAATGTGAAGTGATTCATTTTGGTAGGAAGAACATGGAGAGACAATATAGAATAAAGGGTGCAAATCTAAAGTAGGTGCTGGAGCAAAGGGACCTAGGTGTATATGTGCATAAGTCATTGAAGGTGGCAGGACAAGTTGAGAGAGCAGTTAATACAGCATACAGTATCCTGGGCTTTATTAATAGGGGCATAGAGTACAAGGGCAAGGAAGTTATGTTGAACTTGTATAAGACACTAGTTCGGCCTCAGCTGGAGTATTGTGTCCAATTCTGAGTGTCTTTGAGGAAAGAAATGAGGGCATTAGGGAGAGTATAGAAAAGATTTAAGAGTATGGTTTCAGGGATGAGGAATTTCAGTTATGAAGTTAGATTGGAGAAGTTAGGACAGTTTTCCTCAGAAAAGAGAAGGCTGAGAGGTGATTTGATAGATGTATTCAAAATCATGAGTGGTCTGGACAGAGTAGATAGAGAGAAACTGTTCCCACTTGTGAAAGGATCGAGAATGAGAGGGCACAGATTTAAAGTATAGCCAAAGTGACATGAGGAAAAGCATTTCACGCAGCGAGTGGTTAAGGTCTTCCCCTATTGGCACACTGCATATGTGCCACCAAACATATACAGTGGCCTCAAAGGAACAATAGACTACACAATACATTACATACGTCCCCTTCTTGGTAAATGAAAGGTATATTGTCTTTTTGTTTTTTTGAATCATTATAATATTTGAACTTCCACAATGAGCTATCTGTTTCACAGTTTGTTTCAATGGCTTGCTTTCATTGTTCTGTTGAACATTACTTCAGTTTGTCACATAAGAGATTAAATATGGTGGACATTTCCACTCACAAGTAGACTATCAATGTGTGAAATCAGGTGTTGTCTCATTTAACTCATTTAGTTCATCTAAAGCGTTGATGTCCGGATCAGACGCAATGCTTGCGCCAGGTGTTTGCAATACTTTGAAGAATGATGTGTTTCATGTGATGATTTGTGAACCATGCTTAGCAGTGGTCACAACAAATGGCTGGACGTCATAGGGGGTTACTTGCTTTCCAACAAATTAATCATTGCATTTTACAAACACTTTGTCTCCTGACTTTAGTGCTGCAGTTCGTAATTTTAGGTTTTGCTCTGTGTTTGCTTTCATGTGATTTTTCTGTCCTCAATGATGCTTAGGTAACATGTTGATTATTAGCTTTGTGGAATAGCTCAGGAAGACGTGTGCAAAGGATGTGAGAAGATGAGCGTATCTGGAGGCTTTCCAGTGGTCGAGAGAGGAGTTGCTCTGAAAGTGCGAAGACACAACTCCTACTTCAATGACTTTCTCTCAGCAGTCGCTGTATGGATCACTTTTTCAAGGTACGCATGAATCTCACAACTTCTCCATTAGCTCCAGGCCAACAGGGTGTGATTTTTTTTGGTGAGTGGAGCCCAGGTAGTTTGCAAATTTACTGAACTCATTGTTGTTGAATGGGGGTCCATTGTCACTTCTCACCATTTGAGGGACTCCAAACAAAGCGAAAATCTGGTCAAGCTTTGGGATGACTGCTTTTGTTGAGGTGGACTATTTCTACAACTGGGAATCTGCTGTAGTCATCAGTGACAAAAAGCAAGTGCTCGTCAGTGGGCAAGTCTGTGAAGTCCATGCTGACTTCAATCCATGGGCCTGCAGGTAGCTCAGACATGTTTTATGGATCATGAAGATTTGATATTATGGTTGCTTGATATGGCAAACACTGATTGATTTTGTGCTCTATCATGCAGTCAATTCCCAGGAACCATACCTTTTCCCAAAGAAGTTGCTTGGATTTGACAATTCCCTGGTGATTCTCATGGGCTATTTCTACAATACATTCTCTCAAAGACTGAGGAATGACAATGCAGTTGCCGTATAACACAAGAACAGAAGTTGAGGCAACTGTTAGCTCATTTCGAACATCGTAAAGACCTGCTAGCGAGTGGGTAATTTTGTTTGTAGACGCTCTCTCAACCTTTCCAGTTTTGTGATTCCATAACTGTCATACATAGCTGCAATGCTTTATCTTGTTTTGTTACCACATTGATGTCAGTTAATTTTAGCAATCTTGGCACCGTATTTACGCTTACATAATTAAGGTGTAATTTGGCAGTCTGTTCTTAGTGACTAGTAGGACTGATTGTCGACAAAGGATAGTGCAAAATGTAGTCTGCTGGGTTAAGCTTACCTGGCTGATATGAAATGCTCATGCATGGATAAAATGTAAACTATATAATGAACTTATAAATCAAACCCAAAAACAGACACTTTCCCTGAAAACAAGATGGAGTGAGAGGTCATATGACCTCATCCTGTACTGCCAATGTACATGGAAACTACAACAACGCTGAGTCAATCTTCATGCCTGGACTGACCTTGGAAGTGACATTAAAATGTAAATAGCCCGTTCTGTGTTAATGGCTACCTCTCTTCAACAAATTGGGTTAACAGTGGCATAGCAGACATGGTATCTCCAAAGACAAACTCAAATGAATAGAGGTGAAAAAACTCCACTTTATTAAAATGGAATGAAGACGGGTGGCACCCAGACGCCATTGTCAAACAATGGCCCCACCATCACTATTTATGAGGAAGATGGTAAAGAGAAACCATGGTCACATGACTGAAACAAGGGATCTGATAAGGAACTCACTAAAAGGAAATGCTGGCAGACAAAGACAGAGAGCTAGAGAGAGACAAAGAGAGAGATATTCCATCTACTCTCGCACAAGAAGAAGTATCCTGCCTAAGAACACCATTTATTTTCGAAACTACAAGTAGGCAGTGACTGGAAGTGGCTTTGAACTCCATATCTGAGAAATTGCACCATGGTTTTCAACTTTGAACTGTGACTGAGATACAAAAAAACAAAGTCTGCAGCAATACATTCGCCCTCCTGAAACTTTCCAAGTTTTATCTTCAGTGAACCAGGAAAAGGGAAAAATCAGCCCTGTTCTTTTTAAAAAAATCTTCACCCTAGGGAAGAATGCAAGGTTCAAACTGAATTCATTTAAAAACTATCGGACCAAAATGCATGTTTACTTCTAATCTCTAACTTTTCATGTGTATGTGTTTGTGTGTGTGTGTGTGCATGTGAGAAAATGGGTGAAGTTGTGAATATTATCAGATGTGTTTGAATAAACATTTATCTTTCTTTAAACCTGTGAGAAAACCTGTTATTTGTCAATTTGTTGACCATTAGAAAGCTCAGGGGTTAAAACACATTTCCAATAAAAATGCTGTCTTTGGTCAGTTGAGAGGTGAAAAAGGGAAACCATCCCTATCATTTCCCACCTGTCCATAAAAGATACTTAACACAGAACATGTACTCTTGTAGTTTGAGTATCCAATGCAATATTTGAGCTGCAGATTGTTGAACGGGTTCAATAGTGGCCTATGATCAGTTATCACTTCAAACTCGTTTCCATAAAATTAGATATGAAAGTGTAGGATGCTCCATATGATTGAGTGTGCTTCTCTCTCTGTTTGCAAACATCATCATTCTATGAGTGTTAATGATCTGCTTGCCATTGCGATGATTGATGGGTGACCTGCTTTGTCTTTTTGCACGAGAACTGCACGTAAGCCGCCTGGGCTCACATCCTCGGCTAGCTGGGTGTTTTTTCGGGGTCGCAGTAGGCATTTGTGCAATTTGCTAAAAACAATTGTTTGATCTAATGTATAGCCTTTTTAAGCAATTTAGTGAAGTTCCACATGGTGGACTCTTTTATCAGATTGCGTAGGGGGGCAGGCAGTGTAGCGAGGTCTGCAATAAAACGACTACAGTATGTGTTGAAACCAAGAAGACTCCGGACTTCATGTATATTCGTAATGGCTTCATTTGCAATGGCTTCATCTTTCCATGGATCAGGTGATTACTCCTTCACTGCTGAATACATGACCAAAGAATTTGATTCTGCTTTCATTGAACAGGCATTTGTCTTTGATCAGGGTGAGATTGCATTCTCTAGGATTTTTAGGCAGGCAGGTAGGCATGCCTCAAGTTCACTTTCAGTGCAACTGTGTATGAGAATGTGATCGCTGATATTCAGCATGCCTTCAAGTCCTTCAGTGCAGACTGAAACATGTTTTTAAATGCCTCAGCTGCTGAGTTGATTCCAAAGTTGAGCCTCTTGTATTGAAAGAGCCCGATGTGAGTGGAGAACACTGTAAGATACCTCGATTCTTCTGCAAGCTCAATTTGAATGTAGCCTGCATTGAGGTCAAATTTAGTAAAACCTTTAGCACCATTCACTTCCACAATGATATCGTCAATTATTGGTGTCAAATGTCATTCTTATCATATTGCTTGGCTTGGCGACTGCATATCAATGCAAATTTTGATCCTGTTCTTGCTCTTGGATTTTTTGACAACTTGTATGGGTGGGATCCCAAGGGATGGGTTCACCCCTCACATTCTCAATGATGTCGAGGTCAAGCAAGTACTGAAGTTCCTTCTCTCTCTATTTGCTGACATGGACGGTATTTGTCCATGTTGACGCAGGACTGGACGCACCTTGGGATTTACCTTCAGTTTGCCAATACCCATGCAGCGGTCATCATACAGTTCGAGAACACCAATGATTTGCGTAGGAATGCGTATGTGACTGCAATCATGTGCAGATCTATTGCTGTGTGGAACTGATGAGTGTATCAGTTTCTCCAGATATGACATAGAATGCAGCATTCATTCTGGTGTCTTTGAATGTGACTGACATTTCAGTAGTCCCAAGAACTTTCAGTGGTTTGTTGCTGATGTAGGGGAAGGTTTTTGTACTCCCTGGTTTGAAAAGGATGGGGCAGTCCAGAAGGTTGTTGAACATTTGTTCTCTCATGATGTTGACAGGCGCTTCTGTGGCTGGCTGCTGTGTCCGGAAGAGAGCACAAAAGTATATTTGGGGTCATCTATCTCTACATTGGATACATTCCCTCACCCTTTTGATGTGGAATGTGTATGTGGCACCCTTTTGGTAGTATTGGTCTTAACAGTTTATTTTTCTGATGAGCAGCAAATGCGAGCAAAATAGTTGAGTTTCCCATAAGCTTTACACTGCTTGCCAGCAGCAGGGCACAGTGTCTGGTGTGGATAAGCACTGCCACAGTGGAAGCATTACTTGGACAAGTCATGATCCTGTTTGCAAGATTATTCTTGTTGCTTTGCAGGTGGTTGCCCGGCACATGAACAGGAATTGAGTTTGAAATGTGCCAGTTGCTATTGGCAGTCTCAACTTCAGCTGCTCTGGACTCTGAAAGAGATAGCAATCTTGCTAACTCCAGCAGCTCTGGTGGCTTTCTGCATTTCTCAAATGCTTTTCTGCATATTTGACTAAAGAGGCAGCCCTTAATTATTTATGTTGTGATTCCCTGTTCAACATGTTCGATGTCACCAAAGTCACATCTGGTTGCCAGTTGTCTAATTATGTGAAATATTGTTCAGTTGTCTCATTTGCTTCTTGCTTGATTTGTCAGAAAATAATTGTCTCGTAGATTGCATTCTTCTTGGGCATGAATAAGTTGTTTGTGTATTTTTAGCTGAATCAAAGTTGTCTTGCGCGGGCTTAAGTGTCTCAAAAATATTTTCCATTCTTCACCTCCATAGTGGAGAAGTAAAGCCTTTTCTCTCTTATCCTCAGTAATTCCAAATCCCATCATTGCACCCATGAATCGTTGCAGACACTTCTGCCAACATGGGAATACAGATGAGGGCTTGGAGTGCACGTCAAAGTGTGATAGGTTGGGCATAGCTGTTGCCAGGGAACATGTTGAACAGGGAATCACAACACAAATAATTAAGGGCTGCCTCTTTAGTCAAATATGCAGAAAAGCATTTGAGGAATGCAGAAAGCCACCAGAGCTGCTGGAGTTAGCAAGATTGCTATCTCTTTCAGAGTCCAGAGCAGCTGAAGTTGAGACTGCAGTGACAGTGCATGATCAAGGATCCAGGATTTGGTTCCACAGGCACAATCACACAGACATCATCAACAGCAATAATGGCAGGTAGAAGAAACAAATGCACATTTTGTGGGATACTACAATCCTGCAATAAATTCTTCCCTAAGGTTTAAGCAGACTAAATTACCCTTGCATTGGTGTATGAGACAAAATTGCTGTCCTGCATTAACTGCACAAAGATACAAGGTCTGCTGTGCACAAACCCCAACACTGTGCATATTTGACAATCTGCATTGTATGGAGTTCACAACTGAAAGCACAGCAGATTATAACTGGCCAGACAGTAAATATACATCCCATCCTTGTTGCCATTGTAAGAACTCTGTAGGTCTCTGGAAGAAAACACCGTATCACTTTCTAGATTGCTGCTGTCAACTGAACCTTCATTTTTGACTCCCTCTACTGGCACACTGCACATGTTCCACCAAACATGTACGGTGGCCTGAAATGAACAATACACAACAGTAACGAAGAGGTCCACCCTGTGGGATTCCTGGCAATTGATCCAAGGTGGGAGCTGTCGGCTCCCCAAGGTATGTGGTTCTTGTAGCATTCCATGTGGGTCAGGAGGAGCTGGAGTGTTTCCCCAAAGCCCTGAAGTGAAGCCTTTGGCATTCCTCAGCACTTATCTCTAGTCTCCCTCCACCAGCCCTACCCCGAGCTCTTCTGATCAGCAAACTCAGAGCCCCGTTCTCCAGCTTTCAATCCCTCATCCGCTTTTCCAATCACCAGCCTCCTGCACCCTCTCAAGCTGTGCCGATCACTGGCCTCTTTCCCACCAGCCCCCCCCGATCGCCAGCCTCCTGCTAGCTCATCTGATCAGCAAACCCAGAGCCCTGCCCTTCAGCTTTCAAACCCATGGCCTCCTGGTCGCCAGCCTTTCCGCAGCCATCCCAATCGCCGGGGTCCCCGCCCATCTGCCGTATTGTCAGCCTCCCGCCAACCCACCCGCTTGCCAACCTCCAAAGCCCACCCAATTGCCAGCCTCTCCCAACTGTCCCAATCATGGCTTGGAGCTGATATTCCTTCCCTACTGCCAGGGACCATCTTCACTGGAGTGCATCTCCATGGGCCCTTGGCTCTGGCCTCCTGCTGTTCTCACCCACCTGCCAATCAGGCTGACCATTTGGCCGATTATTAGGTGGGAGGTGATCCGACAGTATGTTAATCAGGTCCTGCCATTATGATTTTCAGGGCCTCCACATCCTCAGCCTTGCCTTGGCCAATGTCAGACTCCCCTACACGCTCCCTGCCTCTCCATTAATATTCCTCTTGTGCATTCAGCTCCTATCACCCCATCATTGGTGGCTATGCTTTCAGCCACCTAGGCTCAATGCTCTGAGGTTTGTTGCCTAAATCTCTCTCACTCTGCATTTTCCTCTCCTTCTTTAGCAGCCTCCTCTTTGACCATGCTTTGGTCACCACCCTTCTGAATATCTCCTTTAGCTTGGTGTTTATCTTCTCTGATTCTTCTTCTTCTTCTTCTTCTTTGGCCTTCTTGTCTCGAGGTGGCCTAGAGATGGTCAGTGGTTTGTGAAGCAGCGCCTGGAGTAGCTATAAAGGCCAATTCTAGAGTGACAGACTCTTCCACAGGCGCTGCAGATAAAATTGGTTGTCGGGGCTGTTACACAGTTGGCTCTCCCCTTGCACTTCTGTCTTTTTTCCTGCCAACTGCTAAGTCTCTTCGACTCGCCACTCTTTAGCCCCGCCTTTATGGCTGTCCGCCATTAGGCTGCTGCTTAGCACCTTAGGATGTTTTTTGATGGTAAAGAGACTATAGCAATGCAAGTTTTGGTCCTTGTCATTCAATAGCCTTTAAATAAACACTCCCTGGGTTCATATGTGCAATATAGCCACGAGGGTGAGTCACAAGAGGGCTGCAGACCTATGTGAAACATGGCAGCTTAGGTTATCACCTACAGGAGGGGAGAAGAGAAAATAAGTGAAAAGGGAATTTGTTAAAGAAATAGCTGCTTCAATTCTACCAATGCTGATATGCTATAAATGTCAACATGTTGGAGTAAATTTTCAACATGCCCCAGGGCATTGCAGATTGGCCACCCATTATAGAAATTGCTCAGCGAAAATCTACCACATTATGTTTGGCGGGTCCAATGGCAATGACTAAATATTTAATCAAAATGTTGATAGTGTTGAATCGAAAGAAAGAACTTGCATTTATATAGAGGAAATTGTGGCAGCCCATTTGAGCACGGCAATGATCCGCAAACAGCAGTGAGGTAAGTGACAAAGCTAATCTGTTTTTAGTGATGTTGGTTGAGGGATAAATATTGGCAGGACACCGGGGCGATCTCCCATGTTCTCCCTTGAATAGTGCTGTGGGATTTTTACATCCATTTGAGAGAGCAGAAAGGGCATTGATTTAATGTCTCATCTGAAAGACAACATCTTCTTTACTGCTGCATTAAATTGTTAGCCTAGATTATGTGATCAAGTCTCTGGAGTATGACCTGAACCTATGACCTTCTGATTCAGAGGTGAGAGTTCTACCACTGTCATTTTAAATGGTACCAAAATACGTAAATAACATACATAATAACCATTGACTTAATCATACAGTAAATGTTTAGTGATTTGAACAGTTTACATCCTGATTCAATCTTGTACTCAGCTCTGCCATTAAAATGATTCCCAATAATCCACTAAAACAACCTCACATTCTTCCGCTCTGAAATAATTAATCCAATTTAATTTTCATTATTGCATTCCCTGATATTACAACATTTCATTTCAGCAGGTAAATGCTCATATTTATGTTAAATGTTAAAGTTCTTAACAAAAATTATTACAGTATAAAGCATTCATTTCCTTTATGATGACATCAGTGTGTTTGGTGTATTAATATTAAGATGATGTTACTGTTCTACAGTATGAAGTCCTGTGACATTGACCACAAGTCATGGGAGCCACTTGCCAGCGATCACCAGAGCTAGCACACAGCTATAAAGGCGGGCTGAAGAGAGGTGAGTTGAAGAGACTCAACAGTTGGCAGGAAAAGAGACAGCAGTGTAAGGAGAGAGCCAACTTTGTAATAGCCCCGACAAACAACTTTACCTGCAGTGCCTGTGGAAGAGTCTGTCACTCGAGAATTGGCCTTTATAGCCATACCAGGCGCTGCTTCACAAACCACTGACCACCTCCAGGCACTTACCCATTGTTTCTCGAGACAAGGAGGCCAAAAAGAAAAAAAGGACTGTTCTGCAGATGATCTGGGTTACAAAATGACATGAATTAAACGACATCATTAATGAACATTTCAGCGAGGTAGTATGAAATTACTTTGTCCATTATTTGAACAAAATGTTCATTTTAACCCATTAATTACTGGTATTACATAATACAATTCTATCCCATTAAACTTATAGTTTTGAATGCAAAAATATTAATGAGTCTGGAACTTCAAAATTTGACAAAATGAATCAACTAACTGTATAAGAAGAAAAAATGTTCAATTTTATTTCATTGCCAGTAACAAGAATGATGGCAGTGGTTAATTTTATTGCCAACTTCTAACAGCATTACACAAAATATTTTCACAGACAGAGGCCTTGCAATGTGCCAATTAGACTGCTTTTCTGGATGTCCTTTTCAGCATGTAGTTGAATTCCTTTGTAAGCAGAAATTTCACATTAGTAAATATAATGGGTTTCACCAGCTCTCAGGTTTTGTTTTTTACTGGAGATAAATCAAGATGCTCCATCCATCTTACCCTATTGATGGCTGTCTGATACTCAATTATAGTTAGCACGTGAAATAACTCACAACTATCTAGTCTGCTAGCTGGAGAAGGATGACAAGAAGCTGAGCAACATGGAGAATGAGGAGCTGAAAACAAGGGGAATGAAATGTTAATAAGTGTTTGTCAATTTTGATTTGGAGCTCTTGTCTTCAATTTGCTCCTGCTAGCAAATCATAAGAGATCTTTTATGCTCATAACAGTAAATGTTGAAATGCCTGTTGAGTTAAATTTATCAAAAGTGAAAATGTAGATTTTCTTAGTTTTTCCTGTTCAAATAATTTAAGATAGGAGAGCAGCAGAATTTTGAAGCAGGAATTCTGTAAGTGCAAAAATCACAGCTACATATTGCTAGTAGGTGAAACTGATATTACTTTTCTGCTGTTCAATCAATACCTCTTAAACTTTTCTTTTTTGCATACCACTGATACTTGCCTATAACTTCATGCAGCAGTGCAATAACCAAAATCAAATTATATGACAGACCAATGAGTACAAATTTTTCTGCTTTCTTTCACAATCTACAAAGCTTCAAATGAAGGACTTAAGGATTAAATTCCAAAAAAAAAACTATGCCATTTAGTAAACCTTAAGATGCCCTTGCTCAAAATAGGGATGTTTATTAAATACACACTGGAAAGTGGTAAAGAGGTATTGCTGCTTATACAGAAATGTTGGCATTATGCAGAATAATCTGATCAGACATTAGGATGTGAGGCAATGAACTTAGTAGAGGACGAGATCATCAATAATAAATGATCCTTGCTTGCAGCAGCTGGCATATGCAAAACAAATGGGAGATTATAGACCACAAAATCGAAGCTTACAATAGAAATCTTCCGGAGGCAAGAACACATGTGGCAAATGAAAAATGACTTGGGATAAAAGATTTCTTAAAAATATGCCTTTTATTTCTCTGAACATTTCATGCTCATATGTAATAATATGAGAAGTGCTAGTGGACCAGTAAAGCTGGAATGATATTAATAATAAGGATTCAGTAAGTCAATCAACAGACAGATTTTTTATTATGTTATTACATTAGCCAGTGTTATTATTGCAGTGACATGACACAAACCACTGTCACCAATTTAAAACCAGAATGGATCGCAAAAATATGTTTTATGAAAAAGCAAAATACTGCAGATGCTGGAAATTTGAAATAAAAAAGGACATTCTGGGCCAACAAACTGGACCCATATTTCATTCAAAAACAAGAAATGCTGGAATCACTCAGCAGGTCTGGCAGCATCTGTGGAAAGAGAAGCAGAGTTAACGTTTCGGGTCAGTGACCCTTCTTCAGAACTGACAAATATGAGAAAAGTCACAGATTATAAACAAGTGAGGTGGGGGTTGGGCAAGAGATAACAAAGGAGAAGGTGCAGATTGGACCAGGCCACATAACTGACCAAAAGGTCACGGAGCAAAGGCAAACAATATGTTAATGGTGTGTTGAAAGACAAAGCATTAGTACAGATTAGGTGTGAATATACTGAATATTGAACATCAGCAAGTGCAAACCTGAAGAAGAACAACCTGAAAAAAACAGTGGGTAAGCAAACTGAACAAACTAAGATGAAATGAAATAAATGCAAAAAAAGATTGTAAAAAATGTAAAAAGGAATGCAAAAAAAAGGAAGAAATAATAACTAAAAATGACTAAAAATGAAAGTAAAGTGGGGGGCTGTCATGCTCTGAAATTATTGAACTCAATGTTCAGTCCGGCAGGCTGTAGTGTGCCTAATCGGTAGATGAGATGCTGTTCCTCGAGCTTGCGTTGATGTTCACTGGAACACTGCAGCAATCCCAGGACAGAGATGTGAGCATGAGAGCAGGGGGGAGTGTTGAAATGGCAAGCAACCGGAAGCTCAGGGTCCTGCTTGCGGACTGAGCGGAGATGTTCCGCAAAGCGGTCACCCAGTCTGCGCTTGGTCTCCCCAATGTAGAGGAGACCACACTGTGAGCAGCGAATACAGTATACTACATTGAAAGAAGTACAAGTAAATTGCTGCTTCACCTGAAAGGAGTGTTTGGGGCCTGGGATAGTGAGGAGAGAGGAGGAAACCGTGTCCGACCCATTCCCCGCACCTCTACCCTCACCCCTTCCCCTCCCTCCCAGAACCGTGACAGGGTTCCCCTTGTCCTCACTTTTCATCCCACCAGCCTCCATATCCAAAGGATCATCCTCCGCCATTTTCGCCACCTCCAGCGTGATGCCACTACCAGTCGCATCTTCCCCTCCCTTCCCCTGTCAGCATTCCGAAGGGATCGTTCCCTCCGTGACACCCTGGTCCACTCCTCCATTACCCCCACCACCTCGTCCCCGTCCCAGGGCACCTTCCCTTGCAATCGCAGGAGGTGTAATACCTGCCCATTTACCTCCTCTCTCCTCACTATCCCAGGCCCCAAACACTCCTTTCAGGTGAAGCAGCGATTTACTTGTACTTCTTTCAATGTAGTATACTGTATTCGCTGCTCACAGTGTGGTCTCCTCTACATTGGGGAGACCAAGCGCAGACTGGGTGACCGCTTTGCGGAACATCTCCGCTCAGTCCGCAAGCAGGACCCTGAGCTTCCGGTTGCTTGCCATTTCAACACTCCCCCCTGCTCTCATGCTCACATCTCTGTCCTGGGATTGCTGCAGTGTTCCAGTGAACATCAACGCAAGCTCGAGGAACAGCATCTCATCTACCGATTAGGCACACTACAGCCTGCCGGACTGAACATTGAGTTCAATAATTTCAGAGCATGACAGCCCCCCACTTTACTTTCATTTTTAGTCATTTTTAGTTATTTTTTCTTCCTTTTTTTTGCATTCCTTTTTACATTTTTTACAATCTTTTTTTGCATTTATTTCATTTCATCTTAGTTTGTTCAGTTTGCTTACCCACTGTTTTTTTCAGGTTGTTCTTCTTCAGGTTTGCACTTGCTGATGTTCAATATTCAGTATATTCACACCTAATCTGTACTAATGCTTTGTCTTTCAACACACCATTAACATATTGTTTGCCTTTGCTCCGTGACCTTTTGGTCAGTTATGTGGCCTGGTCCAATCTGCACCTTCTCCTTTGTTATCTCTTGCCCAACCCCCACCTCACTTGTTTATAATCTGTGACTTTTCTAATATTTGTCAGTTCCGAAGAAGGGTCACTGACCCGAAACGTTAACTCTGCTTCTCTTTCCACAGATGCTGCCAGACCTGCTGAGTGATTCCAGCATTTCTTGTTTTTGTTTCAGATTTCCAGCATCCGCAGTATTTTGCTTTTATATTACCCATATTTCATTTATTGACTTGTTCCATTGCCACTCCCTTTTGCCTTACCCATCACCCTTTTGTCAGTTAAGTACTCTCCTCCACACAAGAACAGGGGGTAGGTTGTTCAACCTTGCCCGTCGAAGAGCAAAGTCCAAAGTACGGAAAGTCCTCATCAGGGAACTCTCTTTGCTGACGATGCTGCTTTAACATCTCACACTGAAGAGTGCCTGCAGAGTCTCATCGACAGGTTTGTGGTTGCCTGCAATGAATTTGGCCTAACCATCAGCCTCAAGAAAACTAACATCATGGGGCAGGACGTCAGAAATGCTCCATCCATCAATATTGGCGACCACGCTCTGGAAGTGGTTCAGCAGTTCACCTACCTAGGCTCAACTATCACCAGTAACCTGTCTCTAGATGCAGAAATCAACAAGCACATGGGAAAGGCTTCCACTGCTATGTCCAGACTGGCCAAGAGAGTGTAGGAAAGTGGCGCACTGACACGGAACACAAAAGTCCGAGTGTATCAAGCCTGTGCCCTCAGTACCTTGCTCTATGGCAGCGAGGCCTGGACAACGTATGTCAGCCAAGAGTGACGTCTCAATTCATTCCATTGTCGCTGCCTCCGGAGAATCCTTGACATCAGGTGGCAGGATCGTATCTCCAACACAGAAGTCCCCGAGGCGGCCAACATCCCCAGCTTATACACACTACTGAGTCAGCGGCGCTTGAGATGGCTTGGCCATGCGAGCCGCATGGAAGATGGCAGGATCCCCAAAGACACATTGTACAGTGAGCTCGCCACTGGTATCAGACCCATTGGCCGTCCAAGTCTCCGCTTTAAAGACGTCTGCAAAGTGCGACATGAAATCCTGTGACATTGATCACAAGTCGTGGGAGTCAGTTGCCAGCGATCGCCAGAGCTGGCGGACAGCCATAAAGGCGGGGCTAAAGTGTGGCGAGTCGAAGAGACTTAGCAGTTGGCAGGAAAAAAGACAGAGGCGCAATGGGAAGAGCCAACTATGTAACACCCCCGACAAACAAATTTTTCTGCAGCACCTGTGGAAGAGCCTGTCACTCTAGAATTGGCCTTTATAGCCACTCCAGGTGCTGCTCCACACACCACTGACCACCTCCAGGCGCTTACCCATTGTCTCTCGAGATAAGGAGGCCAAAGAAAAAAAAAACTCCTACCCTCCACCCTCTCAAAGGATTTGTGTTATTTCCTCACTCCACACTGCCCCACATTTTCTCCTGGCTCTATGCTTACTTAAAAACTATTAATCTCTAACATCTTTTGGTTCTGATGTAAGGTCATCAACTGAAATGTTAACTCTGTTTCTCTCTCCACAAATGCTGCCTGACATGCTGAGACCTTTCCAGAAATTTCATTTTTTTAATTAACTTTTGTAAATTCACCAGACAAAATTGTTCTACATGCCAAATATAACTATAAAGAAGCAACAGAATGTTATAGTTTAATATTTAATTCATTTCCCCAAAGTGTCCATGTGAACTTGGCTATATAATAAGCAAGGAGATGCTTGTCCCCGAGATTAGCTGTAACCATGGTAAACTATTCCTCTTCATCCTTCTTCACCTGCTTTCTGTCTTTGACACAGTTGAGCACACCATCCTCCTCCAATGCCTTTCTTCCATTGTCCAGCTAGGCTGGACGACCCTCACCTTATTCCATTCCTGTCTATCCAGTCATGGGCAGAAAATCACCTGCAATGGTTTTTCTTCCTGTTAGCACACAGTTAGGTCTAGAGTTCCCCAAGAAGGTACTTTGGTTCCTTTTTTCTCAGCAGCATGCTGCTCCTCAGTGACAGCATCAGTTTTCACATGTCCGCTGATGACACCCAGCTCTACCTCACGGTCATCTCTCTCAACCTCTCCACTACTTCTGAATTGTCGTGCTGTTTGTCTGACATCAGTATTGGATGAACAGAAATTTCCTCCAATTAAATATTAGGACACTGTCCTTTTTTCTAGTTGTGCTCTTTGTAAAATTAGACATCGGACTTATTAAAAACAGCAATGGAGTATGTCGACAGTATGGCATTGTTAAAGGATATGGTCATCGAATAGGTAGATGCTTGTAAAGCATGATTGTTAAAAAGGGGACCAAAATTATTGAAAATGTAACTGACATTTTTGTCTGCTAAATTTGAGAGACGCTAATTGTTCTTTTGTAACATTCCCCAAAAATAACTTTTAGAAAATACGTCAGTTGAGCACAGGATCACAAGATGAACAGGGATAAAAAAGATTATTTAGCAATTTCATCCAGAAATATCTTAGATGCCTTTGTCATGACATACAATTATTCCTTCAATATATATGTCTTTATTTTGATTACCTGGTCCATTCCAAATATTGATCATAATTTGTATTGTGACGCCAATGTGTTTTGTTGAATGATAATTTTCTTTGGTCCACTGGATGGAAATCTGAATTTATATTTTTTTAAAAGACAAGCTGCCAGCAAAGTTACTCTTTCAGCTTCAGATGATCACCTAGTTTGCTATACTGTATCTTACATTGCAAAGGACTGTGAGGAGAGAGACAAAATGTCTGCTCAGTCCCCAGCAAAAAGCAAGACCCAGGAAGTTTAAAGGAACTGTTCTCTCAGCAAGCAGCGAAAGATGCTCACTGCTATGTTTGAATCACTGAGTGAATGTCATGCGACAAGCCCCTCCCCATCTGTAGTTTTAAACTTGCATTTTTTCTGCAACAGAGGAGAAGCAACTGGACTCTGACACGTGCAGACCCAAGTGGTTTCTCTCTCTCCATTCCAACTTGAAAGCTTTCAAATTCTGCCTGATGACTGACCACCTTTGCATACTCCGGCTACAATCCGAAACCCCATTGGAAGAAATCATCCACATCACTATCTCCAAGAGACTCACCAAACCAGTCATCTACCTCTACAAATTAAAAGACTTAGGACCACTAAATTCAGTTATAAGCCAGCCGAATCCATAGACTGTATAGCTTTTTTATGGACTCTAACTCAACCAATCTACATTTCCCCACGTGCAACCTATCTGTGTATGTGTAAACCTCCAGTGTGTGTGTGACAGTGAAAATTGGCCTGTTGTTTATTATTTTATTAGTTTGGTTTAGGTACAATAAAGTTAACCATAGCAAATAAGTAATCAAACACCTACTGAACTGGCCAGTACATCCACTTTAAAAACAGAATTAAACCAGTTATGGTCAAACAAGGAAAGGGAAAAGAGGGATGCCCTTTGACCCCTCCTCAATTGACTAACAGTATGTAGAAGAATTTCTTTACATTAGTATTATATTTGCTTGGTTCTAATTTGAACCTTTGACACATTTTGTTTCAAGTAATTTTCTGATTATTTCTTTTGCATATTGTTACCCATATTTAATATTTCTACAAAGTTACTCTTAGTCATTTCCTTTCAAAGTTGCAACACAAATTTTCATACCTCAAACCTTTGATTTTGTTTTCTTCATTTATGGAACGTGAGTGTCGTTGGCAAGGCCAGATTTATTGCCATCACAAATTGCTCTTGAGAAGGTGGTAGTGAGCTGCCTTCTTGAACCGCTGCAGTACATGTGGCATAGGTACACCCACAGTACTATTATGCAGAAAATACTGTGTTTTTTTTTACCAAGAACAGTGAAGGAACAGTGTATTATTTCCAAGTCAGGATGGAATGTGGCTTGGAGGGGAACTTGCTGGTGTGGTGATCTCATTCGCCTGCTCTCCTTGTTCTTCTAGATGGTAGAGGTTGCCGGTTTGGAAGGTGCTGTTGATGGAGCCTTGATAAGTTGCTGCAGTGCATTTTGTGGATAGTATACACTGCAGTCACTGTGTCCTAGTGATGGAGGGAATGAATGTTTATGGTGGTGGATGGGGTGCTGGTCAAGAGAGCTAGTTTGTCCTGGATGGTGTTGAACTTCTTGAGTGTTATTGGAGCGTCACTCTTCCAGGCAAGTGGAGAGTTTTCCATCACAAGCCTGACTTGTGTCTTGCAGATGGTGGACAGGATTTGGGGAGCGAGGCGATAGGTTACTTACTGCAGGATTCCCAGCTTCTGATCTGCTCTTGTAGTCACAGTATTTATACGGCTGGTTCCAGTTAAGATTTTGGTCAATGGTGACCCCCAGAATGCAAATGCATGCAGAGATGGTAGTGTAGTGGTATTGTCACTGGATTAGTAATTCAGAGGCTCAGACTAACGTTCTGGGGACATGGGTTCAAATCCTGCTGTGGCAGCTGGTGGAATTTAAATTCAATTATTTAATAAATTCAATTAATTAATAAAAATATGCACTTGAAAGCTAGTCTCAGCAATGGCGCCATGAAAATATCATTGATTGTTGTAAAAACCCATCTGGTTTATTAATGTCCTTTAGTTTAGTTTAGTTTAGAGATACAGCACTGAAACAGGCCCTTCGGCCCACCAAGTCTGTGCTGACCATCAACCACCCATTTATACTAATCCTACACTAATCCCATATTCCTACCACATCCCCACCTGTCCCTATCACCTACCTATACTAGGGGCAATTTATAATGGCCAATTAACCTATCAACCTGCAAGTCTTTGGCATGTGGGAGGAAACCGGAGCACCTGGAGGAAACCCACGCAGACATAGGGAGAACTTGCAAACTCCACACAGGCAGTACCCAGAATTGAACCCGGGTCGCTGGAGCTGTGAGGCTGCGGTGCTAACCACTGCGCCACTGTGCCATCCTTACCTGGTCTGGCCTACATGCGACTCCAGACCCACAGCACTGTGATTGACTCTTAATTGCCCTCTGAAATGGCCTAGCAAACCACTCAGTTGTCAAGGGCAATTTGGGATGGGCAACAAATGCTGGCTTTGCCTGTGATGCCCACATCCCACGAAAGAATAAAACAAAAATGCTGTTTAATGTCAAGGGGAGATGGTTAGATTCTCTCTTGTTGGAGATGGTCATTACCTGGCACTTGTGTGGTACAAATTTACTTGCCACTTATCAGTCCAAGCCTGAATGTTGTCAAGGTCTTGATGCATAGGGGCACACACTGCTTCACTGTCTGAGGAGTTGTGAATGGTACTGAACTCTGTAATCATCAGCGAACATCTCCACTTCTGACTGTATGTTGTCTGATACTAAGAATCATTATCATTGTTATTAGCACCAGATCCAGATTTTGTACGTCTTCCTTGTGTCTCAATAACCAGAACTGGACATGGCATTGAAGGTACAAATTGGCCGCAGCATTATGCAGTTTGAGCATGACTTCCTCTGCCAATCCTATACTGTTTTGGTTATATAATTCAATGTTATATGTGCATTGTTTACTGCTGCTTCATGATGTTTGGGCATGTTGAGCATTGAATCTACTGAAATTCCGATATCTCTTTCACCTTCACTCTTAGCTATTGAAACAATAGTCAAAGTGTTCATGTCATTTATTTCTTCTTTGTACAGCATTTTATGTTGATATCCTCACTGATTTGTCATTTTGCACATTTTTTTGAACTCATGTTTTTATATCCCAAACTTCCAACTAGCACCCTCATTTGGTATCATCTGTAAATCTGACCAATTTGCACAAAGTTTCTAAATTCAAGTCATTGATGTAAATTAGGGATCCAATATCAATCAATGGGGAACTGCACATCGTTTCCCTCTTCCTCTAACAGTATCCATTGCTTTCTGCCCTTCAGCCAATTTCTTAGCCATTCCTATGTTTTACCCTAAATCCCCATGACTTTGAGCTTAACTAATAGTCTTCCGTACTGAACTTTGTCAAATGATTATTGAAAGTATAGGTAGCCTGCT
This sequence comes from Heterodontus francisci, assembly GCF_036365525.1. Taxonomy (NCBI): domain Eukaryota; kingdom Metazoa; phylum Chordata; class Chondrichthyes; order Heterodontiformes; family Heterodontidae; genus Heterodontus; species Heterodontus francisci. The sequence continues at coordinate 146,798,959 of NC_090376.1, forward strand.
TTCAGTCTGCCAACGTCTTCACAGTGTCCATTGGCGCCTTCACAATGATTGTCAATGTTTCACAAACCTCCTCTCTTTCTTCCTTGGTATTTTGGGATAAATATCACTCAACCCCTGAGAAGTCATTTATGTTAAGGCCTGTTGGGCTGTCACGGAATTCCATCTCTTTTCTATCAACATGATTAGTTCTACTTGAGTTACTTATGCATCAGCTGGAGAATGTTATAGGAAAGAACGCAGCACTTGGTTTCAGTGAAAAAATAACACACACACACAACTGGGTTGCTTTAGTGGATGGATAAATTAGAAATCTAGAGGGTGCATTGTTGCTGAAAGTGGCATTGGTCAGACCCTATTTGGAGTACAGTGTGTTATTCTGCTCAAATAATGATAAAGGTATTATTATCCTTAATGGTGCAGAGGAGAGCAACAGATATGAATCTGGATATCAAAAATTTGTTTTTTTGGCAAGATTAAAGGATTTTGTTTCTTTTCTTTGAAGAAGAGAGAATTTGACGTGATCTACTTGAAGGGAATTGATCAAATGCATTCAGCAAATTGTTTATTATTGGACAATCGAATGGGGAAAATAAAATAAGGAGAGAATGTAGGCAAATGCGACATGAAGTCCTGTGACATTAACCACAAGACGTGGGAGTCAGTTGCCAGTGATCGCCAGAGCTGGCAGACAGCCATAAAGGCGGGGCTAAAGAGTGGCGAGTCAAAGAGACTGAGCAGTTGGCAGGAAAAAAGACAGAAGCACAAGGAGAGAACCAACTGTGTAACAGCCCCGACAACCAATTTTATCTGCAGCGCCTGTGGAAGAGTCTGTCACTCCAGAATTGGCCTTTATAGTCACTCCAGGCGCTGCTTCACAAACCACTGACCACCTCCAGGCACTTACCCATTGTCTCTCAAGACAAGGAGGCCAAAGACAGGCAAAACTGATTTCACCTGAAGGAAAATAGAGCAATGTAATAAGTTACCAGGAAAAGACCATTGAAACAGACAGTATAAGGATAGCAACTAGATAATAAGATACATTTCTGTAGACAGCAGTGTTACAATCAGGTGAGAAAGGTATCTAGGGGTCCCTCTCAGCCTTCACCTAGTCTTATCATAACGGGGTTTAATTTTTAAACACACTGTTTTTAGCTCTCCCTTGGTGAATCCATGTTCATCGTTTTCCAACTATAAGGCGAAGAAACCAGCACAAACAGTCTTTCTTAGGTTTAAAAAAGAAAAGTTGAAATTTATTAAACTTAAACTCTAATTCGGTTGACACCTACAGATACATGACGCACTCATGCTGGCATGCATACGCGATACACACATGTTAATAGAGACAGAAAAGAGCAAAAGAAAAATAAAGTGAAAAGTTTGAGGCAATATCTGATGATTTTTTTTGTGTTATGGTCCTTCGAGCTCACTGTAGTGTCCTTTATTGTAGTTATATTTTGCTTTTCATTGGGGCCCAGTATTCTTCTTAAACCAACCTTGTTCACAGTAGGAGACTATTCTCTCTTGGAGTTCATGTGTCTTCAGTGGATTTGGAGTTCCGTGAGAAAGAGATGGGAGCAGGCAGACAGGGGAGGCTGTGGCGAGCCAGCCAGGAGAGATTTTCTCAGTCCAGGAGCATTCAGCTTTCTGCCCAAACTGTTTGTACAAATTCAAATTACTCAGGTTGCCCAGCAGTTAGTCATGTGACCAGCGGGTTTGATCATATCCATTTGTGTATTCGGCCATATTAGCAGTCAACCTGGAATGCGAGCTCCCCCACTTTCTGGTGATCAAGGTCCATTGTGGGTTGAATGTGTCAGGGAATGGTCCTTTGTCCTTCCAAGCACAATCTGTTCATATGCAAATGTCTTTCCAGCCAAGATCTGGCAATTTTTTAAAGCAAGTCCTTTCTTCACTTCAACAGCAGTTTGAAATTTAATAGCCTTGTGGTGAAATTAATATGGCTCATGCTTGGCAGATGGGAGCCTGCATGACAGCAGGTATTGTGGAATCTCAAGTGTTGACAGGTAGCTAGAGTTAGCCCATACGAAGGGGACAGATTTTCTGAACTTAACGGCTCCTGATCCTAAATATTTGTATGTTCTTGCTGACATACAAAGTTGAGATCCCTATCTTTTCCTTGATGAAAGCATTAAATGATTTCAAGCTCTCCACTCTCTCCGTATAACTCATGATGTCACATACAATATATGTACGAATGATAATTGTAAGCCAGTATCAATTTGATCTGTATTGGTATCAATAGACTATAGATGGCATAGAATATTTAGTGCTTCACATCAAATGTCCTTTACTCGTGCTTGTCAAACGAGTTAATAAACAACACAACAGCAGGAGTTATATTTTCTATCATCTGAATGGTGATTGGGTTGGGCGGCAGAGAGCTCCAATTCATAGTGTTACATAATATTTACAGCATGCAAACAGACGTTTCGGCCCAACTGATCCGTGCCAATATTTATACTTCATTGAAGCCTCCTCTCACCCTTTATCTAACACCATCAACGTATCCTTTTATTCTTTTCTCCCTCATGTGCTTATCCAGCTTCCCCATAAACGAATCAATGATATTCACCGTAACTTTTAAAAAAATTCATTCATGGGATGTGGGCATCGCTGGTTAGGCCAGCATTTATTGCCCATCCCTAATTGTCCTTGAGAAGGTGGTGGTGAGCTACCTTCTTGAACCACTGCAGTCCATGTGAGGTAGGTACACCCACTGTGCTGTTAGGAAGGGATTTCCAGGATTTTGACTCAGCGACAGTGAAGGAACGGCGATATAGTTCCAAGTCAGGATGGTGTGTGACTTGGAGGGGAAACTGCAGGTGGTGGTGTTCGCATGTATTTGCTGCCCTTGTCCTTCTAGTTGGTAGAGGTCGTGGATTTGGAAGGTGCTGTCTAAGGAGCCTTGGTGCGTTGTTGCTGTGCATCTTGTAGATGGTGCACACTGCTGCCACTGTGTGTCGGTGGTGGAGGGAGTGAATGTTTGGAGATGGGGTGCCAATCAAGCGGGCTGCTTTGTCCTGGATGGTGTTGAGCTTCTTGAGTGTTCCTGGCGCTGTACCCATCCAGGCAAGTGGAGAGTATTCCATCACACTCCTGACTTGTGCCTTGTAGGTGGTGGACAGGCTTTGGGGAGTCAGGAGGTGAGTTACTCGCCATAGGATTCCTAGCCTCTGACCTGTTCTTGTAGCCACGGTAGTTATATGGCTATCAATGGTAGCCCCTAAGATGTTGATAGTGGGCGATTCAGCGATGATAATGCCATTGAATGTCAAGGGGAGATGGTTGGATTCTCTCTTGTTGGGGATGGTCATTGCCTGGAACTTGTGTGGTGCGAATGTTACTTGCCACTTATCAGCCCAAACCTGGATATTGTCTCAGTCTTGCCGCATTTCTACACGGACTGCTTCAGTATCTGAGGAATCACGAATGGTGCTGAACATTGTGCAATCATCAGCGAAAATCTCCACTTCTGACCTTATGATTGAAGGAAGGGCATTGATGAAGCAGCTGAAGATGGTTGGCCTACGACACTACCCTGAGGAACTCCTGCAGTGATGTCCTGGAGCTCAGATGATTGACCTCCAACAACCCCAACCATCTTCATTTGCACTATGACTCCAGCCAGTGGAAGGTTTTCCCCCGAATTCCCATTGACCTCAATTTTGCTAGGGCTCCTTTATGCCATACTCAGTCAAATGCTGCCTTGATGTCAAGGGCAGTCACTCTCACCGCACCTCTTGAGTTCAGCTCTTTTGAGACTTTTCAAGTCTCAATATTAAAATTCTCTCCCTTGTTTTTCAAATCCCTCCTTGCATGCCCTCCTGCACTCTTCATTGAACCAGGGTTGGTCTCCTGGCTTGATGGTAATGGTAGAGTGGAGGATGTGGTGGGACATGAGGTTACAGATTATGGTTGAGTACAATTCTGCTGCTGCTGATGGCCCACAGCACCTCATAGATGCCCAGTTTTGCATTGCTAGATCTGTTCGAAATCTATCCCATTTAGCACGGTGGTAATGCCACACAACACGAAGGAGAGTATCCTGAATGTGAAGGCGGGACTTTGTCTCCACAACGACTGTGCGGTGGTCACTTCTACCAATACTGTCATGCACAGATGCATCTGTGGCAGACAGATTGGTGAGGACGAGGTCAAGTATGTTTTCCTCTCTTGTTGGCTCCCTCACCACCTGCCGCATACCCAGTCTAGCAGATATGTCCTTTAGGACTCAACCAGCTCGGTCAGTAGTGGTGCTACCGAGCCACTCTTGGTGATGGACATTGAAGTCCTCCACCCAGAGTACATTCTGTTCCCTTGCCATCCTCAGTGCTTCCTCCAAGTGCTGTTCAACATGGAGGAGTACTGACTGATCAGCTGAGGGAGGGCGGTAGGTGGTAATCAGCAGGGGGTTTCCTTGTCCATGTTTGACCTGATGCCATGAGACTTCATGGGGTCCAGAGTTGATGTTGAGGACTCCCAGGGCAACTCTCTCCCTACTGTAGACCACTGTCCCGCCACCTCTGCTGGGTCTGTCCTGCCGGTGGGACAGGACATATCCAGGGATAGTGATGGCAGTATCTGGGAGATTGTCTGTAAGGTATGATTCCGTGAGTATGACTATGTCAGGCTGTTGCTTGACTAGTCTGTGGGACAGCTCTCCCAACTTTGGCACAAGCCCCCACATGTTAGTAAGGAGGACTTTGCAGGGTCGAGAGGGCTGGGTTTGCCGCTGTCATTTCCGGTGCCTAGGTCGATGCCAGGTGGTCCATCTGGTTTCATTCCTTTTTGTTGACTTCGTAGCAGTTAGATATAACTGAGTGGCTTGCTAGGCCATTTCAGAGGGCATGTAAGAGTCAAACACAATGCTGTAGGTCTGAAGTCACATGTAGGCCAGACCAGGTAAGGACAGCAAATTTCCTTCCCTAAATGACATTAATGAACCAGATGGGTTTTTACAACAATTGACAAACTACTACCTTGTGGTAAGGTGTTCCACCTTCTCATCACTCTTTCAGTAAAGAGGTTTCTCCTGAATTCTCTATTGGCTTTACTAGTGACTATCTTCTGTCTATGGCCCCTAGTTTTGGTCTCTTCCACAAGTGGAAGCATCGGCCGGGATTTTATCCGGGTGACAGGGGTCTCAACCTCTTGCAAAAGCGCTGGCGAGAACCCTGTGTCACCCCTTCTGTTGGAGGCCCATCGAATCAAGTGCCAATTAAGCACTTAACTGGACAGTGACGGGCCTTCCGTAGGAGCAAGGACCCTGGTGATGGACATCCCACTCTCTGAGAGCTGCCAGACAATCAGAGGCTGGAAGCTCATTTGCGGAGCAGTGCCACTGCAGAGCCAGTGGCTGCTGCCAGTCGAGTACCCATCTGAGGCCCAGGAGTGGGACTGGACCCAGTAGGTCAGGTCAGGTTGCGGGATGTGGATCGTGGAGGAGGGGGTGAAGAGGGGTCAGCAGCAACGGCAAGGGACTGTCTCTCAGTGCCCTCCCCTTCCCATCCCAATGTCGGGTCCCTCGTTCAGGCAGTAAGTGCCCTTTAACGAGGGGCTCACACCCGCCCCCCCTCCCCACACCTGGAGCTGACAAGCATTCCGCACGGAATGCTACAGACCTGCCTGCCGCCAGGCTACTTGTAGCAGCGGCAGGATGAGACCCTTAAATTGGGAATTAATTGCCCATTTAAGGGCCTCAATTGGCGGCAGGATGGGAAGGGTGTTCACAGGCCTTCCCGCCCCGGACTTAATTTCGGCAAGGCAGGAAGGTGGCAGCATCTTCCCTCCCGCCAACATGCTCTCCCCACCTCCAAACCCACCGTGGGGGGAAAGCATAACATTTCCTCCATCTTCTCTACTTCAACTCTATCCGATGTTTTTGGAATCTGAAAGACATCTATCAGGTTCACCCTCAGTTTTTTTTCTTTTCTAGTATAAACAGCCTCAGCCTGTTCGATGTTCCCCCATAGGTATAACTTCTCAGTTCTGAAACCACCTTTGTAAATCTTTTTTGCACCTTCTCCAGAACTGTTCACAGTGTTCCAAGTGTGGTTTAACCAAGGTGCTTTACAAGTATAGCACAATTCCTCTGCCTTTCAATTCTATCCCTCCAGAAATGAGAAATGAAAATTGGTAGCATTCTTGCTATTGTGTAACTCCATTAGAAATTTAAATCAATTTCCATTCACTTTACATTGAAACTTTCAAAACATAAAGCTGAGAAGCTCAAGGATTACTATAAATAAAATTGAACTGCAATAGCTTGTACCAAAATCCGTTCCTCAGATCTCTAAGCACCATCATTCAATAGACATAGCTTTGAGTAAATATTCCAAATACCATGTACTCGGGGACTTACAAAATTGTTTCCAACAGATGGTAAAATAGTACACTAATATGAATAAAGTAGTTTAGTCTTGTAAAGAAAAATTTGCATCGTTCAAATGTGCTATGAAATATCAGTGGAAACCAACAGCACAACGTTTAATCCACTTTACACCCATATTACACCTCTGTCACACAAAACATGACCATTGTAGCTTATGTATTGAGTCATGGATATATCAGAAAGGGTTTAAGTAATGGTGACTGAACTCACTGAGGTACAAATAAGTAAATGTAGCAATAAAATGTAAAGTATACTTGATACAGAGCATGTGCTGCTTCACTGTTTATAATGAAAGCTCTGCATAAAAATAATCTTGATGACACATTTCTTTGATCTTTGAAATGATTGCATATAATATTAGCATAACTTACTGTGCTAAATCTCCATGTGCTAATGTTGCACACAGTAATTTCTAGGCTTTGCAATCAGGTGCAGCTCCTGAATACTGATTCAAATGTGAATCATTGACACCAGTGAAGGAACACATTTTTACATTATCTCCTCAACATCTGTTACTATAATACAATTTATTTTTTGCAATAGGCAATGGATTTTTTTTTTCCAGAATCATACTCTTAATCAAAATTGTTTTATTGTGAATTTAACTTTCCACTGGGACTAATTGATTTAAAAGTTATACATGATGATAAATAGTTATCATTTCCCAAAATTTTGCAAACAAACTTAATTATTAAATGATATGTAGATAGATAGGGCAAATAAAACTGTAAAAAACACAATTAAAGCAAGAACATCCCTTAGGTTGTAATGGTTCCAAAACCAATTTCTTACCAATGCCCATGATTGTAAATAGCGATGATAATACCCTGCCATTCAGTGCCAAATATTTAAAAGGGGAGCCCACATCAAATTATGAGACTCTAATTTGTTTGTTTCATTTGATACTGTGATAAAATCTCTTGCCTTTAAATGGAAATCATTTACAAAATATGGGACTGAGTAGAATTCTTTTTAAAGAAACAATGACCTTCAAAATGAATTGCTCCTTTTAAAAAAATGTCTGGTGGTGGCCTATAGAGGGAGTCAGATATAGGTGTCTGGGTCTGCTCATTTGCATAACTATTGGGGCAGTCATTGAAATAAAATTAGGGGAAAGCAAATATAAGCTGCTGGAAAATTCTGTGCAGCCTTTAAAAAGACAGTTCATGGTGTACCCCTAAGCAGCAGACTGGAGGACAAACAGGTAAGAGGAACGGTGATTGTGAGTTTAGACTCAATCAGGAAAGTGTGCATTTACGTGATGCTAATGTCTTCACTCAAGTGATGATGGTTCGCACAGTCATGAGGCAAATTCAGCTGCTGTGTTGTCATGTAGTAGTGGATTGAGGGAGCATACATTTTTTGAAAAGGTGCAAGAAGGAGCTAAGGCTGTCTTGTTAAAGCTAGACTGTACCACAGAATGGCAGATTTCAGTGATGAATCATGATGCCTGTTGAAGTAAATGCTGTCTGAAACTCATTAGCTCCATCCTGATGTGCTCCTCCTTTTCCATGATAATGGCATACAAGTATAGGTCGATAGGGAATGTCATACCTGATCTAGAGAACCCCTGTCTATGGTGGGAAATGAGGAAGGGGGGGGATCTGAAAATCTACTGATGGACTGATCCTATGAGAAGTAAGTCCAGGAGTCTGTAGGTAGAAAGGGAAAAAAAAATTCTCAATTGCAGAAATCTGTATTCAAAATCTACAGATTGTTAGGTGTCTTGAACACCTCTACGTCTCATAAATCACAGTCTAGGTTACCCAGAGTGCATTAGCAGTGAAAACCCAGGAAAGTCCCAGCTGCTACATCACTGGCTTTCACTCTGAGATTTGCAAACAAGGCTAGTGGGGACTTGGTAGATTGTGGAAGGGCTGAAAAGTGCAGTAAAATGGAGGGGCAGTATTTGAAAGGTGCACAAGTGGCAGAAACAACATTTGCATGGATTTGCTCACTAAAAAAAGAATCCTACACCACTAAAACACTGAAAACAGCGAAAAACTTTAAACCCCATATGTTGTTATGTGCATGCCAGAGAGGCATCATATAAAGAACATGCCAGTTTAAACATTCACATCTCACCATTACAAGATGTTAAAATGCATTCTGAAGCTTTGCTTATGAAATTTAAAAGTGGTTAATATGGAGCAGAATACAACAGAAATGAGCATGTTGACAAATTTAGATCTAGATTCAGACACTTGTATCCAAGCTCAGCACAAATATGTTTAATGTGAGGAGAGGTCGAAGGGCTTCCCTCTTTTCCCTCTCCTTGTTTGACCACAACAGATTTAATTCTTTCTTAAAGTGGATGTACTGGCCAATTCAGTAGGTGTTTGATTACTTATTTGCTATGATCATAACAAGAACCAATCAGACAAGTTTTCTGAGTTTAACAAAGAAAAAGTTTAATTTTATTGTACCTAAACCAAACTAATGAAAATAATAAACTACTCACTAACTTTCACTCACACACACATACACACACACACACACTAGAGGTTTACACACACACAAATCGATTACAGAGAGGGGAAAGGTAGATTGGTTGAGTTAGAGTCCATAGAAAAAAATGGGGTATACAGTCTGTGGCAATTGGTGATTCGGCTGGCTTCTAGCTGAATTCGGTGGTCCTGAGGCTTTTAATTTGAAGTGGTAGATGACTGGGTCAGTGAGTCTCTTGGAGACAACGATGCACATGATTTCCTCCAATGAGGTTTCTGATGGTAGCTGGAGTATGCAAAGGTGGTCAGTCAACAGGCAGAGTTCAAAGCTTGTAAGCTGAAATGGAAAGCGAGAGAGAAAGAGAGAGAGAGACCCCCCCCTTTGGGACTGCATGTGTCATATTCCAGAACCTACTCCTTTGCTGCAGAGAAACACAAGCTTAAAACCACAGATGGGGAGGGGCTTCTCACATGACAATCACTCCGTGATTCAAGCACAGCAGTTAGCAGTATTTCTTCCGGTTAAAAGACAAAGAACAAGCAGTTGCCTTAAATTTCCTGGGTCTTGGTGCTTGCTGGGAAATGAGCTGACATTTTGTCTCCCTCCTCACAGGCCTTGCAAGGTAGGATACAGTGTTGCAAATTAGGTGGCCATCCTAAGCGACCAGAAAAGTCATTTGTTTTAAATCTGTTCTTTCTTTTAAAATTTCTTCAAAATAATATAAATTCAGATCTCCAGTCAGTGGATTAAAGAACATTATCATTCAACAAAGCAAGTTGGCGTGACACCTCCTCACCATGTGAAATGAAATGTGACGACAGGAGCATTTCATTTTGAGGTCACAAATTAAAAAGAAAATGTACACACACACTCATCAGCCTCACGGTCAAGGTTTTTTAAAATCCGGGATTGTGCACGAGCACAACTGGGGAACTCCAACTGCTCTGACTGGTCTCAATCAGCTTGTGCTCCAGCATACACTGAATTTCCTCAAGTATTTCTACAATACCTTCCTTTTCCAGATTCTCTATATCAGTGAACTCAACCCTGGATTCAAAATTGTTCATAACTTTGTGAAGATCATCCAGTGCTTTTTGTACGTGTTTTTTCCTGTGCTCCACCAGGCCAACAGCTTGCTTTGAAGAGCACTTTGCAAACCAACAGTCACCTCGTAAACCAGTGATTTCAGTTGTGTGGATTAGCTGTCCTGGCATAAATGCAAGTGGGCCAAATGGCATCATAAAAAACTTTGTCAGGCAAGTGCTTTATAGTTATTTTGTACTTTAATCCAGTGCTGTGTTTTTTCCTTGCAGTTGAGACCACCTATCAATTCGGTCATGCATCTCTTCCTGTGGTTCCATCTCATCCAGTCTGGCCCACAATTCCTCCTCAGTTAGGATACTTGACTTGCAGTCACCACCACCATCCTCCAAATCTGCCACAAAAAACATTTTGGGCTTTGAGTTTTCCTTTGGCTTATGAGCTTTTCTGTCCCTTCAGAATTTAAATCTTTAATTTCTAGGTCTTCAGTCTTATTTCCTCCCAAACCTGGGTCAGTTTCCTGGGACTTAGGCGATAGGGATTTTGTTTTATGGGAGGGATCTCTCCTACATCCACATCATGTAGTGTTAGGGTCGTGTACCTTGGTTTGTCCCTGCAGATTCCATTAAATGCTGTGAGCAGCCTGGTTAGGTCTCTTTTCTGTTCTGTGTTTAAATGGGAGAGTACAGTGTCCAATTTCCCCAACATTTCAGTGATAGCTAACTGGAGGGTACGGGATTTGATTTGAGAATCCTCCCAGCCTCCATCTAACATGTCCTCACTGTCCCTTTCACCCTCCTGTTTCCTGACTGCCTGTCAGACCTGTGCTTGTTTGTCTCCTTCCTGGCTGTGATACCGTTTTAACATATTGATGTGGCACAGCCTTTGCTTTTTCCTACGATCTGGGGTGTCAACTATATAATTCACCTATCTAATTCTCTTTACTACTCTGTATCAGCCGTTGAACCAGGTTTTCAATGGTTCTCCCTGTATTGGTAATAGCACAAACACACAGTCTCCGGGCTGAAATGTTCTGGCCTTGGCATGTTTATCTGTTTGCCTTTTCATAGAGTTGTCTGGGAGGTTTTAAGTGCTCCGGAGCAACTACACAGGCTCTTGTAAGCCATTCTCGGAACATGGAGATGTAGTCTGACAAGGAAGATTCATCCCTTTGTCCCAAAAACCTCTCCTTGATTAGTTTTAGAGGACCTTTCACCATGTGTCCATAAACAAATTCAAAGGGACTAAAGACAGTGGACTCATTGGGTGAGTCCCTTGTAGCAAACAGAAGAAATCTCAGCCCTTTGTCCCAGTCATGGGGGTGCTGATAGCAGTATGCCCTGATCATTGTCTTTAGTGTCTGGTGGTACTGCTCCAAAGCGCCTTATGACTGTGGGTGGTAAGCTGGACAAAAGTTTGTGCCCTGATCCAACTGGATCTCAGCAGGCAGCCCAAATCAGGTGAAGGATTGAGTTAGCCCCTCCACCACTACCTTGGCAGGGATAGTTCTTAGAGGGATAGCCTCTGAAAATCGAATAGCCAGATCCATAATGGTGAGAAAATACTGGTAGACTCCTTTTGTTTTGGCAGGGGCCCCACATAATCCACCAGCACTCTGCGAAATGGTTTCCCAAAAGCCGGTAAGGGAATTAGGGATGCAGGTTTTATCGCAGGTTGAGATTTCCCCACAACCTGGCACATGTGGCAAGTCTTACAGAACTCCACCACATCCTTGTGGAGTTGTGGCCAATGAAAATGCTGTCTGATGCGGGCTTGGGTTCTTCTGATACTAACATGTCCAGCCATTGAAGTCTCATGGGCTATTCTCAATATTTCCCTACAATACCTTGGCGGCAACACTACTTGGTGAACCACTGTCCACTCTTCTTCTGCAGGTCTGTGAGGACGTCTCTACCTCCTCATCAGCACCTCATCCTTTAAATACTAGCACTCTGGTACACCCTCTGCTTCAGCTTCAGTTTGGGCAGTATGTTCTAACTTTTTTTAATCCTGGGTTGGCTTGCTGAGCCTTGACCAAGGAAGACCTGTTTAACCCATCCTTTGTGTCCTCTAACTTCCCAAAGAAGGTTTCAGATAGCCAGACAGGAGGGTCATTTGTCTGCAGTGCCCGTTAAACCTCCTCTGACGGAACTTGTTTGGTCATGGAGCAGATCACCACATAGTCAAGGAAAAAGCCAGGGACCTTTTCCTGTAACTGCTCTGTCCCCCTGACCTCTTTTGGTCTCTCTAAAACCACTAGGGAAGCTACCACTTTTTCCCCTGCCAGATCATTACCAGGAGCAGGTCGACCCCATCCATTCCCATGGTTACCTGTCCTGAAACAAGGTGAAACAGGTGCACCCTGTATAAAGGTACGGGCCTATACTTTCCTCTGATACCGTTTACTAGTACTCTAGCATTCAATGCACTCTCTGGGGGAGCGGTCATGCCTTTCTCTCAACTGAAGGGTTTGGGTGGCCCCTATATCCCTCAGGATGGCTATGGGCTTACTCGCCTCACTCGTGGGTTATGGGGTCACTTTTCCGCTAGACACAAATTCCGGGTAACTCTCAGGGATTTTGTTAAGTTTTCCCGCACTCTCAGCGGTAAGTTTGCTGAGTTTTACTGCCGCAGTTAAAACGAGAGCCTGGTTTGTTGTGCTTTCTATCAGGGCCCCTTTTCCTGCACTGTTCTGGTGAACACTGACTAAACCTATGGGTTTTCCCTGTAACTTCCTGTTGTCAGCTCAAAGGTGACCTGCCTTGCACTCCTGTTCTCAGCACCTTCCATTTTGGCCTGAGGAGGGCGCCCTGTGTTTCCAGCTCTCCCTTCTCACCCATGGTTGTTCATCTTCCTATCACCTTTGCATGTTTTTGGAGGTGACTAGGGAAGGGTTTCCCTTAGAGAAAGGGCTTATGAATAAGTATATAGTCATCAGCCAGGATTGCTGCCTGCCTGGCTCTTGGAATCTTTTCTTCCTCCAAGTGGTTTCTTATGGAAAGGGGAAGGGTATTTGAACTCCTCGAGGAGGAGCACCTCTCTGAGATTTTCATAGGTGGACTCTATCCACTGCCCGTGTCCACTGGTCAAAAGCAAGCTGCTTAACTCTTTCAAACTCAAGGTAAGTTTGTTCAGGTTGCTTTCGGAGGGTTTGGAATTTTTAGTGGTACGTCTCCGGTACTAGTTCAATGTGCCCAGGATAGCATTCTTAGTCATCTCATAGTCTGATGAACTGTCATCAGGCAACAGTGAATAAACTTCACGGGCTTTTCCTGTTAGATTGCTTTGATCTCTGCCGACCACTTCAGCTGTTTTACAAACTTTTCAAAAAAGAGGAAAAATGCTTCCACATCCCCCTCATTGAACTTTGGTATCAACTGAGAATAATTTAAGAGCTCAGTACCCATTCCCTCACTAGTAGTGCCTTCACTGATTATATTGGGTCTTCCCCTAGTCAGTTTGAGCTGCTTTAACTCCCTTTGGAAAGCTCTTTCTTTTTCTCTTTCCTCCCTTTCTTTTTCACTTTCCTGGAATTCTCTTTCCTCTTTCTCTCTCTGAAAAGCTCTTTCTTTTTCCCTTTCCTGAAACTCTCTCTGCTCTTTCTCCTTCTGGAATTCTAATTCTAGTTTCCTCTGTTCTAGTTGTACCTTAGCTAATGTTACTTTGTCTGTTTCAGATTCTATGCCTGTCTCCGGATCTTCAGTGTCAATTTTTATATTGGTTAGCCACAAGTTTTAGGATTTCAGGCTTCCTAGCTTTTGGATGGATAGTAATCTGTAACTGCTCAGCTACATTCCTCAACTCTTCAACAGACAGCACTTTTAACCTGGTCCAAGCTATGTTACTTCACTTTGTTCTTGGAAGGTACTGGCCTCGAATGTGGACATTTTAGTACTCTAGCACTGAAAATGACAAGAAAACCTATATTTATGTTTTTAAATTATTGCAAGGGATCAATTTGGTTTCCCGCTTCCAATTTCCCATTTGTCTTTGGGTTTGATTCTGGACGAGCCCCCGAATTTATGTTATGATCAGGTGAGGAGGGGTTGATGGGCTTCCCTCTTTTCCCTCTCCTTGTTTGACCACAGCAGGTTTAATTCTTTCTTAAAGTGGATGTACTGACCAATTCAGTGGGTGTTTGATCACTTACTTGCTATGATCATAATGAGAACCAATCGGCCAGATTGTCTTGAGTTTAACAAAGAAAGAGGTTAACTTTATTGTACTTAAACCAAACTAATGAAAATAATAAACTACGCGCCAACTTTCACTCCCTCCCTCCTCACAGGCCTTGTAAATTAGAACACAGTTTTGCAAATTAGGTTGCCTTCCTAAGCTGCCAGCAAAGTCATTTTTTTATCTGTTATTTCTTTTAACTTCCTTCAAAAAAATATAAATTCAAATCTCCAGTCAGTGGATTAAAGAAAATTATCATTTAACAAAGCAAGTTGGCATGACACTAAGCAAAGGTATATGTATAAACTGTGGCTCAGTTGGTAGTACTCATACTCAATAGCAGGGATTTTCCAGCCCCTTTGCAGATGCCTTGGAGGCAGGGGGGGGGATGCAAAATTGGGTGGAGTGTCATTGGATGCCAGGTCCAGATGTTAAGAAGGGAAAATCGCAAGTATAGTGGGAACAGCACGCGGTTCTGAAAAAAAAGGTACTTAAGGCAATTAAAGAGGTAATTGACAGGCCCGTTTCAAATTTCCGAAAGGTGCACAGAGCCCATGGGGAGTCAGAGCCCTGGCAGGTATATCAGGGCAACAATGAGGTGGCAGCCAGGCTATTGCTTCATTCGGCAGCCATCAGGCGAGGCAGTGTGCCTTTACAGGAATGCTGGGGCAGCACGACCATAGCATTTTGCAACGAGGTGGGGGAGTTCAGGTGCCGGGGCTTTCGGGTCAAGCTTCCATAGAGCCATCTGGCTGCTGGCACTTGGGTGCAATGAAAGAGGGCTGAGAGTGGGTAGGGTGGGGTGGTGGAGGAAGCATCTGATAGAGTGGCCCTTGAAACCTGCCATGAGCATTGTCCATTCACGAGGTGGGTTCTCCAAAAGGCATGTACGGCTTGCTGGATTTTCAGGGAAGGCTGGCTTCACTGCATTCTGATGGTGCCAGCATATCCATCCGCACCAGCTGATGCCATTGCAGCTGCCTAAATGCCCACCTCCAACCCTTGAATAGTCGGCAGTTAATTGGCTGACGGGCGCGAGATAGCAGTGCAATCAGCATGTCAACTTTATACTGCCTACTCATTTAAATGATTGCACTCTTCAGCCAACACCAAGGTTAACTGCATTTGCCCTTCTACTATTGCCACTCCGCCTGTGCCCTTGCAGTTTTCTGTCAGCCAGCCAGCCCATATTGCTGCTGCCCATGCAGAGGTAATGCAGTCTGAAGCCAGGTTTCTAGGGTCAGAGTTGTGTGAGGTCATCATGCAAGACCTTCTGCAATCTCCCTCACTGAATGTCAGCAGCCTTCTACCTTCTGGGTAGCACTGCATAGAGGCAGTAGGCCAGACAAAGGCACATGGAAAGGAGTCACTCAGGGAATGCAGAAGGTAATTAGTTGACTTTTGGATGGAATATTAAATGGTTTGTGTGATAGAGTTTTGGAGTGTTTGTTTTGTGGTGACTTTTATTTCAACATTGTGGCCAAGAGGCCACTGTGATGGTCCGTAACAGAGGGATGGAAAGGTATGGGACTGTTGTGTTCATTTGTACTGCAGTTAGATGAAAACCATCATGGACAACCAAGCTGGACGTGTTGGTTGCCTCCTCATCCTCCTCATTAGCTGTTCACTGTATGCCTGGTAGGAAAGGTTTTGCCCTCATGATAATGAGGTTGTGCAGGATACAGCAGACCATGATAAATCATGATCCACACTCTAGTGAGTACTGCAAGGCACCTCCAGAATGGTCCAGGCAGTGGAAGCATTGCTAAAGCACCCCAGTGTTTGCTTGATGGACATTTCATGTGGCAGCATGGTTTTCATTACATGCATACTGTCCATGTGTATGTGGGTTGCACACTGGTGTTATGAGCCAGGTGTTAAGCAGATAGCCCTTATCGCCTAGTAGCAAAGCTCTCATCTATTGTGAAGGCGCAAATGTTGACAGTACATTGAACTGGCACAGACTAATGCATTATGACTGCTGCCAGGTTAACCAGGGAATTGACCTGAATGATGTGCTGAGCGTAGTCACACACAAGTTGCAAATTGAGGCAGCGAACCCTTTGTGGTTGCATTAAATCTCTGAATTTCGATGGGGCACCCACAAAGTATGCAGTCAGTAAGCCTGTGGCACGGGGAAGCCCACTATCCTTGTGAAGTCATGTCCACTCTCCACTTGCTTCTCTCTGGAAAGAGAGAAAGCAATATTTTTCCCCCTCTTTGCATACAATGCACCAGTTACTTCCTTTATACAGCAGTGGATGGCAAACAGTAAAATACTGGAGATGTCCCCTGCTCTAGCCTGGAAGGAGCCCATTGTGAAGAAGTTCTTGACAATGGTCAGCTTTACAGCCACTGGCAGTGTCGTAATAATCCTACTTTGAGGCTGCAGATCTTCCTGCAAAATGTGGCAAATTTCAGAGAGCACCTCCTTATTGAAATGGAGGCATCTAATGCACTCTTCCTCACTGAGGTAGAAGAATTGCTTCCTGAAGAGCCTGGGTGGATATGGCCTCCTGCTGAGAGTCCTTCTCTCCCTCCTTTCCCTCCCTCTTTGAGTAGCTTGTCCTCCTCTGTATTGCCTCTGCTCATTTCCCTGTCATGCTTCAGGCCAAGGGGGATACAAGCTACTGAACTCATGTATGGGAGCAAATGGTTTGTACAGAGCCCTTGAAGTCAGAGCCAAGGCCTTCAGCACATGTCAAAGCATTTTTGTAGACTTCAGCAACTCTAAACATAGCAGTACAAACCACCAACACTTGTGCAGTCACAGCAAGAACCAATAGAAATCAATGGGCAACTAACCTGAGAGTGGCTGATGATCCCTTTAAATAGTGAGAAATCAAGTGACAGTGTGTCTTCATTATCTTCTTCCACTGCCTAGCAAGGTTTCATTTCTTGGGTATCTGAAAGCAAAAACACAAGGGTAAGGCTGTGACGATGGTGGTGTGGGGTTGGGGTGGGTGGGTGCGGGGGCGCGGTGGTGAAGTAAAAACTGTATGCTTACACCATCTGCAGCTAAACAGTCAGAAGAGAGTGTATCACTGAGTGTCATGCAATATGTCTGGATGATGTGGTTGTCATGATTGAATAGTTGGTAATGTGTACACTTAAAGATGTGGATGTCAGACTTGCAACAGTGCTAATTGTGTCAGGATGATGTGAAGCATATGAATGTTAGGTATGAGTCCTAATTGATAGAGATTGTTTGTAGGTGAGTGATGGGAGTGTTGTACTTTGAGCAGTGGCTGAGGCTAGTAGTGCAGTTGGCAGAATACGGCAGTTGAAGATCTATTCACTGACCCTGAGCACACATGTGGGTCATTAAACGTCTTGCAACCCTACATTCTGGTCCTTCGGGGTGCACTCTTGGCATTGGCCTCTGTGGCTACCTGCTCCCACTGCCTTTTACCCCTTATGTCTGGAGGAGCTCCTGGTCCCCTCGGATGCGTGATGTCTCTCATCCTATCCAACTCCTCCACCAAGATTTCCAGTGCAACCTTGGGAAAACCTGGGTTCCTGCTCTTTCCCATGTTCAGCCATTCTTCTCTCTTCTCAACTCCCAGCACCTGCTCCAGCCATAGTGCACCTCCTCTTTAAGCAGTGCAGCCTGGCTTTAAGCAGTGTTGGGAAATTATGATTTTAGGCCTCCTGCTGACACATGCAACTTGGTTAGTGCTGGCTACATGTGTATATTATGATAATGAGCAGGCACCATAAAGGTGCAACAGTGAATATATCACATTAAAAGGGCTTGGGGTAATGGCGCATTGCAATCCCCGCACCAGTTTTCGACAGCTGTCCAATATAGCCCCCATTATCTGGTCACTATCACATTGCAATTTGTGGGAGCTTGCTGTGTGCAAATTGGTTGCTGCATTTCTGACATTACAAGAATTACTACACTTCAAACTTACATTGGCTGCAAAGCATTTTAGTTCTTAGGATGTGAAAGGTGCGATATAAATGTAACTCGTCTGTTCTTTACAAGACAGTTAAACGAATTTCACAAACACTTTTTTCTCTGTCTTTTAGATTTTATGTTATTTATTTTAATTTGGATAACATATTCCTAAAGCAGTTCATTATATCATGCTGGACAAATCCAGCAATCTTATAGGTCAGCACGGAACCTTGCTTTAAGGGAGAGGGAGTGGGAGAATTGGTGCTGAATTGCAGTCGCCCTTTCACCCACCCATGTTCCCTTTCAGCAAAACTCTCTGCTGGGAGTGTACGTTAATTCCATATACCATTTTTTTTTGGAATTCAGCAACTAATTCAATCAGATAGTGAAGCAGTTTGTTCCAAGAATAACAGCCCATCCCATGCTATCATAGCACAATCAAGTTATGATATTCTCCCATATCATTCAGTGAAATAAAATGTTTGTCAAATCATGATGTGCATCTAGCTACTGCTGAAATCAAGTACCAAAAGCCTGACAGGATATATGCCATACAGAATAATACATTTTAGTGTGTTCCAGTGCATAATACAGTGACTGTGTTATGCTTAGTGTAAAACATCTGTAGTTTCATAATCTGCCAGAAGTAAGGCTACTGTAAATTATTGATACCATTTACAGTGATGCCATTTCAAAATATGGCCTGTGTTAAAATACTGTTCGAAAGGATGTGTAGTAGCACAAAACATAATTTATGTTTCCTGCTAAAACTGATTGATGTTCAATATTGTAATTTTAACTGCAGGGTATCTGTACAGCTATGTTTATATGGAGAGACAGTAGATTTATATGGTGCCAAAAGATAGCCAGAGAAATTTTCAGCTGCTGCATTAATTGCTTCTGACTTGTCTTGCAAAGTAGGTGGACTAGTTACAGGTAGATTCTTTAAGGCCAGCCAGAGGGGAAATTTGCAATGAATATAATCCCATGAGGCTGATACTTGATAAGCATATCCTCATGAATAAACATTCAACATTCTCCTGCTGCTTTCTGTTCCGCTTTCCCATTTCCTACATAAATACCACTGCTGTCATGGGATAGATTATTAAATTCATAATTTTTAAATGTGCAATTTTGTTTCAATGTCATCCAAATATCAATGAGCTTTGGAAGAGTGGATAAACATTTAATGAAAATAGTGTACCAGATCCACTAATAATGTTAAAAATTATTTCCTAGTAATGTACATAAAATGAGAAGCATATTTAGTATATTATTTGAATAATTTTTAAAAAATATAATGTAACTCATTGATTACTGGCCCTCTAACTTTATGAAAAATGAACGCATAACTAAAAATAGTGAAATGTAAACCCATAGAAACTAGCTTAAACAAATCTATCCAGATCCGAGAGATTCAGCAGAAAAGCCACTGAGGTACATAATTTATCCTCATTAAGGTTTCTTGACTTTTTGAGACAAATGAGAACACACTACCAATGAGATAATTCACAGCTGAAGACTATTCGATAGGAAGATTGAATGACAAGGTGTATTTTTGTGTTTTATTTTGTTAAGAAAGGAGCTTGCTTTTGTTCTGAAATGTAATGCAGAGAACTGTAAATCCAAGGATAGACGAATAGTCCTTTTGCCAGTTGCTTTAAGTGATTTATTGCAGTTTCATATAAGCTAAGCTGAACTTGGATCCTTCATTCCTAGCAGTATGGTGTGTATCATCTTTAATAAATGCAACTTGAAAATATTCTATGCAATGTCACAAGTTAAAATAAAACAGAAACAAATACCAATTGTGCATTGTTAACTGTAGTCGTAAATTAATTTAGAAAATAAATTCCAATTTTTTTTTTTAAAAAGCTGTTCCCTAACTCAGAAATAAATTGGGAAAACCTATTTGCTTATCATACTTGAAAATATCTTTAAATAGAGCAAATATCTTATATGTTTATACCTTTTCTATTTTCCAATCTTCAATGTGCTGTAACAGCGGCTGATTCTTTTCCTGACAAGTTTAGATCTTAATCCCAGAAGTCCAGATAAGCATCTATTTTGCAGCTGTTTTTTCATCCAGAAAAATAGATTATGGTATATTTAGGTAACATCTGGTCATACACTCTGGATTCAATGGGTAATATTCCCATTAAATTGCACACTGGCTAATTGACACTTCTTAAGCATATCCCTGTGTGTTGATAATCAGTTTTAGGGATGTTTCTGGGAGAATTCCTTGGTGATCCCAGGAATTCGACCCAGTCTACCCTTAATTGCTGTGAAGATCTTAATGTTGTTGTGGACCTAAGGAAGGCTACAGCAATCAAGGGGAGAGTGGTAATCAATACCAAAGTGATGCATTCTGTTGTCGAGATAGCCTTCAGGTTGCCTCAAAGAATTGAAAACTTTTTTTTTGGAGTCTTCACCTTTGACCCAATTCTGTTCTTGAATGTACCCAATTTGAGTGGCGGGGTGCCACTCCAACTTTTGTCTCCTAAGTGAGGCATTATGTCTGATGTGCCACTACAGGCATGGGCGCCCGTTCCAAATGACTCCGTCCCTGGGATGTGAGCAGGGGTCAATGGCAGGCCAAATCGAGGGCGGAAGTCCGACCTCACAAGACCAAATGTTAAAAAACCAAGAATGTAATATGAAAGTGAAAGACCATTTCTCCATTGATGTTGCTTCTTGTTTCCTAATTCTTTCCTCAGCCTATTTATCATGCCTTTGTGGATTGGGAATCAACACAATTTGTTAAAGTCATTACACAAACCAGAGATTACAGCCTAGTAATTACTGTTTGCAATTTTAGTGTATGAATGCTTAAAGGATTATAAGACATTCCCCTGTCAGCTATTTTAACAGAGACATTAATCTACTGATTTTAAATATGTTAATGCTTCTAGTAAAATAGCAGACAAAGCAGTCAAACAATGAAGTAAAATTTCCCACATTAGTCTCAGTCATCTTCACTCCAAATAATTTGCAAGTTCATACAAACAAAGCTGTAAACTACAATAAAGTAAGATACTAGAAATATGCAAAATATTAATGAACCACCTGTTGAAAATATTGTAAAATATTAGCAACAACTCAGCTTGTTGATTCTGAAAAACAGACAAGGCCAAAATGTTGTGTTTAGAGTGAGTTTAATTCCTTACCTTTCTACTTTCGTGCACTGGAACTGTTGCTGAACATTTCATGCAAATTGCATGATGGTCTGTAAAAGGATAAAGCAAAATGGTTCGAGTGGCCTTTTTGCTTTCCATGCTTTCTTATGTTGTTACCCCAATCTGTATATTTATACATGTGCTTGCCAGTTATGTCACTTGTACTACATGACAGAAGACAAGAGGAGTGAAAAATAACAATTAATTTTTTTAACATCTTTCCCCTATCTCCTTCACCCTCGCCTCCAACAATAAGTGTGACAAGTTCATGGACTTCTGTCAGTAAGATCGAGACCGTCTGATCCATTGCCTCTGCTGCATGTCTCCTTTTCACTAGCCCACCTGGCCAAATTTCCTACAATGCACCCCCGCTGTCCTAGCCCTCAACTTGCATCTTTTTCTCATTTCTCTCCTATCTCCCCTCATGCACTCTCTGGCTCATTTTGTCCATGAGACCCACGTCTTGTTCCCTCGATCCTATTCCCACTAAACTGCTGATCACCCAACTTCCCCTCGCTGGTCCCCATGTTAGCTAATATTGTAAACGGTTCTCTCTCTTCACGTGCTGTCCCTCTCTCCTTTAACTTGGCCATCATCATCCTTCTTCTCAAAAAAAAATCCTTGACCCCACCACCCTTGCAAACTATCGTCCCACCTCCAACCTCCCTTTCCTCTCCAAAGTCCTTGAACGTCTTGTCACCTCCCAAATCCATTCTCATCTTTCTCCATGTTTGAATAGCTCCAATCAGGTTTCCGCCCCGCCACAGTACAGTAACAGCTCTTATCAAAGTTACAAATGACATCCAATGTAACTGTAACAAAGGTAAACTTTCCCTCCTCGTCCTTCTTGACCTGCCTACAACCTTTGACTTGGTTGACCACACCATCCTCCTCCAACGTCTCTCCACTGTCATCCAGCTAGGTGGGTATGTTCTCATCTGGTTCCATTCTTATCTATCTAAAATAGCCAGAGTATCAAGCTTAAAGAAAAAGCATATAATTGTGCAAAGATGGTTGGCAGGTCAGAAGATTGGACAGAATATAAAGAACAGTAAAGAACGACTAAAAGGTTAAAAAGGAGGGAAGAATTAGAGTATGAGAGAAAGCTGGCTAGAAATATAAAAACAGACAATACGAGCTTCTATAGATATGTAAAAAAGAAAAGAGTTAACAAAGTGAGCATTGGTCCTATAGGAAGGGAGTCTAGGGAATTAATAATGGAAAATAAGGAAATGGCAGATGAATTGAACTGGTATTTTGCATCAGTCTTCACTATAGAGGATGCAAGTAATACCCCAGAAATAGCTGCAAATCAGGAAATGGAAGGGAGAGAGGAACTCAAGAAAATTACAATTACCAGAGAAGTAGTACTGAACAAGTTGTTGAAGTTGCAGGCTGACAAGTCCCTAAGTCCTGATGGACTTCATCCTCGGGTCTTAAAAGAAGTGGCTAGTGAGAAAGTTGATGCCTTGGTTTTAATTTTCCAAAATTCCCGAGATTTGGGGAAGGTTCCATTCGATTGGAAAATAGCTGGAGAACTCCTTTATTCAAAAAGGGAGACAGAAAGCAGGAAACTACAGGCCAGTTAGCTTAACATCTGTCATAGGGGAAATGTTAGAAGTTATTATTAAAGATGTTATAGCAAGGAACTTAGAAAAAAAATCAAGGTAATCAGGCAGAGTCAACCTGGTTTTGTGAAAGGGACATCATGTTTAACCAATTCATTGGAGTTCTTTGAAGAAGTAACATGTGCTGTGGATAAAGGGGAACCAGTGGATGTATTGTACTTAGATTTCCAGAAGGCATTTGATAAGGTGCCGCATCAAAGGTTATTGTGGAAAATAAAAGCTCATGGTGTAGGGGGTAACATATTGGCATGGATAGAAGATTGGCTAGCTAACAGGAAACAGAGAGTAAGCATAAATGGGTCATTTTCTGGTTGGCAAGATGTAACGAGTGGTGTGCCACAGGGATCAGTGCTGGGGCCACAACATTTTGCAATTTATATAAATGACTTGGATGAAGGGGCTGAAGGTATGGTGGCAAAATTTGCTGATGACACAAAGGTAGGTAGGAAAGTAAGTTGTGAAGAGGACATAAGGAGGCTACAAAGGGATATAGGTAGCTTTAGTGTGTGGGCAAAGATTTGGCAAATGGAGTATAATGTGAAAAAATGTGAAATTGTCCATTTTGGCAGGAAGAATAAAAAAGAAGCATGTTATCTAAATGGTGAGAGATTGCAGAGATCTGAGATGCAGAGGGATCTGGGTGTCCTAGTGCATGAATTGCAAAAGGTTAGTATGCAGCTTCAGCAAGTAATTAGGAAAGCTCATAGGATGTTATCGTTTATCGCGATGGGAATTGAATACAAAAGTAGGGAGGTTATGCTACATTTATACAGGGCATTGGTGAGACCACATCTGGAGTACTGTGTATAGTATTGGTCTCCATATTTAGGGAAGGATGTAAAAGAATTGTAAGCAGTTCGGAGAAGGTTTACTTGACTGAAATGGGAAGTTGTCTTATGAGGAATGGTTGGACAGGCTAGGCTTGTGTCCATTGGAGTTTAGAAGATTAAGAGGTGACTTGATTGAAGCAGATAAAATTCTGAGGGGTCTTGACAGCGTGGATGTGGAAAGGATGTTTCCTTTTGTGGGAGAATCCTGAATGAGGGGTCACTATTTAAAAACAAGGGGTTAAGACAGAGATGAGGAGAATTTTTTTTCTCTCAGAGGGTCGTGAGTCTTTGGAACCCTCTTCCTCAAAAGGCGGTGGAAGCAGAGTCCTTGAATATTTTTAAGGCAGAGGTAGATAGATTCTTGATAAGCAAGAGGGTGAAAGGTTAATGGGGGTAGGCGGGAATGTGGAGTTGAGGTTACAATCAGATCAGCTATGATCTTGTTGAATGGCAGAGCAGGCTCGAGGGGTCAAGTGGCCTCCTCCTGCCCCTAATTCGTATGTTCGTAATCACTTGCAATGGCTTCTCTTCCTGCTCCTGTACCGTTTCCTCTGGTGTCTCCCAAGGATTTAGCCTTGGTCCACTCCTATTTCAGGTCTACGTGCTGCTCTTTGGTGACATGTGACATTATCCGAAAGCACGGCGTTAGTTTTCGCATTTATGTTGACAACACTTAGCTCTACTTCACCACCACTTCTCTCGACTCCATTGTTGCTAAATTATCAGACTGCTTATCCAATCTCCAGTACTGGATGAGCAGAAATTTCCTCTCATTCAATATTGTGAAGACTGAAGCCATTGTTTTCAATTCCATTCCAAACTCTGTTCCCTAGCTACCGACTCTATTCATCTCTCTGGCAACAGTCTGCAATTAAGCCTGTCTGGTCACAGCCTTGGTTTCACATTTGACTCCAAGATGAACCTTCATTTTCATGTTCGTGTCCTCACCAAAACTGCCTATTTCCAGCTGCACAGCACTGCCCGACTTCACCCCTGTCTCAGCCGATCTGCTGCTGAAACCCTCATTCATGCCTTTGTTACCTCCAGACTTGACTATTCCAGTGCACTCCTGGCAAGTCTCCCAAATTCTACTCTTCGTAAACTTGAGGTCATCCAAAACACTGCTGCCTATGTCTAAACATGCACCAAGTCCTGTTCCCCTATCACTCCTGTGCCCATTGACCCACATTGGCTCTCAGTCAAGTAACATCTTGATTTTAAAATTCTCATCTTTGATTTCAAACCCCTCCATGGCCTTGCCCCTCCCTATCTCTGTAATCTCCTCCAGCCCCACAACCCTCTGTGCTCTGCTAATTCTGGCCTCTTGTGCATCCTGATTTTAATTGCTTCACCATTGGTGGCCATGCCTCTTCTATTGCCTAGGCCATAAGCTTTGGAACACCCTCCCTACACCTCTCCCCCTCCCCACTGCGGTTTCCTCCTTTAAGAGACTCCTTAAAACCTAGTTCTTTAACTAAGCTTTTGGTCAGCTGACCTAATATCGCCTTTTGTGGCTCGGTGTCATACTTTGTTTTATAATGCTCCTGTAAAGCGCCTTGGGGCAGTTTATTACATTAAAGATGCTATATAAATATAAGCTTTTGTTGTATTAGTTCTCAGGATATGGGCATCACTGACAAGGCCAGCATTTATCACCCATCCCCAGTTGCTTTGTTTGGATATGGCTTGTTAGGTCACTTTCGAGAGCATTCAGGAATAACTACATTGGTTTGGGACTGAAATCACGTATAGGCCAGACTCAGTAAGGATGACAGGTTTCTTTCCCGACAGGACATTCTGAACTAGTTGACTTTTTACAATAGTTTTATTGAAATTACTAATAATGAAATAGAAACTAAATGCTCTATTACTGATTACAATTAAATTTTGGACTGCAGTTACTAGACATTTTTTTAAAGCAGGAGACTAAGCAAAATCAATTATTTAGCATCGAATTTCGAAACAATAGAATCAAGCTGAAGTCCTCCTAAAATAAAAAGGCCAGTGGGACAGTATTACTACACACAGACCATACAAAACACTATGCTGATTTAGTTAACTGCAGGCAGACTGATTGAGTTGTGCTAACTTTGAGCTAACAACTTAAATGTAATAATTCAGAACTTTTGACTCTTACTAAAGATAGTTATTCAGAACTCCAAAAGTGAAAGCATTCAACTGAGCAGCAAATAGTTTTGAACCCATTTGCATAATTATCATTCCTTTTCTCCAAAGGTTTTTTTTCAAATATTAGTTCATCTCTGCCCGTTATTAGCAAATGAAAAGAGAATTTAGATAACTGGATAATCTTCCCCATCGCTAGGTTATAAAAACATTATAAAATTCCTATCTTCAGTTCAGTATCTATTTGTAATATTGGCAGTGGAATCTTTAATAGTTACTGTTCTTTCAATTTAATAGACATATGACCCCAATTAATTGTGAATTACAATTTCCCATGAATAAAACTTTGAATATTCCAATTATTGAAGAAAAGAGCAGATCGAATTCATCCACCTCAATGTTATATGAATATCTCACACAAAGACATATCATTTAATGTGCTCAGCATCAGTGAGGAGAACATGAGCATGATTTATATCCCATCTGATGGCAGTCAGGTTCAATTCATTTGTACTGATTCATTTCAACTTGGTTGAACCTTGTGCCAAAGGAATGCCTACTTACAGAGTCATTACAGCACAGAAGGAGGCCATTCAGCCCACCAAGTTCATGCAGCCTCTCTGTAAAGCAATCTAATCAGTCCCATTCCCCAGAGCCCTGTAAATTTATTTCCCTCAAATGTCCATCCAATGATCATCTACACTTCCACACCCCTTGTAGGCAGGCAGCAAGTTCCAGGTCATTACCACTCACTCCGTAAAGAAGTTCTTCCTCACATCCCCCCTGCATCTCTTGCCCAAAATCTTAAATCTGTGTCCCCATGTCTTTGTAGCATCAGCTAAAGGGAATAGTTTTCCTTTGTCTACCCTATGCAAGCCTGTAAGAATCTTGTACACCTCTGTCAATTCTCCACTCAATCGCCTTCGCTCCAAGGAAAACAAGCCCAGTTCCCTAACCTAACCTTGTAGTTAAAATCCCTTATCCCAGGAACCATTCTGGTAAATATTCTCTGGATGCTGTCAAGGGCCTTTCACATCCTTCCCAAAGTGTGCTGACCAGAACTGGACACAATACTGTATTTGTGGCCTCACCAGAGCTTTATAAATGTTCAGCATAACCTCCCTGCTTTGTAACTTAATTCCTATATTTATGAAGCCCAAGATCCCATATGCTTTGTTAACTATTTTCACAATATGTCCTGTCACTTTTAAAGATCAATGCACATGAACCCCCAGGTCCCTCTGAACCTGAACACTGTTATGATCAGGTGAGGAGGGGTTGAAAGGCTCCCCTCTTGTCGCTCTCCTTGTTTGACTGCAACAGGGATTATTTAACAGGTTTATTTACCAATTCAGTGAGTGTTTAACCCTTTTAGGTGCTCTGATCATAAAAGAACCAATCGGACAGGTTTTCTTGAGCTTAATCAGAAAGAGGTTAGTTTATTGTATGGAAAATCAAAACATGATTTAAGTAAAAATAATAAACCACACTCCAACTTTCACACACACGTACACACACACACACACACACACACACACACACATACACACACACACACACACACACACACACACACACACACGTACACACACACACACACACACAAATAGGTTACAGAGTGATGAAGACTAGATTGGTTGGATTACAGTCCAGAACAAATAAAAGAATATACAGTCTGTGGCACCTGGTAATTCAGTAGTCTTCTGGCAGAGCTCGTGGTCCTGAATTTTCTGGCTGGTAGAGGTGGCCACCTGGTTCAGGGTTTTCTTGGAGAGAGTGATATAGATGGTTTTCTCCCCAGAGTCTCTGACTGCAGCAACGATAGACTTGTATGTTTTGCAGCCTGCAGACAGGGTCCAAATATACAGCAATGCCTGGAGAGAGACAGATAGACAGAGAGACAGACAGAACACTTGGGTCCTGCACTGGTTAATACTCGGAAGCTTGTCTGATCTGTCCAAAAGAAACTCCAGGTTTTCACACAGATGGAGAAACTGTCACATGATTGTCCCAGTGTACTCTCTTTTGCACTTTAATGAGATCCACGTCTAAGAATTCAAATCTCTCTCAGATCTATTGTTTCAATGTCTACCCTGAGGTCTGTCTCCACTAGTGTTAATGTTCCAAGATGGCTTTAAATCTCTTGCTAAAGAAGGTGATATTAGAGAGCTCAGACACAATGCTCAAGCCATTGTTCTGGATGAGGGCTATTCAGACATGCATCTGCACCTTGATACCTTGGAATATGAGGTATTTCAATGCAAATTGCGGTGGCCATCTTCGCTGCTTTTATTTTCAAAAGTTTAATTTAGGTTTCCAGCCGATGAATTAAAAATCATCATTCAGCATAATACATTTTGATGACAATTCCACACCATGCAGAATGAAATGCGACGACAGGGACATTTCATTATAAGGTCGTAGGTAAAAAAAAAAGAAACTGTTCACACATATTCATTTTCAAACACTCACTTCTCAAACTCACACTGTCACAGCTATGATTTGGTTTAGTTTTCATTTTTTTCATCTGGGATTGGGCATGACCAGAACTGGGGAACTCCAGCTGCTCTGGCTGGGCTCAATCAGCTTGTTTTCTAGCATATATCGAATTTTCTCCTGAACCTGGGTCAGTTTCCTGGGAACTAGGCGTGAGGGGTTCAGTTTTATGGGAGGAGTCTCTCCGACATCCACATCACATAGGGTTAGGGTTGTGCACCCTGGTTTGTCCCTGCAGATTTCTTTAAATACTGTGAGCAGCCTCGTTAGGGCTCTTTTTTCTACATTTAAATAGGAGAGTACAGTGTCTAATTTTCCTAACATTTCAGTGTTGGCTAGGAGATTCGATTTGGTAATCCTCCAGGCCTTCTTCTAACTTATCCTCACTGTCCTTTTCATCCTCCTTTCTCCTGACTGCCTGGCAGACCTGGGCTTGTTTGTCCCCTTCCCTGATATGATACTGCTTTAACATATTAACGTGCCTTTGTTTTTTTCTAAGATCTGGGGTGTCAATTAAATAATTCACCCTGCCAATTCTCTTTATGACTTTATAGAGGCCACTGAACCGGGCTTTCAGGGGTTCACCCTTATAGGGAGTAGTACTAACACCTGGTCTCTGGCTGGAATGTCCTGGCCTTGGCATGTTTATTTGACTGTCATTTCATTGCTGTCTGGGAGGTTGTTAGGTGCCCCTGAGCTACTGCACAGGCTCTTGTGAGCTGCTTCTGGAACATGGAGATGTAGTCTAACATTGAAGGCTCATCCCTGTGTCCCAATAATCTCTCCTTGATTAGTTTAGGAGGACCTCTCACCTCGTGTCCATAAATTAATTCAAAGATAGTGGACTTATTGGGTGAGTCCCTGGTGGCAAACAGGAGAAATCTTAGCCCTTTATCCCAATCATGGGGTACTCATGGCAGGGATCGAATCCCAATCATGGGGTACTCATGTCAGATTTCCAAATGGGAGGCAGTGACTAGTGGGGAACCGCAGGGATCAATGCTAGGACCCCAGCTATTCACAATATATATTAATGATTTAGCTGAGGGAACTAAATGTAAGATCTCCAGATTTGCAGATAGCACAAAACTGGGTGGGAGGGTTAGTTGTGAGGAGGATGCAGACAGGCTTCAGGGTGATTTGGACAAGTTGAGTGAGTGGGCAAATGCATGGCAGATGCAGTATAACGTGGATAAATGTGAGGTTATCCACTTTGGTAGCAAAAACAGGAAGGCAGATTATTAGCTCAACAGCTATAAACTGAGAGAGGTGAATATGCAGCGAGACCTGGGTGTTCTTGTACATCAGTCGCTGAAGGTAAGCATGCAGGTGCAACAGGCAGTAAAAAAGGCAAATGGTATGTTGGCCTTCATAGTGAGAGGATTCGAGTACAGGAGTAGGGATGTCTTGCTGCAATTATACAGGGCCTTGGTGAGGCCACACCTGGAATATTGTGTGCAGTTTTGGTCTCCTTATCTGAGGAAGGATGTTCTCGCTATTGAGGGAATGCAGCAAAGGTTTACCAGACTGATTCCTGGGATGGTGGGACTGACGTATGAGGAGAGATTCAGTCGGTTAGGATTATATACGCTGGAGTTAAGAAGAGTGAGGGGGGATCTCATAGAAACCTATAAAATTCTAACAGGACTTTACAGAGTAGATGCAAGAAGGATGTTCCCGATGGTGGGGGAGTCGAGAACCAGTTTTCATAGTCTGAGGATACGGGGTAAACCTTTCAGGACTGAGATGAGGAGAAATTTCTTCACCCAGAGAGTGGTGAGCCTGTGGAATTCGCTACCACAGAAAGCAGTTGAGGCCAAAACATTGTATGTTTTCAAGAGGGAGTTAGATAAGCTCTTGGGTCTAAAGGGATCAAAGGGTATGGGGCGAAAGTGGGAACAGGTTACTGAGTTGGATGATCAGCCATGATCGTAATGAATGGCAGAGCAGGCTCTAAGGACCTTATTTTCTATGTTTCTATGTTTCTATGTATAGCAGAATGCCCTGATCATTGTCTTCAGGGTCTGGTGGTACCGCTCCAAAGCCCCTTGTGACTCTGGGTGGTAGGCTGAGGACTTAATTGGGTTATTCCTAGATTACCCATGACTCTTTGAAAGATATCAGACATGAAATTCGTGCCCTAATCCTACTGGATCTCGGCAGGCAGTACATATCGAGTAAGGATTTGGGTTAGCCCCTCCACCACTACCTTGGCAGAGATAGTTTTTTGATGAAAGGCCTCTGGGAATCAGGTGTAGAGTTTGTTTCTTTCCTTTTTACTCACCCTCCAACTTGAAAATGTGAAATCATGCAAACCTGTAATATTATATAAGTTTCCATAACAGCGTGATCATCTTTGACCTTTCTTGGCTTGACACTGACATGGTTCCAACAGCACATAAAGCATTATGTGTCACACAAAGCATTTTAATGCTCTCTATTTAGCACTTATCTTAATGGCCCTTACCCTATTCCTAATTGAATTGTGCAACATTAAGCTAAACCAGGGCTGTCCAACATATGGCCTGTGGGCCAGGATCCAGCCTGCCAAACATTTCAATTCGGCACCCAGGTGTAAACTGTTCCCAGGGCCGTTCCTCATCATCACCATGACTGGAGATTAGAAATTTCCCATTGTCTTCTTTTTACAGAGTGGTCTTTTTTAAAACATCACACTGTCAGTTCCAAGCTGACAGCTGCTGACATCGGGAACAATCGTTTTCCAACAAACTCGGGGTTTTTCTCCGGCTTCTCACTTTTTTTAGCTGCTTAACTAATGCTGAACACATCAACTAAAATGTGCAGCAAATAGCATCTTTTTAACCAATTCATTAGTCAGCTTTGATACTGAGATTACATGTAATCAATCAGAATTCATGTAAAGATCTAAATAACAAGCAACAAGATTAAGATGTTCTTTTTCACAATGCACGGAATGACTTATGAGTTTAAAAAAGACAAAGGAGATTATTTCAAATATAAAAGAGCTGTCTGCAAATCTTATCAGCAAGCATGTAAAATTTTGACCTTAGTGCATATAGTTAGAAGGCCATTCAGGTACAACAGAAACAGCAGTGGACCCAGCAGAGAGCCCTGGGGCATAATGGCTCTAACAGTGTAGAAAATAGAATCAGTATTCTCAATCATAACCCTCTGTTGTCAGTCATACCAGTAATATAAAAAACATATTGCTGAAATAGAATACATGTCAAATACTTACAATCATAAGGAATTACTTATACTGCCAATTTTGTACTGATTCACTACAGTAATTGGATAATACTAATGCAAAATCTGTCATATAACTGCAGTTTAAAGCAATGAATGTGAGGCTGAACCAATTTCTCAGAAGCAGTGTGAGACCACCTGACACCACTGTGACTTCATGTGCAATACTCTAATATCATCCGGTAATGTAAAACAAAAGAGTTTCGGACAATTTCATTCATCATGGCATCTCCAGTTCAAGCACAGTAGGAATAATGGGCAGTATTTTAACTGCCAAGGGTAGGTAGGTTCTACTTCAGACAAGGGGTTAAAGCTTCCAAAAGTGGCATTGGGTTGGGAACCTGACATGATCCCACCCACTTACAGGTTTAACCTGGGTGGGTTTGCAGGCAAGCAGGGTAACCTTGTGGAGCTGTCGGGTAAGTAATGAAAATATTCAAAGCGGCAATCAACTGTGGTGCATGAGTTTTATGAGCTGAGCGAAAGTCGGCAGGGTCAATGAAGGTGAGAGCACAGTGGTGACTCATTGAACAATGAAATAAAGAGTGAAACCAAAAAGCATGTGTCCAGCCTCAGTGAAAGGTTTATTATTGCAGGATTTGTTCTGAGAGCCTGAATTCACTGCTTTGAGGGTCATGTC
Source organism: Heterodontus francisci (assembly GCF_036365525.1). Taxonomy (NCBI): domain Eukaryota; kingdom Metazoa; phylum Chordata; class Chondrichthyes; order Heterodontiformes; family Heterodontidae; genus Heterodontus; species Heterodontus francisci. The sequence goes on from NC_090376.1 coordinate 146,831,068, forward strand.
CAAATTTTTGGAATGTCACACCCATGCAATCTGAACTTATGAACTCTAAAATGAACTTATGAAGTAAACCCAAAATAGATACTTTCCTTCTACACAAAATGGAGTAAAAGGTCAGGTGACCCTCCCTTTCCTGCCAATATGCAGAGAGTTACAAGAATCCTGGGCTAATTTTCATGTGTGGACAAGTCTTGGAGAAGTCATTAAAATACAAACGACTTTTCTGAACACATCCCTGAAAAATCATTAAAATGCAAGTGACCTTTTCTGTGGAAATGGCTGATTCTCTCCAACCGATTGGATTAACAATGATGTTGCAGACTTTTTGATTCCAAACTCAAAATCCAAAGAATGGGTGTGAAAAGACCTACTTTATTAAGGTGAGATGAGGATGAATGACACCCAGACTCTATTGTCTAACAAGGCCTCACCATCAGAAACCATTTATGAAGGCAGTTGGAAAATAAATTATGGTCACATGACAGAAAATAGATTTCTGACAAGGAGCTTTGATAAAGATATATCCTGGGCAGACAAAGGAGATCCATCTATGCCATCAAAGAGAAAGGACCCTAAGATTGCCAGGACTGAACTATATGTAGGCAGAGAGTGGAGTTTGGCCTTGAACTCCCTATCCGAGAAATTGTACCAGGACATCGCTATTGACCTTTGGCTGGAATATAACAAGAGCTGTCTGCAATGGCGCATCCATCTTTCTGAACCTCCCAAGTCTTTCTTCAGTGAACAACGGAAAAAATCACAGGCCTGCACCATTTCAAGCCTTCACCCTGGGGAAAAGAAAGTTTAACATGGAACTTGTTATAATCATCTGACCTAACACATGTTATCTTTAATAATATCTATCTTTTCTTGAATGTGTATCTGTATGAGTGGGTGTTGTTGCAATTATTTCAGGCGTAGTGTAATAAACATTTATCTTTCTTTTAAACTTATGAGAAAAGTTGTCATTTGTCTGTTCTCGACAATTAAAACACTCTGATTTAAAACGAAAACACCTTCTCCTTAAAAGAAAGCATGCTGTCTTCAGTCAGTCGAGAGGTTGTTAAACTCCAGAAAGCTTGTTATAGAAGGATAAGGCTGGAACCTATATTTACTCAGTTTCACATTTATTGTGCAGAAAAAAAGGATTACAAACATGTCGCTCCTCACAATCCCAGTGAGTGTCTGCTTTGAAGTGCCCAACTAAAACCCCAATTAACTCCCTTCACCTTCACACAATTAACAGGTGAAAAGGGGAAACCATCCCTATCTCTCACCATCCATAACAGGAAGAACTTTCAACTACCTTGGAGTTGACCCATCTTCATCTCAATGTCCTTGCTGTCAGCCTTCACTGCAGCATTGGAGCAATTATGCAGCTGTAGCCTGGACCACTGATGAGGAACAACAGGAGCAGCCACACCAGCAACAGCAGCACCAGGAGCCACGCCAACAGCAGCAACATCAAGAGCACCAGGAGCAGAAGCAGTTGTCTTCCCCGCAGACACAGGCCAGTCTACAGGATAGAGGGGGTGGACAGAGAGCTGCAATTGGAAGGAGGCAATACCCTCAGCACAGTGTCTACAGACAGACAGTGTGCTTCCTCAACATGCCAGAGCACATCAGTACCTCAGGAGGCTCAGGATTCACAGCAGGTTGTCACTGACATCTGCAGATTCCTGGAAGAAGATCTCCAAGTGGGCATGCATTGCCAGTGACTACTAAGGTCACCACAGCCCTGCATCTCGAGGATCTTTCAATCAAATGCCCATAAATGCCTCTCCCAGGTCATTGATGCGTTGTTTTGCAAGGCCATCTATTATATGCAATTTGCCATGGATGAGGCCAGTCAGACACAGAGGGCTGTCAGTTTTGCTGTAGTTGCTGGGTTCCCACAAGTGAAGGAAATCATTAATTACACACATGTGGCAAGCAAGGCGCCTCAGAGTAGCCTGAACCATTCATCACTTGCAAGGGATTCCATTCCCTTGATGTTCAGATAGTTTGTGAACACTGGAAAGTGACTATTCATGTCTTTGCTACAACTAGGGAGTTGCCATTCATTCTGCTGTGGTCACATTTCCCACAGATTTTTGCTTCTCCACACAGCGTCAGCGGCTACCTCCTGGGAGACAAGGGTTACCCTCTTAAGACCTGTCACATGACTCCTGGAAAGGAAATCTACCAGCGAATCAGAGGACAGATACAATAGGTGCCACATCAGCATAAGAGCAATAACAGAACAAACAATTACATTGTTCAACATACACTTCAGGTGCTTTGACAGATCTGAGGTGTGCCCCATCAGTATGACCCACCAAGGATCTGCAGAATCGTTGCGGTCTGCTGTGCCCTTCACAAAGGGCACTGCAGAGAGAAGTGGAGCAACAGGAAAAGGAAGGTGCAAACTGCTTAGTATCGTCCAAAGGAGAGGAAGAGGAAGAAGAGGAGGAGGCAGATGTGGCCATGCTGCCTGCAGCAGCTCAACTGCTGTCAGAGAAGCCCATGAGTTTTGAGTGAAAGCAAGTGTTAAAATAATTGTCCATTGTCACAGGGATTTGATGAGGCTCTGTGCTCTTCTGGTTTTCAAAGGCAGTAGTGAAAGTGCAGCTGGCTCAACTAAGGCAGAGAAGCGAGGTCCTGTTTGGAAAAAGAGCAGAGAGAACCCTCCAAAAGAAGTGCCTAGGCCTGGTAGAAGGAGGTAGACAGAGTAGTCAGTGTCAAATGGACCTTCATGGGTGACGGAAGTGGTGCCCGGCCCACACCGGTCACATGTTGGTGAGCTGCTGCAATCTTCCGTGAGCGGCTCATTTGAATGGATGGGGCGGCTGCCCCTACGTCCCACCCCCGATCACATGGAAGGTGCGGCCCATCCATCACTGGCAATGGTGTCAGCTGCCTGTGCATCGGCGCTGACACCATTTATACAGGACTTGGAGCCCTTCCAGGATTTTTAAAGAAATTAAGAAACGTTTTTAAAAACAATTAAAAACAGTATTTTTGCACCTCTCCCAGCACACCGCCCCCCCAATAACCATAATATTAAATACTTGCCCTCTCCACCCCAAAACACTTATGTTTTTCAACTAACCTTTCCCCCCCACAAAGTGCATAAACTCTAAATTTGATCCCTACTCACCATCCGCTCCACCAATGAGAGACGTTTATCGCTGCTCACCCAGCTCCCACGCAGAAAAAAATTACCTTCTTCCCCCTCCCAACCATTGTGGCGCCTCAATTCTCCGGACGGGGATCAGAAGATGCGGTTGTGCCGGCCAGCGGCACGATGATCTCAATGGGACCGGAGGCGGTGGCGGGCTTGCAATTAAGTCAGGTATGTAAGTTTATTTAAAGATTTAAATGCAGGACCCGTCGCCAAGCGGCGCAAATGCCACCACGAGGCCTCTCCGCCTCCGTGAAGATTGAGCTGGGCCCTCATGGCGTCAGGGTCGGAGGCAGGCGTCCTCCGGAGCAATCTACAGGCCTCCCCCACCACAGTCCCCGACGCCTGGGGTGGCGGGGGGGGGGAGTTAAATTCAGCCCATGGGAACTCACTGGCCTTACCTCAGCAGATATGCTCAATGAAGCCAATCATTCCTTCCAATAATGACCTGCACTAAGCATTCTTTTTCCTAGAGGTAACACTGAACTCTTTACACCCCAGGCTTCACCTACACGTTTTCCATCACTGACAGCCTTGCTGGAAGCCACACTCAAACACCAAGAGAAAAACCTGCAATACTGATTCTTTTGGCTCTAGAAGGAGCATTGAATGCTTCTAAGAGCCACACAAAAGTCTTCCGACCTGCTGCTCCCCATTGCATTTAAATGCTTACTCTGGCTTGACCTCACAGTGATTTCTCACAGCCATACCCTCCCCGATCCACAAGCTGTTAGCTTGTCGATCCCATTCAAATAAGGTCCAACCATAACACCATATCTGGCCTGTCACTAATGTAATTGAGCAGGCGAGTAATGCTTATCTAGAGCAAACTCGGCCCTGATAGGTGGAGTACGTTTGAAGCACACTGCTCGCAGTTCAACCTGAGGTGTTCACAGACATCATTAATGTTGTGATGTACATTTATGTAAAAGCAGCCGATCGCAGTTGATTTTGACCTGCTTAAAACGGAAGAAAACAAAAATGTAGTTTATCTACAAACAGTACCCTCAACCCTTCCTCTTTAATTTCTAATGTGCACACAGTTGCAGTCTCCTTTCATCAGGGCTGTAAATTTTTATAATCCACCAAACACCAGTCGTTATCTTCCATTTGACAATGTGCAATAATTGTTGTACATAATAGAGCACTGACACTTACAAATTCTGCTCGGCACTCTTTTGCTGCAACATGAAATGTTACCCTGGAAAGCAATTTAGTTTAACAGATCATTGCTTCCTTCCCCAGTTAAAAGCTTTAATTACTAACCATAAGTGAAATTTCCTCAAAAATCTACTTCAACAAACATTTAGATTATGTGCATCAATTTATTATACAAACTGGCACATACATTCTGTAATGACTGGGAAAATGGCAATAATTATAGGAAGTTGATTCATATTCCCTATACATTCCTTCCCCTGCAAAAAAAAAAATTAAAAATGTATTTAAGCATTGCTGAAAAAAAAGACATGATGTCGAATCTTTTCGTCTTGCACTCATCAGGACAGACACAAGAATGCCAAATTTCAAAGGGAGCAACAATTTATATTACATGAGAAAAGGGTGCTGATTGGTTGGCAAGTCAATTCTGATTGGTTGAGCAGTTGCATGACCCATGCACTAGGAAACTATTGTTCCCCATACTTTTGTTTAATTCAAAAAAGGCACAACAGCTGGACATGTCTCTTTTGCCTGCAGAGGACATGTCCCTGCGTGTGGATATATGTAGCTTCTAGCAAGCATAAGTGAGCCACATTGTGAGCCTGACTGATAACCTTAAATCTTGTAGTGTAATTCTTTGCACATGCAGGATTGTTCAGTAAGTGCTGTCCAATCGACAGCCTTTGGCTTTCCATTCACCACAATATATTTGTAGCTACGAATTTGCTCAACAGTACCATCACCTCCACTTTGGTGCCCTAGTCCCCCATAAAACCATTACTGTCTTTCACTCTGGTCCTTACCCTGGTATTCCCTTTGTCTCTACTCCCTTAAGTCCAAGGGACGCAGACTTGAACAGATATGTTGGACTACTGGTTTAGCTATCCACTGACAGATCTGGCTGGACCACATAAAGCACTTATTGTTGGTGAGGTTGGAAGAGACACATAAAGCACTATAGGGTACTGCTCTTATCTGCTTAAACTACTCACTATTCCAGGACCATCCTGAAATGCAAAAAAAAACCCGGTTTCCTTTTTCTGCTGCAAACTGTCTTCTTAATCCCCTCTCCCCTGTCTCCTTCAACCTCAATTCAAAAATAAGTGCAAAGAACTCATGGCCTTCTTATAACTAAGAAAGAGAACATCCAATCAGCTGCCTCTGCTGCTTCCCTTCCTTCCACTAGTCCACCTGGTCAAACTTCCTCGAAAGCTTCCCCCCTCCCCCGCCCTAGCCCTGAACTCGCATCTTTCTCTAGTTTCTGTCCGATATCCCCTCATGCCTTCTCGGGGGCTAAGAGTAAGAGTGAGTGACGGGGCCGAGAGCAAGAGTGAGCGTGGGGGCCGAGAGCAAGGGAACCATCAGCTTGGGCACAACCAGCACAAACTCCACGTAGCTTTGTGCCATCAGTGCCACTGACCGATCAATGCTACAGAGTGTTGCATGCGTTCTGTGCATGTCAATGCACTGTCCCTGCCTCCGCTCAGAGTGCTGCCACACATGGTTCTCTGTCTGGTTGTCCACTCTCTCAAAGGAGGACCTCATGCATTCAAAATTCTGATGCATGGTTGAGCACATGAGGTCCTCCATTCTCAGCTCATGACTCCACACTGCCTCAGGGAACTCCGACATGTGGTCACACATCTCACACTGCTGGTCATAGTAGAGCCATGTTGCTTGTGACTCACAAGGTCCTGCATCAGTACCCAGCTGAACATGGCTGTGTCTGTCCTCCATCCTTTGAGGGGAACTGTCCACAGCTGCTTCTGTCTTCAGCATCTCTTCCTGCTCACTAGTCATGTGCTCCTCGCCCGGTTACACCCTTGCTAATCGTTTGCGAGGATCCACCAATATGACTATATCTATGCTGGTGGATGATGAACTTGAATGATATGATGGTGCTGGGTCCGTTAGTTCCATCTTGTCCGAGGCCGCCGGTAATGCTGCAGCACCACTGGCATGTGTCCCCTTCACAACTTTCACTGTGGGAGACATAAGAAGGGGATCATGAGAACTTGCCTATGGGAATGGAGGCCTCTGCAGAGATGAGGCTTCTCAATGAAACTGAGGCTTTGGCATGCTGTCTGACAGGAAGGAGTGAATGCCATTCCCCTCATCTACTGTTACTAGTGCTTCCATTTTTTCTTAGTATATTTTGAAAATTTGTGATTTTAAACTGAAAAGGAATCCATGGATTTTTTTTCAAGGGTCACTCAGAAGTCTGGACTGTAAACAGTTCCTGGAAGGCATCTGTCTTCAAATAATTACCCAGCAGGTGTTGTTTTTGACTTGGGGAAAATGTTTATAGAGAAGTGTCAAGTCAAGATTTATAGAGTTCAGGAGGCTTGTCTCTTTTGATATTGTCATGCAGATGTCCACCTGCCAAGAATGAGGCATATTAATTTTGTCATATGAACATTGATTTTAAACTGTTGCTGGAGTGAAGAAATGACTCATTAAAGAGATCACTGAACTAAGAGATGGTGCTTGTGGAGACAAAGGAGGACTCCCTGGTCCAATTGACCCAAATGGATTTTGATCACCAGACACTGAAGTTGTAAGGAAGAACATTCTCGGGACTGCTAAGGTGATACAATCCACAAAGCTAGGATTGGCTAAACCAGCTAGTCACATGACAAACTGGCTGGTCCAGGTTTTTTGAACTAGCCACAGGACGGTTTGAATTGAGAAGGCAGTTTGCAACTGAAGCTGGAACAAGGAAGCCTCTCTCCTGGCTCTCTCTCTCTCTCTCTCTCACTCTCGCTTTCTCTCAAGCCACCGGCCCACAGATGACGCGTAAACCTCAAGAGAGAACAGACTCCGACATCGAAACACGTTGAAGCGTGAACTGGGCCCCAACGAACAGCAGTGGTCACCGACAACCAAAGACTCCACATTGAACTTAAAGGACTGTAATTATAATTCTGAGATTGCCTCAAACTTTTCTCCTTTATTCTTTTCTACTTTTTCTGTCTCTATCTGCGTGTGTGAATATCACGTATGCATGCTAGCATGGTCGTGTCGCATATTTGTAATCGTTAACTGGATTAGAGTTTAAAAGATTAATAAACTTCCACCTTTCTTGCTCAAATCTAAGAAAACCTGACTTGATTGATTTCTTTATCTTACAATTGGAAAGCGATGAACAAGGATTCACTGAGGGGGAGCTAATACATGGTGTTTTTAAAATTAAACCCAGTTACAGTTAAATCAGGCAAAGGCTGTAAAGGAACCCCAAGACCCCATCTCACATTGTTTATGGTTTCGCTTTGGACAGTGAGTTGGGATATGGACAATGGTTTGAAAAGACAGTTGGAGAAAACATGCCAAGAAAGCAAAACCCCAACTCGGTCTGTTCCAGCAGTTTGAAAAAGCCTGCTAGTTTTCCATCCCTCGAGAAGCTGAGAAGAAAGTGTAAGAAGCAGAAAGGAAGTGTTGCCACATTTCTGCTGTAAGGCCTGTCTGAAACCTCTATTGCTTCATTTCCTGCAAAGCCTAGCCAAACTGATCTTCAATGTTGGCTGAAAAGAATTATTCTGGGGAGATCCCAGTGATAGCCGTCTATACATATTTGGAATGCCAAACCAAAACAAAGGACATCTTTCCACATCTTCTCTTTCTTCTTCAAGAATTAGCAAGTATTTAGCCCAAGTAGTTTTTTTTTGTAATAGAGCTCTAAAACGAAAATTTGTTTATTTTTCATGTTTATTAACCATGTGTGTGTGTGTGTGTAAGGTAAAAAGAGAACGTTTATATTTCAATCTGTGTTTATGCTTTGCATCATTATTGGTTAAAATTTGTTTTATAATAAACTTATAATTTTGTTGTTTATTAAAGAAACCTGGTTAGTATGTTTTATTCTGAAGTAAAAATAGAGTGTATGATTGACTGTACCAGTAAGTGGGAAAAAAAATTAAATATATGTTGTGACTCGTGGAGCAGTGGAACTAGAGTAAACAGTGCACACCTCCCGCCTCGGTCATAACACTACAGATTTGAATATTTTTACATCCTCTCTTCCAGCCGGTATTCCCACCTCCCCATCATCCACTTCTTCATGCAGCGACACCCTCGTGATGTCCAGTGCTGCCTCCTCCATAGCAGTGAGGATGGCAAGCTGGGGCACTGCTTCTCTGTGCATGCCTTCTCCCTTGCATTGTGCACCCTTGTCTCCTGCAAGGACAAAAGACAGTGAGATAAGGCAATGCTGACCTCTCTCACCAATGCCAGTAGCTCAATTAAATGAGAAGCTGCATGTATCAGTGCTGTCAGGTTCAACAGTGATAGGAATCTGAGCCTGGCTGATGGGTTAGTTTTTTTTTTCAAAATATACTTTATTCATAAAAATCTGTAAAAAATACATTACCAGTTTCAAACAAAACCAAGTCAAAAAATACAAACAGTGCAAAGAAGGTCCGTTTGCTTCATTACAATCATGAGTTGCCTCACAACCCTTCCATTTCACATTTGTCATGCCAATTACATCTTTACATTTTACAGCAAATAGAAAAATTTCCCAATACAGTTCGAGGGGTTTCCCATGGATCCAGCCCCTCAGTTCAGCTTGGTGGGGGGACCTTACACTGTGGTCTTTCCCCATTGAGCCTTTGCTGCGGCTGCCCCAAGCTTTAGTGCGTCCCTCAGCATGTAGTCCTGGACCTTGGAATGTGCCAGTCTGCAACATTCGGTTGTGGACAACTCTTTGCGCTGGAAGACCAGCAAGTTTCGGGCAGACCAAAGGGCGTCTTTCACCGAGTTGATAGTCCTCCAGCAGCAATTGATGTTTGTCTCAGTGTGTGTCCCTGGGAACAGCCCATAGAGCACAGACTCCTGTGTTACAGAGCTGCTTGGGATGAACCTCGACAAAAACCACTGCATCTCTTTCCACACCTGCTTTGCAAAGACACATTCCAGGAGGAGGTGGGCAACCGTCTCTTCCCCACCACAGCCACAGCAGTTAGTAATTATCCTGGGCACACTCACTCCCAAGCTCAGGCTGCTGTGTCTGCTGGTGGCTGCAGATCTGGAGGTCTGGGTGTCACATTACACTCACCTTGCCAGAATGAAGAAGGTCATTAAGCTTTTAGTGGCACTGTACCCAGATCCTCCAGATGACACTGCAACTGCTGACATGTTCTTCCACTCCAGCTAGGCCTGCTTAGTTTGGCTGGGTGGCCTTCTCCTGCCCCACTCCGGGAACAAGACCCCTTGCCTCTCAAGTACTGCCTCTAATGTCATCTCAAGGGCTGCATCAGTAGAGGATGCGGCAGCCCTGCTTGGGTGCCAGGCCTCTGACTCTCCTTCTGCTCATTTCTGCCTTCCATGGATATACAAGATGGTTGCCACTACAGTGGCTGCTGTCATGCCTTTAAATCAGGCCCACGCTTTCAGGGTCCTGCCTCCATCCTGGGCCCAACGTCGATAAGTCTCTGCCAAACCCACCCTCCAGCCAGTTGGCTGCTGACCTCAGGGAAAATCATGGCTGTGACTACATTCCCCCACCCTCCGCCACACCTGTAGATAAGTCCCCAGGGCCTGATGGGATCCTTTCATTGCAGCAGCTTATTCGGGAGCAGAGAGTGCGAGCGAGTGAGCAGCTGGGAAGGTCAGTTTCAGCTTAAACTTAATTTCCTTTTGTTTTTGGCGGACCAAGGGGCTGCTGGGTAAGTAAAACCCTATATATTTGGGCCGTTTAAAATAACTTGCCTTTCATTGCAGCAGCTTATTCGGGAGCAGAGAGTGCGAGCGAGTGAGCAGCTGGGAAGGTCAGTTTCAGCTTAAACTTAATTTCCTTTTATTTTCAGCAGAGACCAGGGGGCTGCTGGGTAAGTAAAACCCTATATATTTGGGCCGTTTAAAATAACTTGCCTTTCATTGCAGCAGCTTATTCGGGAACAGAGAGTGCGAGCGAGTGAGCAGCTGGGAAGGTCAGTTTCAGCTGAAACTTAATTTCCTTTTGTTTTTGGCGGACCAAGAGGCTGCTGGGTAAGTAAAACCCTATATATTTGGGCCGTTTAAAATAACTTGCCTTTCATTGCAGCAGCTTATTCGGGAGCAGAGAGTGCGAGCGAGTGAGCAGCTGGGAAGGTCAGTTTCAGCTTCAACTGAATTTCCTTTTATTTTCAGCAGAGACCAGGGGGCTGTTGGGTAAGTAAAACCCTATATATTTGGGCCGTTTAAAATAACTTGCCTTTCATTGCAGCAGCTTATTCGGGAGCAGAGAGGGCGAGCGAGTGAGCAGCTGGGAAGGTCAGTTTCAGCTTAAACTTAATTTCCTTTTATTTTCAGCAGAGACCAGGGGGCTGCTGGGTAAGTAAAACCCTATATATTTGGGCTGTTTCTGAACCCGAGACACGACACGGGTAGTGTCTCCCACCCGCCCTCCTCCTCGAACCAAAAAAAAAGGACTCGGTGGTGTGTAGATAAGGTAAGGCTTTTTCTACTTTGTTTTTTATCGTGTGATTGGTAAAAACTTTTCGTTCCTTTTTCATTTATCTAAGTTTCAGACGAAGTTAAGCTTAAGATTAAAAATGGCAGGAGATCTCAGACCCGTGTTATGCTGCTCTTGCTCAATGTGGGAGCTCAGGGACACGGCTGATGTCCCTGACTCCTTCACATGCTGGATGTGTGTCCAGCTGCAGCTCTTGTTAGACCGCATGACGGCTCTGGAGCTGCGGATGGACTCACTTTGGAGCATCCGCGATGCTGAGGAGGTCGTGGATAGCACGTTTAGCGAATTGGTCACACCGCAGATTAGGATTGCTGAGGGAGAAAGGGAATGGGTGACCAAAAGGCAGTGAAAGAGCAGGAAGGCAGCGCAGGTGTCCCCTGCGGTCATCTCCGTCCACAACAGATATACCGTTTTGGATACTGTTGAGGGAGATGGCTCACCAGGGGAAGGCAGCAGTAGCCAGGTTCATGGCACCGTTGCTGGCTCTGCTGTTCAGAAGGGTGGGAAAAAGAGTGGAAGGGCTATAGTCATAGGGGATTCGATTGTAAGGGGAGTAGATAGGCGGTTCTGTGGTCGAAAACGAGACTCCCGAATGGTATGTTGCCTCCCAGGTGCACGGGTCAGGGATGTCTCAGATCAGCTGCAGAACATTCTGAAGGGGGAGGGTGAACAGCCAGTTGTCGTTGTGCACATAGGCACCAATGATATAGGTAAAAAACGGGATGAGGTCCTACAAGCAGAATTTAGGGAGTTAGGAGCCAAGTTAAAAAGTAGGACCTCAGAGGTAGTAATCTCAGGATTGCTACCAGTGCCACGTGATAGTCAGAGTAGAAATGAAAGAATAGTCAGGATGAATGCGTGGCTTGAGAGATGGTGCAGGAGGGAGGGGTTCTGATTTTTGGGACATTGGGACCGGTTCTGGGGGAGATGGGACTATTACAAATTGGATGGTCTACACCTGGGCCGGACTGGAACCAATGTCCTTGGGGGTGCTTTTGCTAACGCTGTTGGGGAGGGTTTAAACTAATGTGGCAGGGGGATGGGAACCAAATGAGGTCAGTGGACAGTAAGGAGGTAGTAACTAAAGCCTGTAAGGAACTAGATAATGAAGTCAGCGTGACTAAGGGAAAGAGTAGGTAGGGAGCAGATGATGAAAGCAAAGGGACTGGTGGTCTGAGGTGCATTTGTTTTAATGCAAGAAGTGTAGTAGGTAAGGCAGATGAACTTAGGGCTTGGATTAGTACCTGGGAGTATGATGCTATTGCTATTACTGAGACTTGGTTGAGGGATGGGCATGATTGGCAACTAAATATCCCAGGATACCGATGCTTCGGGCGGGATAGAGAGGGAGGTAAAAGGGGTGGAGGAGTTGCATTACTGGTCAAAGAGGATATCACAGCTGTGCTGAAGGAAGGCACTATGGAGGACTCGAGCTGTGAGGCAATATGGGCAGAACTCAGAAATAGGAAGGGTGCGGTAACAATGTTGGGGCTGTACTACAGGCCTCCCAACAGTGAGCGTGAGATAGAGGTACAAATATGTAAACAGATTATGGAAAGATGTAGGAGCAACAGGGTGGTGGTGATAGGAGATTTTAATTTTCCCAACATTGACTGGGATTCACTTAGTGTTAGAGATCGAGATGGAGCAGAATTTGTAAGGAGCATCCAGGAGGGTTTTCTAGAGCAGTATGTAAATAGTCCAACTCGGGAAGGGGCCATACTGGACCTGGTGTTGGGGAATGAGCCCGGCCAGGTGGTTGAAGTTTCAGTAGGGGACTACTTTGGGAATAGTGATCACAATTCCGTAAGTTTTAGAATATTCACGGACAAAGACGAGAGTGGTCCTAAAGGAAGAGTGCTAAATTGGGGGAAGGCCAACTATACCAAAATTCGGCAGGAGCTGGGGAATGTAGATTGGGAGCAGCTGTTTGAAGGTAAATCCACATGTGATATGTGGGAGGCTTTTAAAGAGAGGTTGATTAGCGTGCAGGAGAGACATGTTCCTGTGAAAATGAGGGATAGAAATGGCAAGATTAGGGAACCATGGATGACAGGTGAAATTGTGAGACTAGCTAAGAGGAAAAAGGAAGCATACATAAGGTCTAGGAGGCTGAAGAAAGACGAAGCTTTGAAAGAATATCGGGAATGTAGGACCAATCTGAAACGAGGAATTAAGAGCGCTAAAAGGGGTCATGAAATATCTTTAGCAAACAGGGTGAAGGAAAATCCCAAAGCCTTTTATTCATATATAAGGAGCAAGAGGGTAACTAGAGAAAGGGTTGGCCCACTCAAGGACAAAGGAGGAAAGTTATGCATGGAGTCAGAGAAAATGGGTGAGATTCTAAATGAGTACTTTGCATCGGCATTCACCAAGGAGAGGGACATGACGGATGTTGAGGTTAGGGACAGATGTTTAATTACTCTAGGTCAAGTCGGCATAAGGAGGGAGGAAGTGTTGGGTATTCTAAAAGGCATTAAGGTGGACAAGTCCCCAGGTCCGGATGGGATCTATCCCAGGCTACTGTGGGAAGCGAGAGAGGAAATAGCTGGGGCCTTAACAGGTATCTTTGCAACATCCTTAAACACGGGTGAGGTCCCGGAGGACTGGAGAATTGCTAATGTTGTCCCCTTGTTTAAGAAGGGTAGCAGGGATAATCCAGGTAATTATAGACCGGTGAGCCTGACGTCAGTGGTAGGGAAGCTGCTGGAGAAGATACTGAGGGATAGGATCTATTCCCATTTGGAAGAAAATGGGCTTATCAGTGATAGGCAACATGGTTTTGTGCAGGGAAGGTCATGTCTTACCAACTTAATAGAATTCTTTGAGGAAGTGACAAAGTTGATTGATGAGGGAAGGGCTCCAGTTGTCATATACATGGACTTCAGTAAGGCGTTCGATAAGGTTCCCCATGGTAGGCTGATGGAGAAAGTGAAGGCGCGTGGGGTCCAAGGTGTACTAGCTAGATGGATAAAGAACTGGCTGGGCAACAGGAGACAGAGAGTAGCAGTGGAAGGGAGTTTCTCAAAATGGAGACGTGTAACCAGTGGTGTTCCACAGGGATCTGTGCTGGGACCACTGTTGTTTGTGATATACATAAATGATTTGGAGGAAAGTATAGGTGGTCTGATTAGCGAGTTTGCAGATGACACTAAGATTGGTGGAGTAGCAGAGAGTGAAGGGGACTGTCAGAGAATACAGCAGAATATAGATAGATTGGAGAGTTGGGCAGAGAAATGGCAAATGGAGTTCAATCAGGGCAAATGCGAGGTGATGCATTTTGGAAAATCCAATTCAAGAGTGAACTATACAGTAAATGGAAAAGTCCTGGGGAAAATTGATGTACAGAGAGATTTGGGTGTTCAGGTCCATTGTTCCCTGAAGGTGGCAACGCAGGTCAATAGAGTGGTCAAGAAGGCATATGGCATGCTTTCCTTCATCGGATGGGGTATTGAGTACAAGAGTTGGCAGGTCATGTTACAGTTGTATAGGACTTTGGTTCGGCCACATTTGGAATACTGCGTGCAGTTCTGGTCGCCACATTACCAAAAGGATGTGGATGCTTTGGAGAGGGTGCAGAGGAGGTTCACCAGGATGTTGCCTGGTATGGAGGGCGCTAGCTGTGAAGAGAGGTTGAGTAGATTAGGATTATTTTCATTAGAAAGACGGAGGTTGAGGGGGGTCCTGATTGAGGTGTACAAAATCATGAGAGGTATAGACAGGTTGGATAGCAAGAAGCTTTGTCCCAGAGTGGGGAATTCAATTACTAGGGGACACGAGTTACAAGTGAAAGGGGAAAAGTTTAGGGGGGATATGCGTGGAAAGTTCTTTATGCAGAGGGTGGTGGGTGCCTGGAACGCGTTGCCAGCGGAGGTGGTAGACGCGGGCACGATAGCGTCTTTTAAGATGTATCTAGACAGATACATGAATGGGCAGGAAGTAAAGAGATACAGACCCTTAGAAAATATGCGACAGGTTTAGATAAAGGATCTGGATTGGCGTAGGCTTGGAGGGCCGAAGGGCCTGTTCCTGTGCTGTAATTTTCTTTGTTCTTTGTTCTTTGTACGCTAGAATACTGAATGAGGCCACGGAGGAAATTGCTGGGGCCTTGACAGAAATCTTTGCATCCTCATTGGCTACAGGTGAGGTCCCAGAGGACTGGAGAATAGCCAATGTTGTTCCTTTGTTTAAGAAGGGTGGCAAGGATAATCTAGGCAATTATAGGCCGGTGAGCCTTAAGTCAGTGGTAGGGAAATTATTAGAGAGGATTACTCGGGACAGGATTTACTCCCATTTGGAAACAAATGACGTATTAGCGAGAGACAGCATGGTTTTGTGAAGGGGAGGTCATGTCTCACTAACTTGATTGAGTTTTTTGAGGAAGTGATGAAGATGATTGATGAAGGAAGGGCAGTGGATGTTATCTATATGGACTTCAGTAAAGTCTTTGACAAGGTCCCTCACGGCAGACTGGTACAAAAGGTGATGTCACACGGGATCAGAGGTGAGCTAGCAAGATGGATACAGAACTGGCTCGGTCATAGAAGACAGAGGGTATCAGTGGATGTGTGTTTTTCTGAATGGAGGGATGTGACTAGTGGTGTTCCGCAGGGATTAGTGCTGGGACCTTTGCTCTTTGTAGTATATATAAACGATTTGGAGGAAAATGTAGCTGGTCTGATTAGTAAGTTTGCGGATGACACAAAGGTTGGTGGAGTTGCGGATAATGATGAGGATCGTCAGAGGATACAGCAGGATATAGATCGGTTGGAGACTTGGGCGGAGAAATGGCAGATGGAGTTTAATCCAGACAAATGTGAGGTAATGCATTTTGGAAGGTCTAATGCAGGTGGGAGCTATACAGTAAATGGCAGAACCCTTCGGAGTATTGACAGGCAGAGAGATCTGGGCGTACAGGTCCACAGGTCACTGAAAGCGGCAATGCAGGTGTATAAGGTAGTCAAGAAGGCATACGGCATGCATGCCTTCATCGGTCGGGGCATCGAGTATAAAAATTAGCAAGTCATGTTGCAGCTGTACAGAACCTTAGTTAGGCCACACTTAGAATATTGCGTGCAATTCTGGTCGCCACACAACCAGAAGGACGTGGAGGCTTTGGAGATGGTACAGAGGAGGTTTACCAGGATGTTGCCTGGTCTGGAGGGCATTAGCTTTGAGGAGAGGTTGGAAAAACTCGGATTGTTTTCACTGGAACAACGGAGGTGGAGGGGCGACATGATAGAAGTTTACAAAGTTACGAGCAGCATGGACAGAGTGGATAGTCAGAAGCTTTTTCCCAGGGTGGAAGAGTCAGTTACTAGGGGACATAGATTTAAGGTGTGAGGGGCAAAGTTTAGAGGGGATGTGCGAGGCAAGTTTTTTACACAGAGGGTGGTGAGTGCCTGGAACTTGCTGCCAGTGGAGGTGGTGGAAGCAGATACGATAGCGACGTTTAAGAGACATCTTGAAAAATACATGAATAGGAAGGGAATAGAGGGATATGGGCCCCGGAAGTGCAGAAGGTGTTAGTTTAGGCAGGCATCAAGATCGGCGCAGGCTTGGAGGGCCAAATGGCCTGTTCCTGTGCTGTACTGTTCTTTGTTCTTTGTACCCCGGAGTGGGGTCAGGACCCGGAAATAGTTCAATGGAAATTCCTGCCCATGGTGTTCCTCGGCAATCTGTACTGGAGCTTCAGCTTTTCCCCATATGTAAGTGTGAGCTCATCCACTTTGGATCCATGAAAGACAAATCAGATTAATTTTTTATTGGTGAGACGCGAGGAAGTGTGGAGGTGCAAAAGGATTTGGGTGTCTTGATACACCGAACATTAAAAGCTAGGGCACAGGTACAAAAAAAATCAAGAATGTTGATAGAATGCTCGTTTATCTCAAGAGCGTTGGATTTCAAAAGTGAGGAAGTTATGCTTCAGTTGTGTCGAGTCATGATCAAATTCCAGAGAAAGTACTGCATTCGAGGTGCCATATTGCAGATAGGATATATTGGCCTTGAAGTGGGTCTAGCGCAGATTCGCTAGAATTGTACCAGGGCTTAAAGGATGAATTAATGAGAACAAGTTGCGTAAATTTGGCTTGTATTCCCTCTAGTATAGAAGGGTGATCTAATTGAAGTGTTTAAAATGATTCTTTATCACAGACACAGAGAAGCTATTTCCTCTGTTGGGAGAATACAGAAAAATGGGACACAACCTTAAAATGAGATCTAGGCCATTCAGAAGTGAAATCAGGAAGCACTTCTTCACACAAGGAATAGTGAAAATCTAGAATTCTCTCCACCAAAAGGTTATTGATGCTGAGGTAATTGAAACTTTCAAGGCAGAGATTGATAGATTTTTATTAGGCAAGGGTATCAAGGGATGTGGATCAAAGGTGAGTAAATAGAGTTGAGACATAAATGAGCCAGGATCTGATGTAATGCTGGAACAGGCTTGAGGGGGTAAATAGTCTACTCCTGTTCCTGTGGGAGAATTAGTAGTAGCACTAGGGTTGCCAACACTTCTGAATTGTTTAGGAGTCTTGACGGACAAAGGAGGAATTCCCTGGGCACTACTGCTAGCAAGCCTGAAGAAAAGTGTAGTGCTTTGTACTTGTGAACTGTGTGTACTTCCTTCACCTGCTCATGGGCGGCCTCCCGGTCCGCAGAGCTTCCCTCACGACAATAGCTAACACAAATCCGTGATCAAAGACCATTTTGTTACAGGAAACCCAACCTTTATTAGGTAAATTCAATAACTTTTGCAAATTATGTGCACATGCCATGCGATCCGTTGTCACCTGGTCAAATACCACCTGATTGACCTTCATGTGATCAAATACTATGTGACCAAACCTTCAGGAATACATCCAACCAGATTTGGCCAACCTAACTTTTAATGTAGACCCAGGATGAGCACGCCTACTCCATCTGACCTCATAAAAATAGAAAATATAAATGTATTTAGCGTTCCCTTTAAGGACCGTTGGTTGAGCCACCCAATGACTGGTACAAATGGATGGAATCTATATGGGGCATATGCAAAGTTGCACCTGCAATCCTACAATTGGCTTTGGACCCAATATGCCTATTTAATCATTGTGCTGCTGGAAACAGGCTGGCATTTTGCTTGGCCATTTATATGCCCCCCCTGAGAAATGATGGCCAAGGTGTCCCTCCTCCCACCAATTGTCAGCTGCTGCCCCCAGTTTGCAGGTGAGAAATTGATGCTAGATGGTTGAAAATTTCCTCCCAAATATAACAAGGCCATTCTTGAGCTGTCAGCTTTCTGGGATTGTGTCAGTTCTTCCAAAACTGTTCAGTTTTATTCTCCTCATCAAGATTTTGCATGGAAATCTGATTGCTTATTTATAACCAGATTGCTCAATTTCGGCAGCATTTGGCAAAGAAAAATCTTGAGTACAATTTGGTGCATTTTTTACCCCTGGAATATGTTCAGGTTGTGTTCTTTTTTTACTCTGACAGTAAATTGAATTATTTCTAAAGCAGCTGGCAATCCTTTTGTTTGTGTTCAATGGAATAGCACAGCTTCAGTCTCTTACTAACCTTGGCCTTAGCTGAAAGTATTGACCTTGTAACTGTCCCAAACATATTTTGGATCATGTGTCTTCATCCATCAATATCGAAGGTAAACATAGGCGAATGTGCCTGGGAGAACTGCTCTTTTGGATTTGTTAAATTAGAAAAACAGTATATATTTTAATCCATTTACAGCTCTTGTAGTATAAATGAAATATTAAATATTGGAAAGTTTTTACTTGTAATACATAAATTTAAGAAAATGCTTGTTTATTACATTCAGAAAATGTAACCATTTTCTTTTCATAATGCAACACCTACATTTACTGTTTATATATGAACAGTTAGGTCAGCTCTAATCTTGTCTAAATCTAACACCAGTTATCAAAATCAATGTGTCAACCTGTTTACCTGTACATAGACAGGAAGAGTAGAAAATTATCAAACTCGGAATTTCCATGTATATGCTTGTCATAACTCACATTCCATTGACTTGCATACTATGTCAATGTCAAGTTAATGAAGAGTGTTATAGTGCAATTTCCCCCATATGTATTATAAATCTGTGCACTTGGAAGCATTTAGAGAACACATTTTATTGTGAACAGTGCATGAAAATAGAAAGTACACTCATGCAAATCAATTATCTGTCATTCACTGGAGAACTGTCTGGTGCAAAGCAAGAGTAATATTAAAAAGCTGGTGCCATTGAAAGTAGGCTAGACACTTCCAACTCTGCATTCATAAACAGAAGCCCCTGCTTGACCTGCACTTGCTGCTTCAGTAAGTGGTACATTTCGAGCATGTTTCTGAAGTACTTAATGCAGCAGCACATTATAGAAACTGCTTGTCTACTTAGACATTAGGTTTCCCCATTAAGTGTCAAGTGAATCCACTTAGCAATAGTTAGACAGTTAAATATTTTGCTGTAATGATGATTCATTTTCTACTGGCCTGTGCTACATCGAAAATTCCCTTTGGTGTAATCAGTCTGGAGTGTTTTCAGCTTTAATTGCTGCATGGAACAAATATGAGACTAAAACTTGCAAAATAATCTCCTCATAATTATATTCAAAACAAATCTATTTTATGTTAATAGCCAATGGTGATTAACCTGCAGGATGCAGTAAAATCCAAATGGTGCTTAGAATTGTAATTAAACTGCACCAGCAAGTTCAAAAAAGTATATATACATATCACAAGCAACACTGGTTAAAAATGCAAATAACCGTTCTTGAGCTCTTAGAAATGCATTATGACTTCCTGCTGGAAAAACTGACCAGCCAGAATGAAAACTTGAAAACCGGTTCTGCTGTCTTTATCAAAAGGTGATTAATGGCTAGCAGGCAGTAACCCAGAAATATAAACAGGTCGCTAAGGCTTTCTGGGTTTGCAAAAAAGGATTACAACAACAGGGTCCAAGCTGTGCCTTCCAGTAGGTAATTACAGCTGGACAATTATGCAAAGATAAAATTAAGATAAATATCAGTGGGATTGCAACTGTGTTATGTTCTCAGCCTGATATAATGTAAATTTGTTAAGACTATTACACTTAATCAATTTGATTTGCAAAGATCAAGCATTAATGTACAAAATAAATTACATTGCTAACAAAGAGTTTTAACAGATGAAAAGTGGGCCACTTAAGTTCTTAAACTGGTACCACCATTTTTTACTTCTATTTGCCTGATCTGTTAATTATTAAAATCAATCTTCAACATATTTTGGTGGGAAAGCAGCCGATAATGAATAAAGCACAGATCTTTTGCTCGGAAAAGCACCATATTTGCTTCAAAACCCAATGTCCTTATACCAGCAGGTTTCAAACATCATCCCGGTTAAAACTACAGGGAGTTTCAGAGCTTAGGAGAAAATAGAACGACCTTCGTATTCATTACCTGGTTGCTTTCTCTTACTGTACTTAGTTAAATGGAAATAGATCTTGGCCAACTTGGAGTGCAATCACATTGCCTCCGTTTTGCTTACTTTTCATTCTAAAATGATGTCAGGTTTTCCAATTAAAGGTAAAAAAGTTGAATTTATAAAAACCTTATACTACCACAGGACATCCCAAACTGCTTTACAGGCAATGGGCTGAATTTTACAGCACCCCCCTCCACCCCCGATATCGGGGGTCATGGTGGGGTGGGGGGGGATGCAGAAAATGTCTCTGGGAGAGGCCTGCCACAGGCCTGGAAGCCGGGAAGGCGCGGCCTAATATTGCCAGTGGCGGCGAGGCCTCGTGGCAGCCCCACCCCGCCACTTGGGGGAGCAGAATTTACATAATTAAAAAAGTGCAATTTAACGAATTAATGACTTACCCTATCCTGTTGTCCATTCCATCCTGATACTGTTGCTGGTGGCCGGCACTCCCACACCTTCGGATCTCCATCTGGAGATCCGAGGCTTAACACTGGTGGGGACGGGGAGCATGTATGTATTTCAGTGCGGGAGGGGAGGAGTGGGGTCAAACTAATATGATTGGTGTACGGGATGGTGGGAATAGTTAAAGGTAAAAATTTGTGAACTTTGTCGGGGGGGAGGGTCAGGTGCACAAGGTAAGTGGTTTGGGGGGGAGAGGGCAAGGAATGAATTGTTTGGCTATTGGGGAGGTGGGAGAGGGGCTGGAAACATTTATTTAATTTTTTTGAATAAAACATCTCACTATTTTTTTAAAAATTCAAATTAAATGAAAGGGCTTGAAGCCCTTTAAAAATGGCGTGGCGCCTGCACAATGGCGCCCGATGCCGTTGCCGGGGGCGCACCGCCTGCCCCCTCCACGTCATCGGGGGGAGTGGTTTGCCCCGGCCATTTAAATGAGCTGCCGCTGATTGGCGGCAGCAACATAGATTTCAGCCCAATTAAGTACTTTTGAGTGGCAGTCAGCATTGTAATGTGGGAAATGTGGGAGCCAATTTGTACACAGGAAGGTCCCACAAACAACAATGGGATAGAGTTTCCACTTTGGGTGCAATCGGCAAGACGGGTGCAAATTACACCCAAATTGCTCCAGTTTTGAACATTTATGTCTTTTTCTGAGTTTCTGCTCAATCTCATTTGCTGATCACCAAATTCAAAAGCTACCACAAACCAGTGCAATGGACAGTGTTTTTAAATGTAATTTTCAAACATTTGCTTTAAAAATTATTCCTTGATATATTTGAGGCTGGTTACTTGGTGCAGTTGGATTTAAACAGCTGAAAATCAGTTTTTCACAAAAATAAGCATTTTAATCACACTTTTTCACCACCCCCTGTAAATAACCCAATTTTAAATGGTTGAAATAAAAACAGAACGTGCTGGAAATATTCAGCAGGTCTGGCAGCATCTGTGGAGGGAGAAGTAGAGTTAGCAGCTGGGTTGTTACTTTGGCAACGAGTGTCTCGACAGCCGGAAAAAGCAATGCTGAGAACCCTGTGTCGTCTCTTCTGTGGAAGGTCCGCCGAATCTAATGCCAATCAGACAATTAAGCAGACAGCAGCGAGCCTTCCACAGGATCAATGACCCCATCGCTGGAAGTCCCGCTCTCAGAGTGCTGCCAGCCAATCAGAGGCCGGCAGCTCCACTGCGGAGGCAGTGGTTGCTACCGGAGGATCACTTACCCGAGGCCCAGGAGCAGCACTGGAGCCAGGCCACAGGTAAGTCAGGGCAGGAGGGGTCTCGTGGGGTGGGGGTCGCGGGGGAGGGGGTTGTAAGGGGGGGTCAGTAGCAAGTGAAGGGGGCTAGCTCTCAGCGGGCCCACCCTCTTCCCGATGCTGGGTCCCTTGTTCAGGCACTAAGTGCCTCGTAACGAGGGATGACCCCCTGAGCCCAGAGCCGGGAAGCAGCTTGAATGGTTTTTCGTGCCATGCTTCCCATGTGCCGACTGGGCTTCCCATCACACGGCTAATTGTAGCAGCAGCAGGACAAGGCCCTTAATTGGGGATTCATTGCCCAGTCAAGGGCCTCAATTAGTGGTGAGGAGGGAAGGTCGTTCTCAGTCATTCCCGCCCCAGACTAACTTTTAGCACAGGTGGGAATGTGGTGTGAACCCCCTCCCACCTGCCACCGTCCCATCGCTTTTATGCTCTCCCCGTCTCTCAAACCGTCACGGGGTGAAGTCGAAAATTCCCCCCAATGTTTAAGATCAATGACCTTTCATCAGAACAATTTCTTTACTCAGAGGGTTGTGAATATTTGGAATTCTCTACCACAGAGGGCTGTGGAAGCTCAGTCATTGAGTATGTTTAAAGCAGAGATTGACAGATTTCTAAACAACAATGACATAAAGGGATATGGGGATAATGTGGGGAAAAGGCATTGAAGTGGATGATCAGCCTTGATCATATTGAATGGCGGAGCAGACTTGATGAGCTGAATGGCCTTCTCCTGATCCTCTCTTCCTCTGCTCCTATGCTCTGATCTGATGAGAGGTTATTGACCTGAAACAAAAAAAAAATATATAGAACCGTTTCCTAATTATATTGGGGTACAGTAGTCAGTTTCTGAGAAATTTAAAAAATATATGTATATTCAGAAGCTTTTAAAATGTGACTGCGGGTGCCTTCGTGCCCTCAAAAACCAGCTTAATTTTTAAAGTCTCCTCAAAGACCTGCAAACGAGTGCAATCAGATGAAACACCCAATGATGATTAACTGACCCAGGAAACATGATCAGTTTTGTGGGCAGTACCTGCTTCCAGCGCGATTTTTAAAAAATGAGTGCAAAAGATCACGGATACTCGAGTCGCACTGAAAGTAATTTGTGCTTAAAATTCCATAATCTTTTGCACTGGTTACTCCAATGGTGGCTGGATAGCATTGAAAAAAAAAACAGAACAACCAAGTGGAAATTCCTGGCAAATCTGTTTTAGTCATGTTTGTTGAGGAATAAATATTGGCCAGGATATCAGGGGGAATGCCCCTTGTTCTTCTTCAAGTAATGTCATGAGATTTTTTACATTCAGCTGAGAGGGCAGATGGGTTTAAAGTCTCATCAGAGAGATAGTACCTCCAAAAGTGTCACTCTACAATGTGCACTTACGTCTCTGGAAAGGGCCTTGAATCCACGACTTTCTGAATCAAAGATGAAGGTGCTACCACTGAGCAAAGGTAAAAAACCCATCCACCCTGCGAAGCCAGGGTAATGGAGGCACAGGAATCAACCATGTGCCTGAATGAGTCAAACCAAGGCTCGGATGATATTGAGCCTTCTGTGACAAAAACCACACTAACCAAAAATGGGACATATTAATTTTGACATATGAAACATTTTGAACTGTTACTGGATTTGAAAAAACTTGTTTAAAGAGACCACAGCAGTGGCTGAAAACATGGCTGCACATTTGCATTCTAAAAGACACTTGAATAAGAGAGACAATGGAACTGCCCCCAGGTGGATTTTGATCAGAGATATTGAATGTGTAAAAAGTCGGCATTCCACCACCCCCCCCTCCCCCCCACTGAGAGTATCTGCCAAGTTTGGGGGAAAATCCACAAACCTCGCCAGGCATGTTGTTCCAAATAAGGAGCTAGTCACAAGACTAACCTGCTGGCCAACTTGGTGTTTTTTGAATTGTGCCACACAGAAAGAGATCAGACTGCAAATGAACTTGAAGAAGAGATCACCTATCTTTCTTTCTCACCCTCTCTCTCATGCAAAGTTCCAGGGACCCAGGGAAGTAACTCCGGCCTCAAGAGTGAAGACTCCTGTAGCCTTCTGGTACCAGCTAAATAAGTGAAAGTGTGCACTGGGCCACGAGAACTGCAAGACTTAGCTGCAATCAAAGGCATAACATTGAATCCCAAAACGAGTAACTGAACTCCATATTACTTCAAACCTCTCCTCTTTAATTTTTTCTCCTCTGTCTCTATTTACATCTGTGTTTATCGTGTATGCATGCTAGCATGGACGTGTCATGTATTTTTAGTAATTTTAACTGAATTAGAGTTTTAAGGTTAATAAACTTACACTTTTCTTTTTTAAATCTAAGAAAACCTGTCTAGTTGATTTCTTTTCATTACAATTAGAGGGCAGTGAACAAGGATTCACTGAGGGGAAGGTAAAAACATGATGTTTTAAAAATTAAACCCAGTTACGGTCAAACCAGGAATCGGCTGAGAGGGGAGCCCTAGACCCCGTCCTCACCTGGTCATGACACTTACTTCAATTAGACTGGTGAGTTGCAGAAATCTGTGGAGCATCCCCAGACAATTCGCTGGAAGCGACCCTCAGTTAAATCTTCAAAGCTGTGGTGGGTGACTGGGAAAAGGTGGTGACCAGGATGGAGGGGGGTTGACCATGGGAATGTGGCAGCAATCAAATGCTGAGATCAAAATCATGAGTGCTAAGGTCATAATTGGTTAAGGGGTTTGTTGAGGAACTGACTGGGAGCAATGGAGGTAGTGTTTGGGACCAGGTTCGGTTGATTAGCAGTGGCCAACAGCGGCACATGGTTTTGATGTGGTGGCGGGAGGAGTAGATCAGGTCCTTACAGTTCCACATTTCATAAGTACATTTTACAAACTTACCTTTTCGATACCCTTCTACAGACCGCCATTTAGGCCATATGTAACTTTCCTGAGTGCAGGCATGTGGGCGGACAGGGGAATCCAATCGTGCCCTAGGGGCCTTTTATACCTATACCATTAGGGCAAACAGTGCACTTTCGGCTTGTAATTGGTATCTGCATCCTGCCTACCATATTGGAGGCTTAGATTCCCATTTAGTGCCTGAAAAATGGGTGCTGCACCATCAAATTTCTAGGCCTCACTGTCCAACGTAGCATTATATGCAGTACAAAGAGCAAGGTGCAGCTACAGATAAATTGTGTTTCATGTTTTCATCAGCTGGGTGCCTTTTATAAAAGCACAAGACATACTGCAATATTCACCATACCCACAAAAATAAGCGTTGACATCTATTTCAGTCCTTTAACACAAATAGACATGCTCATAAATATACATTTTACACATACCCCTTATGTACCTCATTTTTAACCCTTGTTATGTCACATAATTTGCATTCTGGTCCTTTCTCCATTCTCTCAATAAATCCTTCTGCTCTGCTCCAGTTATCGGCTCACATTTTGCTCTTGCCCACTGATTCCACCAAAAGAAGTTTATCCCCTAAATATTGTTTCTTACCTTTCTCAATTTGCAGTACAGATCAACATGTGATATCTTTGGATTGTGTTAGCCTTTATTCATTGATGGGTTGCATTCTGAGATTGGTCTTTTTTGTGATACAGTTAAATATCAGTGACTACATTTCATACAACATGAAATCGTGTTGTCTTGGCTTCAACAGTGAATGAAATATGATCATCTTCATAATGATATAAATGACATAAAGCTTGCCTATACTAATCCACTGGAAGTAGTGAGTATTTATTGCAGTATTTCCATGAATTTCAATTAGCCCACTCAATTACCTTTGTGTTTTTGTTTTGCTTTCAATGGCGAGTTTAGGAAGCCTGGAAAACCATGTGAAACTTAAAACTGTGTTGAAATATTGCTCCAATAGACAACCTGGCTTTCCCGATTGGGTTTTGGACAACCAGCCTAACATGCTTGAGTTAAATGTGAAAGATGACGGTTTGGAGCTGGCTTCCCAACGTGCTCGATTTTGCTGACAATAACTCCTGCCCCTCCCCACCTGCAAATAAACCTACACACTACTCCGGGTTAAAATTCCCCCTTTAGTTCTATACCTTTGCCTTACTCCACTTTATTATTCAACCCAAACTTTGTCTCCTCTAATGTTACCTCTAGCCATTTTCAGAGAGAATGAAAAAACACTTACAGGAAAGTCAGTAATATCTGGTTCCTGTCAAAAGATTCCATTGTTTCTCCCCTGAGTTCTACAACCATTCTAGTAGAAATAAATCAGCATAAATCAACTCCCATGAAAAATAGAAATCATTGATCTTACCAAACCCAAGAAGCTAACTATGGCACAACCAAATTTGTAACCATGGGTGTAATTTTAACTTTCATTGTCAGGCATTAAATAGGTGGTAGTGAATCAGAAGCCCATTTTAATGCTCTTACCGATTTTCTTTTCTATTAACTTCAATGAAGAAATAAATCAGATGAAGTGTAAAACAGGCTGCCAAGTTGCTAATACCTGTTCTTTGCCCAGCTATGCTGCATGATGTTACATCCTATCACAGACTTTTCCCTTTTGTTCTTTCCCTCCCTCTTTATCCCTGGCTCTGTGATTGCTTAAAAACTTTAACACATTCTAGTTCTGATGAAAGGTCATCCATCCATCAGGCTGGATTTTTCTGTGGGGCAGGAAACAGAAGTCAGGACCACTTCCGGGTTCTGCAGCTGCCCCCGGGGAGAAAAGTATTGGGCCCCAAGTTTCACGGGGGGAGAACCCCTTAATTGATATGGTTTGGCAGTCAACTAACGGCCATAGGGTTAGGAACAGAGGCAGGACTGCCCAACTGCAGGCCCAATTTAAACTGGTCATTACTATGACTGCCGTTTAAGAATTGGTACTGTAGTGGATTGTATTGAACTGGCTGAGCTAGTGTATTTTGATAGCTAAGCATTTGTACACTGCTGTACTGCCTTTCTGCTGCCCTCTCTGTTGGGGAGGTGTAAATAAAATGTTCCACAATGGCTACCTACAGACTCATTTTAGACTTACTCAGTGAATACACAACAGAAAGATGATGGCGAGAGAATGGGATTGAATTTTTTTTCAACATTCATACGAGAAATTAGTCTGAAAAATATTGTGACACACTTTTTGGAACTCCCAAAGTCGATTTTGAAGATGTTTGGGCGATTTGAAAGATTGTTCTCGGCGTGCCTGAACATCGTTTTCAAGTACAACTCTGTGCCCACAGTACATATTTGAAAAAAATGGCACAACAGACGTATCTTGGGACAATGGGGGAATTCCACCTGAACAAAGAGGACTGGTGTAATTATGAATGAAGGTTGCACATGTGGTTGCAAGCCAATATAACAGGAGATGACGATAAAGTGAATGCTTTCCTCACTAAGATGGGGCAGGTGTGTTTGTTGCAGGTTACAATGAAGTACTTTTCTTGAGCTGGTGGGGGAGGTCCACCGGATTGCAGCAGGAACCAGGCCAAGGCAGCCAGGTTCACAGACTCTGAGTCAGAAATGTAGATGCTACCTTTGCCATGGTAGCCACCAATCATCTAAATACTCCCATTTCCAGTCAAAGTGCTATGCCTGTGGGAAAGTTGGTCATATCCAGACGGCATGCAGGAGTAGAGGAAATAGTAATGTTCCAATTTGGGGGTAAAGCTCTACGTCGCAGCAATGCATCAGGTCAAGGTTGTGGTCGACCTAAAGTTAGTTTAGGAACCTGAAAGCCCTTGAATGTGTACATGATAGATATGAAAACATATCAAGCAGGACGATCAAGACTTGTACTCAATCAGAGAGCAAGAAAAAAAAAACACATGGAAGTTGAGAGGAAAAGGGCTGAAGATATAATTCCATCACCCACAGTAAAAATGAAAGTCAGAGATTCACAGCTTACTTTCATTGTTGATACAGCTGCAGCAGTGTCTGTTATCTCGGAAAGAGAGTACAAGCAGTCCCTAAGTCACATTCTCTTTCAAACAAACTGGTATGGAACTGTCTAGTTATTCCAATAACAGTATTCCAGTGTTAGGTGAAGTTAGTGTTAGGGTGGAATACAATGATGTCTTCTATTACTTGCCACTGGTAGTAGTAGGAGGGAACAAATTGGCTTAAGAAAATACAGTGAAACTGGGCCGGGTTATTTACAGTAAGGATCAGTAAGAGTACATCTGACATTGAGGAAGTGAAGACTGATTCAATTTTAGCAAATGAATTACCTGTGAATTGTTCTACATACACGAATGACATGCCAGTGTCTGCCAGAGAAATTTCTGAAGAAACTCACAAGGATGTGGTGCTCAATAAAGTGCTCAATTATGTTATGAATGGCTGGTCTAAAGAGTGTGATGATGAGAAATTGCAGGAGTATTTTACACGTAGAAATGAATAGGGTGTAAATCAAGGCTACCTCCTATGGGGTTTAAGAGTCATTATTCTGGCAATATTTAGGGAGAGATTGTTAGAAGAACTTTATCAAGGGCACACAGGGATAGTCCATATGAAAACAGTAGCAAGAAGCTATTTTTGGTATCCAAAGATAAATAGAGATATTGAGGAGTTGGTGAAAAGTTGTGCAGTGTGCTTCAGAATGAGAAATGATCCAACCAAGGTTCCTTTCATTTCATGGGCAGACACAAGAAAATTGTGTGAATGAGGACATATTGATTTCTTTGAAGTGGAAGAGAAAGAATAGTTTGTTTTGGTCAATAGCGATAGCAAGTGGATAAATTTTGAGGTTATGCCCAACATCACAAGTGCCAAAGACATTGAGGTTTTGCGAAGTTGGTTTGCAATTTATGGGTTGCCAGAAGTGTCGGTGTCAGATAATGGTCCACAATTTACATCAGAAGAGTTTTAAATATATTATATGTATTAAATGGAGTCAGACATATTCCAATACCACCATACCACCCAGCATTGAATAGTGCTGCAGAAAGAAGTGTGAAGAGATCTTTGCAGATGTATTTGCTAGGTGACAACCTCGGCAGTAATTTCCATATTTTTCTTTGATACAGGCTTAACAATTTTATGTTCTTTTACAGAATTGCCCCAAAGTCTACAATAGGTTGCTTACCTTATGAGTTAGTGCTTAAAAACACTCCTAGGACAAGGTTTAATTTGCTTAAGCCTGACGTCAATAGCAAAGTAGAATCATAGAATCATAGAAAGTTTAAGGCACAGAAAGGGGCCACTTGGTCCATCGTGTCTGTGCCGGCCAAAAGACGATCCACCTATTCTAATCCCACCTTCCAGCATTTGGTCCATACCCCTGCAGATTACGGCACTTGAGGCGCATATCCTGACTTATTTTGTATGAGTTGAGGGTTTCTGCCTCAACTGCCCTTTCAGGCAGTGAGTTCCAGACACCCACCATCCTCTGGGTGAAAAGGTTTTTCCTCAACTCCCTAAATGTATCCGAAAGTAAGAGAAAAGCAAGACAGAGTGAAAATGAATCATGATACTTGAGGCATGAAACTTGGAGAATTCAGTGCTGGTAAGAAGGTCGTGGAGAAACCACTGAGGTGATAAGGAGAATTATGTATTTGGAATTGTTGTAAAAAGACTAGGTGCATTCACATATCGGGGGGAATTTTATGGGTCCTGCAAGAGTGATTTTCGTGGCCGGTGGGGTGACTTAATTAGGCATAAGTTGATATGTTGTTTTGTAATTAAGTCAGTGGCATGCTCGCAGCAGTCGAGGGTTCACGTTGTCCTGCGGCATGTTGCAGCTTTCCATACATTTGCATAGCATGAATACTCATTTCCCGACAAGTATTTTAAATTAAATCCTACTTGCCAGATTAAGTCAGATTCAGTGATGAATGGGAATCTCGTGGAACCCATTTCACATTCGTTTAAAGGTGGTGTGCACCAGTCGGCTTTGTGCAGGTGTGTCTGAGGTCAATGGTTTTCTTTCTTGAACTCTTTGGCACAAAGAAGGCATTGGAATGGACGTTTGGCTCCAGGCTCGGGACCAGTGTTGTTGATACTGCAGTTTGCTGGGGGCAGGGGTCTTGTTTTGCAAAGAAGAGTACAGTGATGGTATTTACCTTGGACCAGTCATGACCATCATTGTACTCTGCTTTGCAAAACAAGACACCCCCACCCCCAGCAAACTGCAGCATCAACAACACCTAGGACACTTCCTGGATATAACAAAATTCCCTCCCAAGCTCCGCCAGGCACCTGCGACCCCATCCTGTGTCCTCTCCGACTATCCTACCCTGCTCCTCTAGCCATCCGAGACCCCACCCTATGTCCTTCCCTCCCATGCCCTCCCCACTATCACCACAAAAGAATCGCCCTTTCTGGTCCCATAGAACCATAGAATAATTACAGCACGGAAGGAGGCCATTCAGCCTGTCATGTCCGTGCCAGCCGAAAAAACTACCCACCCAATTTAATTCCACCTTCCAGCACCTGGCCCATAGCCATGCAGGTTACAGCACTTTAGGTGCATGTCAAGGTACCTTTTAAAAGAATTGAGGGTTTCTGCCTCCACCACCATTCCTGGCAGTGAATTCCAGACGCCCACCGCCCTCAGGGTGAAAAAGTTTTTCCTCATGTCCCCTCTAATCCTTCTACCAATCATCTTAAATCCTGCCCTCTGGTAGTTGACCTCTCTACTAGGGGAAACAGGTCCTTCCTGTCTGCTCTATCTAGGTCCCTCATAATTTTGTACAGCCCAATTAAGTCACCCCTCAGCTTCCTCCATTCTAAGGAAAACAACCCTAGCCTATGCAATCTTTCTTCATAGCTACAACTTTCAAGCCCTGGCAATAATCTTGTAAATCTCCTCTGTACTCTCGCCACAGCAATTATGTCCTTCCTGTAATGTGGTGACTAGAACTGTATGTAATACTCCAGCTGTGGGCTAACCAGTGTTTTATACCGTTCTAGCATTACATCCCTACTTTTGTATTCTATACCTCAGCTAATAAAGAAAAGCATTTCATATGCCTTCTTCACCACTTTATCTACCTTCCCTGCCACCTTTAGGGACCTGTGGACATGCACTCCAAGATCTCTCACTTCTTACACCTGTCTCAATATCCTCCCGTTTATTGTGTATTCCCTCGCTTTATTTGCCCTCGCCAAGTGCATTACCTCACACTTCTCCGGATTGAATTCCATTTGCTACTTTTCAGCCCACTCAACCAAACCATTGATATCCTTCTGGAGTCTACAGCTATCTTCTTCACGATCAACTACACCACCAATTCTTGTGCCATCAGCAAATTTCCCAATCATGCCTCTCACGTTTAAGTCCAAATCATTATTATGTACCACAAACAGCAAGGGACCCAACACTGAGCCCTGTGGAATACCACTGGAAACCGCTTTCCATTCGCAAAAACGTCTGTCGACTACTACCCTTTGTTTCCTGTCACTGAGCCAATTTTGGATCCAACCTGCCATATTCCCCTGTATCCCACGGGCTTTCATTTTATTGACCAATTTGTCATGGGGGACCTTGTCAAATGCCTTACTAAAATCCAAGTAGACCACATCCACTGCACTATCCTCATCAATCCTCCTTGTCACTTCCTCAAAAAATTCAATTAAGTTAGGAAGACATGACCTTCCCTTAACAAATCCATGCTGACTATCCCTGATCAATCTGTGCCTTTCTAAGTGACAGTTTATCCTGTCCCTCAGAAGTGATTCTAATAATTTACTCACCACCGAGGTCAGACTGACCGGCCTATAATTATTTGGCATATCCCTTACACCCTTTTTAAATAATGGTATAATATTGGCAGACCACCAATCCTCTGGCACCTCGCCTGTATCCAGTGAAGATTTGAAGATGATCCTTTGCGCATCCGCTATTTCCTCCCTGGCTTCCTTTAACAACCTAGGATGCAATCCACTCAGACCTGACAATTTATCCACTTTCAAGGAGGTCAGACCCTCTAGTACTTCCTCTCTCTTTATGCTAATCGTATCTAATATTTCACACTCTTCTTTTACTACAATGTCTGCATCATCCCTCTCCTTTGTGAAGACAGAGACAAAAAAACATTCAGAACCCTGCCCACAGCTTCTGCATCCACATGTAAGTTCCCTTGTACATCTCTGATAGGCCCTACCCTTTCCTTAGTTATCCTCTTGCTCTTAATGTATTGATAAAACACCTTTGGGTTTTCCTTGATTTTACCTGCCAATAGTATTTCATGTCCTCTCTTTGCTTTTCTAATTTCCTTTTTTACTTCACCCCTGCACTTTCTCTCTAGGCTTTCTAAAGTATTAAGTTTTTTGTGATCGTCATATCTTTCTTTTTCTGCTTCAACTTACCCTGTAAGCCTCTAGATAACCAGGGGGCTCTAGATTTGTCTGTACCACCCTTTATCTTTGTGGGGACATTCCTACACTGTACCTGTAGAACCTCGCTTTTGAATGCCTCTCACTGGTTTGCCATTGATTTTCCTTCAAGTACCTGTATGCAGTCCACTTTCGCCAGATCACCTCTCAGTTTTGTAAAATTTGCCTTCCCCCAATTTCGAACTTTAACTCCTGTTTTATCTTTGTCCTGTTCTGTAATAACTGTATTATGGTTGCTATCTCCAAAAATGGTCACCCACTGCTACTTCATCCACTTGCCCAGCTTCATTACCGAAGACTAAATATAGAATTGCGTCCCCTCTCATTGGGCTTGTTACGTGCTGGCTAAAAAAGTTCTTTTGAATGCAGTTCAAGAATATTGTGACCTCTATGCCCTTCACACTGTTTGTGTCCCAGTTGATTTTAGTGTAGTTGAAATCCCCAACTATTATTGCCTTATAGTTTTTACACTCAGAAATTTGCCTACATATTTGTTCCTCTATCTCTCTCTCACTATTTGGGGGTCTATAGTACACTCCTAGTAGTGTGGCTGCCCCTTTTTTGTTTCTGAGAACCCGCATATGATCTCATTAGATGATTCATTTAGCATATCATCCCTCCTCATAACTGTTATTGATTCCTTAACCAAGAATGCTACACCCCCCTCATTTTTCATCTCCCTTTCTATCCTGCCTGAAAACTCTCTATCCAGGGATGTTGAGCTGCCATTCAAACCCCACTTTAAGCCAAGTTTCCATTATAGCAACGAAATCGTGTTGCCATGTGTCTATCTGTGCCCTCAGCTCATCGGCTTTATTTACTATACTCCTTGCATTTTCATAAGTAGCGTTATACACCGCCAAATTCCTGTGCTGCACACTTTTTAACCTTTGCTTCTTCTGTCTTTCTGAGTCACTCGCTAATTTTCTGCCTTCCGTTCACTGCCCCGAAATTGTCGTATCTGAAACTGCCCTCAGGTTCCCATCCCCCTGCCAAACTGGTTTAAACCTCGTACTAGTTTAAACCATCCCCAACAGCACTAGCAAATCTTCTTGCAAGGATATTTGTCCCAGTCCTGTTCAGGTGTAGACCGTCCAGCTCGTCCAGGTCCCACTTTCCCCAGAACCGGTCCCAATGCCCCAGAAATTTAAAGCCCTCCCTCCTGCACTATCTCTCGAGTTATGCAATCATCTGGAGTATTCTCCTATTCTATACTCACTCGCCTTAGGAGTATTCCAGAGATTACTACCTTTGAGGTCCTGCTTGCTAATCTCTTTTCTAACTCACTAAACTTAGCCGACAGGACCTCATCCCTCTTTTTTCCTATATCATTGGTACCAATGTGGACTATGACCTCTAACTGTGCACCCTTGCCCTCCAGAATGCCCTGTAGCTGCTCGGTGATATCCATGACCCGTTTACCAGGGAGGCAACATACCATCCTGGAATCACGTCTGCGACCACAGAAGTGCCTATCTATTCCCCTAACTATAGAATCCCCTACCACTATTGCTCTCTTGTCTTTTCTCCTCCCTCCCGGTACAGCTGAGCTACCCTTGGTGCTCTGGTCATGACTCTCGTTGCAGTATCCAGAGGACCCCTCCCATCGGTACTTGGTACTGAATAGAAAGTGGGATGTTCTCTGGGGACTCCTGCACTACCTGCCTTGACCTTCTTGTCTGTCTGGCAGCCACCCAGTCCCTCTCTGCCTGAAACATGCTATCCACATAGTTCTCTGTCTCGCGGATGCACCAAAATGACTCCAGCTGCCACTTGATTTCCGAAACCCGCAGCTCAAGCTTCTGCAGCCAGTGACACTTCCTGCACATGTGTTTGTCAAGGACACATGATGCGTCCATGACTTCCCTCATACCACAAGAGGCACATTCCAATTGGCCGAGCTGCCCTGCCATACCCTAGCTTTACAAAAAAAATTATTGCTCATGTAATAAGTAGAATAACTTACCAATTTCTTGCCAATCAGCTTCTTCCCCTGTACAGTGGTGGCTGAAAAGGCAGAAAAGAAAAGAGAGACCAAAGAACACCTCCTTCTGACCTCATTACAGCCTTGGTTCAAACATGGATAAAAGAGCTGAACTCAAGAGGTGAGGTGAGAGTGACTGCCCTTGACACCAGGCAGCATTTGACCGAGTATGGCATCAAGGAGCCCTAGCAAAACTGATGTCAATGGGAATTAGTGGGGAAAACCCTCCGCTGGCTGGAGTCATAACTAGCGCAAAGGAAGATGGTTGTGGTTGTTGGAGGTCAATCATCTGAGCTCCAGGACATCACTGCAGGAGTTCCTCAGGGTAGTGTCCGAGGCCTAACCGTCTTCAGCTGCTTCATCAATGACCTTCCTTCAATCATAAGGTCAGAAGTGGGGATGTTCGCTGATGATTGCACAATGTTCAGCACCATTCGTGACTCCTCAGATACTGAAGCAGTCCGTGTAGAAATGCAGCAAGACCTGGGCAATATCCAGGCTTAGGCTGAGAAGTGGCAAGTGACATTCGCGCAACACAAGTGCCAGGCAATGACCATTTAAACAAGAGAGAATCTAACCATCTCCCCTGGACATTCAACGGCATTACCATCGCTGAATTCCCCAATATCAACATCATAGGGGCTACCATTGA
This sequence comes from Heterodontus francisci, assembly GCF_036365525.1. Lineage (NCBI taxonomy): Eukaryota > Metazoa > Chordata > Chondrichthyes > Heterodontiformes > Heterodontidae > Heterodontus > Heterodontus francisci. The sequence continues at coordinate 146,865,943 of NC_090376.1, forward strand.
CCAGAAAATGAACTGGACTAGCCATATAAATACTGTGGCTACAAGAGCAGGTCAGAAGCTAGGAATCCTGTGGCGAGTAACTCACCTCCTGACTCCCCAAAGCCTGTCCACCATCTACAAGGCACAAGTCAGGAGTGTGATGGAATACTCTCCACTTGCCTGGATGGGTGCAGCTCCAACAACACTCAAGAAGCTCGACACCATCCAGGACAAAGCAGCCCACTTGATTGGCACGCCATCTACAAACATTCACTCCTTCCACCACTGACGCACAGTGGCAGCAGTGTGTACCATCTACAAGATGCACTGCAACAATGCACCAAGGCTCCTTGGACAGCACCTTCCAAACTCGCGACCTCTACCAACTAGAAGGACTAGGGCAGCAAATAAATGGGAATACCACCACCTGCAAGTTCCCCTCCAAGTCACACACCATCCTGACTTGGAACTATATCGCAATTCCTTCACTGTCGCTGGGTCAAAATCCTGGAACTTCCTTCCGAACAGCACTGTGGGTATACCTACCCCAAATGGACTGCAGCGGTTCAAGAAGGCAGCTCACCACCACCTTCTCAAGGGCAATTAGGGATGGGCAATAAATGCTGGCCTGGCCAGTAATGCCTACCTCCCATGAATGAATAAAAAAAAAAGAGCTGTTAGTTACCAACCAATCAGCTTGCAAATTTCCCGTGATGTCACTCTAAGATTTTTTTTAACAGCGCACTCCACCACAGCCAGAGAGAGAGAGAGAGACTGCTGTCTACCACTCCGCTCCACTCCCAGGTGACTAAGGGCCCTGATCGCCAATCTTGATTTTCATACTTCCCGCTCGGATTTGCTTCCTCCCAGGTCCACTGTCTGCTGCTCCGTACTGCTCCCAGGTCCCTAGCCTGGAACCAAACATCCATTCCAATGTTGACCTTCCTTGTGCCAAAGCAATCAAGAAAGAAAAGCATTGACCTCAGACGCATCTGTACAAAGCAGCAGGCCAAAAGGTAGGGGTGAGTGCTGGCCATGTCGGGGTGCTGTGGGGTGAACTCAGGGTACTAGCTGGTGGAGGGTACAGTCAGTCAAATGGGGCAGTTGGATTCGGTAGGGGTGAAGGTCAAGACGAAGGGTTAGTTATTCAATATCATCATAGGGATGGGAACGGGTTTCAGCAATGATTTCTAGTTTGATTTTTGGAGGATCAAACGTTAGAGTAGGCATTTCAATGGTCACGGGTGTAGCAACAGGGTGGAGGGATGACATGCATCAGCTTATATTTATGTGGTTCAAGATAATGGGGTAGAGATTCAAGGGTGACAGAGGGAAGGTGTAAGGTAATGTTGGGTGGGTCAAGGGTGATGGGTGCTGGCTGGAAGGTGGCAGGAGGAGGTTGGAAGGTGGGAAAACTCACCTCGATAGTCACTTGCAGCATTTTGCCAAATGATACTGTAAACCATGTGTCCATTTCAAGAAGTTGAAATAGATTGGGAGAAGACCAATGATGGGTGGGTGGATTTCAGGCTGTGTGCAATGTGAGTCGCCTCCAAACTATCTGCTCAGTATTTCAATGGTAGAGCTCCATGGCAAAATGTGGGTGACTTTTAACGCTAGTCTCATTTTAACAGTTGGAAAGCTTCAAAGACATGGGTCTCACACACCCAATTCTTTTCCTACGACAGGAAGAAGAGCAAAGGCTGTGACTGAGGAGGCTCCTGCAGATCAGCTGCTGATGCCTCAACGGCAGCAGCACGAGAGGGCGAGTCTGCTCAGAATGAGGCCATCCAGGGAAGGCATTAAAGAAGACTGGTGCTGGCACATCAGCGCATCCTCGGGACAAGGACAAACTACCTTCAGATATCTCAAAGGCAATGCCAGAAACACCTGAGGATGTCACATGAGTTGATCATTAAAATTTTGGTGATTATTCAGCATGACTTGCAACCGTGTGGTTCTGGTGGGATTCCCATTCCAGTTGCCCTCAAGATTACTGCTGCACTCATTTTCTTTGCCAGTAGTGCAGTCCAAGGCTCAGCAGCTGGCCTATGTGACCTCTCACAGGCTGCTACTCATAGTTGCATCAAAAAGGTGACCAATGTCCTATTCTGTCATGCCAATGATTTCATCTATTTCCCAGTAGACAAGACCAGCCGGGCAGCAAGGTCTGAGGCCTTCGGCACCATCGCTCGTTCCCCTAGAGTCACTCATATGACCATTACAGCTCCCTGGCACCAGTCAGCTGCATTTGTACATCGCAAAGGCTTTCACTGTTTGAGCGTTCAACTGGTTTGCGACCACATGCGAAAAATCATGCAGGTATGTTTGCTTTTCAGAGAGTTGTCACGACGCATATATTTTGAGCGACTCATGGCTACCAGGGGTTTTTAAAACACCAGCCCAAGTTGATGGCTGGCTACTGGGTGATAACGGTTACCCACTTTTGACATGGTTAATGATACCAGTGTGTCATTCCCAAAGGGCTGCTGAAGAGAGGTAGAATGTTGCTTCACATCCACCAGAGCCATCATCAAACACGCCATTGACGTGTTGAAAATACATTTCTGCTGCCTTGACCGGTATGGAGGGGCTCTTCAGTATGCGCCCACAGAGAGTTTCACCAATAATCATTACCTGCTGTGCACTGCATAACACTGGCAATGCAATGTGGACATATTTTGCATGCAGAGTAACAGGATGAGCAGCAGTCTTCCTCAGATGAGAATGAATATCGAGAGCCTGAGGAGGAGGCCAATAATGTGATGGCGAATTTTATGAATGTTAGGGCCATGGAGAAGCATGCAAGTGACATTAGAGAAAACCTTACCTTTGGATGTTTCTGCAAAGAGTGATGCACTTACCTAATTAAAGCTCAAACACATGAATATTCAAATACCCCACAATCTGCTTCATTGCTGTAATATGGAAGCATGCCTCAAGTAACATTAACAATTGCACCTGCAGTGGAGATGAGCTTAATATGCATTCTGTTATGAAACTCATTGTAAACTACTTGTGTCTCCATGGTAATAATGTCTGGCATCCAGGCATTTTCCCTGGAGTGTAAGATACTGCACCGTTACAGCACTTTGATTAGACCAGCACATCAAGACCAATCCGGATTGCAATGGAACTGCAGATGCTACTATACAGGGCTTGTAAGAGAGGACCTCCAGAACTTGCATTGGAAGGCATGTCGCTAAGGAATACTGTGAAAAACCTTCATGAAACAAGCAGCTGTCATTGAAGACTGAATCCATAAACATCAATTATCGCAACGCAATGGTAATTTTCTAAAATCCTTTGAAAGCATAAATGCGTGCCAGCCATAAGGTGAAAATGACCATTATCCTCTTCAGATCACTAACTTTAAATGATCAACGAGAATGTATGAAAAAGTAAATCAAATAAATTAATTTCACACTATTATACTTTGTTTTTACACTATCTTAAGCACCCATGGAGGAGGAAGTGATGGAAATAGACAAACCACAAGGAAGTTGGCCGTGGCAAGATGAGAATTCATTGTGGAGATGGTGATTACAGAGGGCAATGCACTCAATAAGGAGTGCATTGCACTACACCCTGTTGACAGCATGCTGAACACTGAGTTGCATTGGAAAGCCTCAGGACAGCAGAGGATTCTGCTCTCCAAAGCCAGCTCTCATGATCTTCTGTCTCCCACAGGTGCTGGCATCAACCCCAGGAGACCTCTTCCCTCTCCACCACCATGTCAAGAGGACCAGCAAAGCTCAGAAGAAGCACCGTCACATCTTACAAGCGCACCCTCCACCAGCACAGATACAGCCACTGTGGTTGGTCCATGTGCACATTTAGATAGGGTAACTGGGAGAGGAGCATGGTAGTAGTGTGAAGGAGGAAGTGCCAGAGGCAGAGGCAGCTGTGGCCAGTTTTCCTCAGAGGAGGAAGAACAGACACAGCCCTGCTCATCAGGGCACAGATATAGGGCCTCAAGAGTCACTGGAAAGGAGGCTCTACTTATACCAGCAGCAGCAGATGTTTTCCAACAATTCGGAGTTCCCTGAGGCAGTATGGGGTATGGGCAGAGAATGGAGGGGCCCATCAGCTCATATGTGCCACAATGGCTCAGGGCTACGAGGGCACGAGCTCTTCCATTGTAACAGTGGCAAACCTCATGGAGAGCCGAGTGCCGCAGCACTTGAAGTGCATGCAGCAACTGTGTACTGATGTTCACAGCATGCATGCCACACTCTGAAGCATAGACTGGTTAGTGGTGCTGGTGGCATGAAGCAGCATGTAGAGATGCCCCCGTGGGCACCTCCACAATGAGGATGAATGCCACATGTATCTCAGTCGCAAGCCAAGACAAGTGAGTAGGCTGCCTCCATCTCCTTGGAGGCCACAAGGGGCACACCATGTCAAATTGACGAGCGCAGAAGCCACCGCATCACACGAAGCACTGAGTAGGTCACTATGGTGTCTTCTTGCTGTAGCTACATACTGTTTTCCACACATATGAGACTCCTTTTATTGATGGAGGGATAAGAAAATAGGTATAAAGTGGTGAAGGAGATCAAGGGTTCCTCACCAGTGATGAGAAAACATCTGGGTAGTTATTCATCCTTCATTGGCGGTAACAGTTTACAGGTTCCAGACTGTGTCCTCAATGGAATTATTAGCACAGACACCTCAGTGTGAGTTCCATACCATGCTGTTCATCCTGGATCAGATGATCCCTGACAATTATGTCATCCTGATGAGACCTTTGAGCCCCGCACCATGCCCAGCCACCTCCCTGTGTAGCCGGAGCACCTTGGTGTTCTGCATCCTCCCTCTCTGGCTCCACTTCCTCCTCTTCCATCTCTTCCACCTCCTCTTCCCCCAATGAACTTTCTCCTTCTAGGCTTCACCGTCCTCAAGGTCCACACATCTCTGGAGGGCAATATTCTGAAGAGAGCAGCAGACCAGCATACTGAGTGAGACCCTTGCAAATGTGTATTGCAGGGTGCCACCCAACCGGTCCAGGCAGCAGAACCACATCTTCAGAAGCCTGATGGCCTGCTCAGTGGTGGTCCTGGTTGTATTTCCTCTATGCCTCTGTCTGGGGCTCTCATAGTGAGGTGAGTAGACATGTCTTCAGGGGATATCTCTTGTACCCTCAAATCCATTCACGTACTTTGGGGGTTGAAGTGAAGAGCTGCTGCAGCCTGGACTGCCAGAGGATGGCAAGAGTTATAGAAACTGCCAGGAAAGCGAGCACACGTATGGAGGAAGCTGTTATTGAGGTCACAGACCAGCTGAACATTGAGGGAGCCCTTCCAGTGGCGCAGTGGTTAGCAGCACAGCCTCACAGCTCCAAAGACCCGGGTTCAATTCTGGGTACTGCCTGTGCGGAGTTTGGAAGTTCTCCCTGTGACCGCGTGGGTTTTCGCTGGGTGCTCTGGTTTCCTCCCACAACCAAAGACTTGCAGGTAATAGGTAAATTGGCCATTGTAAATTGCCCCTAGTGTAGGTAGGTGGTAGGGAATATGGGATTACTGTAGGGTTAGTATAAATGGGTGGCTGTTGGTCAGCACAGACTCGGTGGGCTGAAGGGCCTGTTTCAGTGCTACATCTCTAAATAAATAAATAAATCTCACTGGCTGTTCACTGGTGCCTTGATGGCCAGATGGGTGCAATCGATGATGCCCTGAAGGTGGGGGAATCCAGTGATGGAGGCAAAAACCACTGCCCTCTGTGCCTGCAAGGCCTTATCTGTCATGAATCGAATGTGCTGTTTAGCTTTCGCGAAGAGGTCATCAGTGACCTGTGAGATGCGGTGGTGTGCAACATTCCACCAAGATCTGCAGCTGATCCTTGGAAGGATGCAAAGGCAAAGATGTTCGAGATGACAATGGCCTTCATGGCTATTGGCAGGGCATGGCAAGCAGTGCTGCCAGTGTGAGGTCTTTGACAACAAGGACATTGATGTCTGTGATATCCGCCTGGAGAGTCACAATCTTCTGCGGCACTGGTTTTCAGTCATCTCCAGGTAACCCTGTCTTCGCTGGTAGATCCTACACTGAGGGTATATGGTCTCTGTGTCCTTCCTGCCCTCCTGATGCCTGGTTCTCTGCCCTTCCTGCAGAGGGTGTTGCTCCTCATCGACACTGGGCCCAAAATTGAGAGCCGTGCCCCCATTGCCAGCCTGCAGCCTTCCTTGTTTTCAGGTGACCTCCCCCCCCTTCCCCAATTGTGATTGGCATTGTTGCCCCTGCTGTTATGCCCCCGAAATGCCAGGAGAGTGACGACTCCCTGTACAGCCGGAGCACTTACTGCTAACTCTGCCCACAACCTGCGCTGACCCAATGTCACCTGATTCCCAATGGGCAAGCCAACCTTTGTGCCATTCACCCTTTCATGTGGCCATGTTAATTCTCGAGGGCGGCTATAACTGGCTCCCACTGTGTACCCGCCTCCATGTCTGCCTTAGACAGCACATATGCCCCTCGTGAAAATCACAGCATTCTCCATAATGAACTCTTAATGAACTGTAAATCAAATTAATTGGCCTTAATCAGGGAGTGGACGGAATCGTGAGCCTGCCCTCCCTCCGCACTGGTAAACACGGCTGGAGCAGCATTGGGAAACCATATGGCAGCTGGTGCCAGCATTTTGGACCCACATCCACCTCTGTTCCCACCCTCATTGAGATCTGAAAATCCTGAAGCTGCCTGACCTGCTGAGTGTTGACAACATTTTTTTTCATTTTAGATTTTCAGCATCTACAGTATTTTACTTTTGTTTTGATGTGAGATATGATTGGAACAAACATTGAAAATGTAGTTTTCAGATGTGCAGAGATTACCAGTCATGGATGAGCTGGACATACAGCCAACCAAATCAGAACTCAGTGATGCCATTGATTCTCTAGCCAGTGGAAAAGCCCCTGGGAAGGACAGCATTACCCCTGAAATAATCAAGAGTGCCAAGCCTGCTATACTCTCAGCACTACATGAACTGCTTTGCCTGTGCTGGGACGAGGGAGCAGTACCCCAGGACATGCGCGATGCCAATATCATCACCCTCTATAAAAACAAAGGTGACCGCGGTGACTGCAACAACTACCGTGGAATCTCCCCGCTCAGCATAGTGGGGAAATTCTTTGCTCGAGTCGCTCTGAACAGGCTCCAGAAGCTGGCCGAGCGCGTCTACCCTGAGGCACAGTGTGGGTTTCGTGCAGAGAGATCGACTGTTGACATGCTGTTCTCCCTTCGTCAGATACAGGAGAAATGCCGTGAACAACAGATGCCCCTCTACATTGCTTTCATTGATCTCACCAAAGCCTTTGACCTCGTCAGCAGACGTGGTCTCTTCAGACTACTAGAAAAGATTGGATGCCCACCAAAGCTACTAAGTATCATCACCTCATTCCATGACAATATGAAAGGCACAATTCAACATGGTGGCTCCTCCTCAGAGCCCTTTCCTATCCTGAGTGGCGTGAAACAGGGCTGTGTTCTCGCACCCACACTTTTTGGGATTTTCTTCTCCCTGCTGCTTTCACATGCGTTCAAGTCCTCTGAAGAAGGAATTTTCCTCCACACAAGATCAGGGGGCAGGTTGTTCAACCTTGCCCGTCTAAGAGCGAAGTCCAAAGTACGGAAAGTCCTCATCAGGGAACTCCTCTTTGCTGATGATGCTGCTTTAACATCTCACACTGAAGAGTGCCTGCAGAGTCTCATCGACAGGTTTGCAGCTGCCTGCAACGAATTTGGCCTAACCATCAGCCTCAAGAAAACAAACATCATGGGGCAGGATGTCAGAAATGCTCCATCCATCAATATTGGCGACCACGCTCTGGAAGTGGTTCAAGAGTTCACCTAGCTAGGCTCAACTATCACCAGTAACCTGTCTCTGGATGCAGAAATCAACAAGCGCATGGGAAAGGCTTCCACTGCTATGTCCAGACTGGCCAAGAGAGTGTGGGAAAATGGTGCACTGACACGGAACACAAAAGTCTGAGTGTATCAGGCCTGTGTCCTCAGTACCTTGCTCTATGGCAGCGAGGCCTGGACAACGTATGTCAGCCAAGAGCGACGTCTCAATTCATTCCATCTTCGCTGCCTCCGGAGAATACTTGGCATCAGGTGGCAGGACCGTATCTCCAACACAGAAGTCCTCGAGGCGGTCAACATCCCCAGCTTGTACACACTACTGAGTCAGCGGCGCTTGAGATGGCTTGGCCATGTGAGCCGCATGGAAGATGGCAGGATCCCCAAAGACACATTGTACAGCGAGCTCGCCACTGGTATCAGACCCACCGGCCGTCCATGTCTCCGCTATAAAGACGTCTGCAAACGCGACATGAAATCCTGTGACATTGATCACAAGTCGTGGGAGTCAGTTGCCAGCGTTCGCCAGAGCTGGCGGGCAGCCATAAAGACGGGTCTAAAATGTGGCGAGTCGAAGAGACTTAGTAGTTGGCAGGAAAAAAGACAGAGGCGAAAGGGGAGAGCCAACTGTGCAACAGCCCCGACAAACAAATTTCTCTGCAGCACCTGTGGAAAAGCCTGTCACTCTAGAATTGGCCTTTATAGCCACTCCAGGCGCTGCTTCACAAACCACTGACCACCTCCAGGCGCTTATCCATTGTCTCGCGAGATAAGGAGGCCCAAAGAAGAAGAGATTTTTAAATGTCTGCAGGCTTGAAGTCAGGCAGTGACACCAGTAATGAATGTATGAACATGTTTGGTATCAAATGGTCTGCTATTACTTCAAATATGAACCCATTTAAAAAATAAAGCAAACATGAACATGTTAAAGAGTTTCTAAGGAATTCCTAAATTTTCTAAACTAACAGATAAAGAAATCTCACTCAAACCCTTTTGCATGTTCAGTACTCCACAACCCAAAGTTCAACTGTTGTTTATTTTATTCTTCTTTAACAAAGAGTTGCAATTGCCATAATTTGTATTGTATTCATGTATTCTATTTTAAATTAGGCTTGTTATTCAGTTTTCAATTTGAATACCAATAGAATAGATGGTGCTAAGGTGTAGTTTTCACATCTTGTACTACAAGCAGTTTATTATACTAAAATATTCAATTTCAGCTCAATCAGATCTTTGACAATTTTTTTTCACAATTTTACATTAGTTTATATAATTTAGTTGTATATTTTGCTGATAGGAAACTTGCAGGAGCAAGCACCAATACAATGGGCAGGGGGTCCCGACGCCACGCCCAAAAGACGAGAGGAACTCCACCTCTGTCCTTTGGATGATGCCCACTGCATTTCCTGTGCATGGGCCATTAACTACCCAGTGTCGGGATCTCCGGGGATCCTGCCTCCAAGATCTGCTGGCCACTCAGAGGGAGCAGTGCCCACTGTTGGAACTGCAGAAGTCACTTGAAGAGCAACCATGGAGCCAGGACTGCAGACAAGTGTACAGGCTTGCCAGGGCCACTCAGGCAGGGCCTCAGCGAGGATGGGGGGCAGTGGGTTACTGAGGGTAAGGGGGTGGGTGATGCCACAGGGTGGCCTTCACTACCAGAGGCCTTCCCTGGGCCATATGGTGGAGGCACCCTCCGCTGCTGGTAAAATACCGGCAGCAGCGAAAAGAGGCCCTCAGATGCCTATTAATTGGCTACTTAAAAGCCTCAATTGGACTCTGGGCAGGAAAACCTTCCCCGCCCCGAAATTAATTTGAAGGCGTCAGGAAGGCGACGGGCATTCCATTCCCCACCTTTACACACAATTTTATGGGCTCCCCCGCCATCCGTTCCCAACCCGAGGAGGGCCATAAAATTCAGCCCATTGGACGCTATTGGAGCACATGTATACTGGCATGGTAAATGAGGCTATTTGCTCCAAGACCAAGGTGTTATGTTGGCAGTTGCCACACTGCTTTGGTGAGGGACAAACAAAGGGGCAGGAGCTATGCTTTCTTTTTAAAGAGTGCATTGGATTGAGTAGCTTTTCTTATGCCATTTTCAGTGGCAGAGAATGTACTCCCATCATCCCTCTCATGTTGACCCTCTGTGGAGGTGTGTTCTAGCATTTGTGAGGTGGACTTGTTTTACAGGCCTCTAGGAATAGGTGCAAATTACTTGTTACTTTTAGATTTCAAGGGAAATGCTAAACATCATTCACATGGATTAGCACATATGCTACAAATGCTTTACCCACATATGTGGTGATGGGACTTATCAGCACTTTTTTGAAGTTTTCCCAAACCAATTTCCTGCATATAATTCTTCACAAATTCAGTTTCTTTTCATCCAACTCTTTTACTTTGTTTCTTTTTCAACGTTTCCAATTACGGCATGCAATCTTCTTAGCTATCAGGATTTTCCCCTTAATATTCCACCTCTCCAAACTCTGACATAATCATTAAGGAAGTTCAGTAACTAATGGCCCATAAGAATTGTTCTTTTCGTTCAGTAATGAACAAGCCACAGATCCAGCATTATCAGCTAGAAAGTGAAAGATGAGTCTACATGAGTATAATGATCTTAGAATAATAGAGTCTGACCACTTTAACTCCGTTTGCAGTTAGCAGAGGAAAAGAGCTAATTCTTGTATATGACAGAATTTCTGCCTGTTAGTTCACAAGTTTAAAATTATATTAATTGAAATACAAATGGGGAGCGATGTAAAACGGACTGCTGACTTGCTATCAAAAAGAAAAGAAAGACTTGCAAAGTGCTTTACAGCCAATGAAGTACTTTTGAATTGCAGTCACTGGTGTAATGAAGGAAACACAGCAGCTAATGTGTACACAGCAAGATCCCACCAACAGTCATTTGATAATGACTAGATATCTGGTTTGTCTGTGATGTTGATTGAGGGATAAATATTGGCGAGGATACTGGAGATAACTCCCCTACTCTTCTTTGAAGTAGCACCATGGGATCTCTTACATCTACCTGAGAAGTCAGACGGGGCCTCGGTTTAAGGTCTCATCCAAAAAAATGGCACGTCTAATAGTGCAACACTCCCTCTGGAGTGCACTGGAATGTCAGCCCTTAATTTTTGTGCTCAAGTCCTGGAGGGGACTTGAATCCAGTCGGAGGTGAGAGTGCCAGTAACTGAGCCATGGCTAACACCACCCAGTTTATGCTCTCGCATAAGGTCAAGGTCTACCTCATTGATGCACTCAAATAAATGTAATGAATATTTATCACCTCACACTGACAGAAAGCACAAAATTACTTTAATAATTGGCTTTTCTCAGTTATGACCTTTGAGTTTGTAGGAAATGTGATTCGTATGTCAATTGCTGGTCACTGTGGAAAATTAATACTATTATGTTTGAACAATTCGTTTGGGCCCATTACCAGTGATGCACCCACATTGGAGTAAGGAGATAAACTATTTTCAGGTTCGGGCCTCATTTAAATCTTACCAACAAGTTGCAAAAGTTGAATGGGCACTCTATTGTAACTTCCCAGCCAGATGCTGTGGAGAATCGGCCTCCTTCTGCATGGAGCCTGTTGGCAGTTAGGGCCTCTTGGATAGGGAGTGAATTCTGGTCGGGGTGGTGGAAGGATGAGAATAAGCCAGCAGATTTTTGTGGGGTTAGGAAGAACATGTACGTGCTGCATAAGGAGGAAGACATTGCTGCTTGGAGGTTAAAATTAAGTAGCTCCAGGCTGAAGCGTTTGAGGATTTGGATCTCAGTTCAGTTTCCGGTGCTCTTATGACAAAGTTACAAGGAAATTTCCAGCTATAGGTTCATAGAAATTGTGAGAATAGAAATTAATTTTGTCTGGCTTGAATTAAGAGTAGTCATTGGGTTGTATTCCCAATTGATGAGGAGGTTAAAGAGTGAACTGATTGAAGTATTTAAAATCATGTGAGTTCACAGGGAACAATTATTTTATTTACTGGAGAATCCAATGCATAATTTTAAAATTAGAATTGAACAGGTTTAAAGTAAATCCAGGGAAAAAAAGGTCTTACAAAGATTTGCAAGAAACATTTCTGCTCCAGAAGGTCGTTTGGGATGAAAAAGTAAATTTAAGAATTCTCAGCCTGAACTTCAAATTACTCCATAACCTCACCTCACGCTAACTCTGCAACAACCTCATACTTACAGCCCATCTCCACCCTCTGGTCCCCTAATTTTGATCTTTTGTGCAACTCCTGGTGGTGGAATGACCTTCATCTGCCTTGACCTTTCTCTCTGGCACTCACTGTCTAAGTCTCTCCACTCTGCATCTCTCTCACCTATCATGCCCAATAAAGACTTATCATATTCCTAATCTTTAAGATACTAACTTTATCCAATGTGAACTCTTTGAAATTGAATTTTCCTTTTAAAAAAAGTGGACAATGTGCTGCAAAGATTGCCACTGAAGGTCAGATGACCTGTCCTGTGTATTCAAAAACTGCCTCACTGTCTCAAAAGCACAAAAAGATACATTCCAGACTAAGAGATGTCAACTATACCTAACCTGGAACCATCAAGAGACATTCCTGAATTGAATGGATGTCTTCTGAGACAATGAAGGTGTGAAGTAGCCATATCATAACAGAATAGTACCCATCCAGACATCCATAGAGAGCCATACATTCCTCATCCTGGTCCGTTGTGTAGTCACACAAGGGGAGAAGACCATGGCCTGGATTTTACCCTTGGCGGACCCGCTTCTACCTGACCTCGGGATCCAACCTATATTTTGCAGGTCCCCGGACTTTAATTGGTCTGAGGTACAATTTCCACCCACGAGGTAGGAAGTCCCGCCTAATAGTCCTGCCGGGCAATCAGTGGGCCGGCAGCTCTCTGTCCCAGCAGCACCACCGGGAGCAGTGACCACTGCTGGGACTGCAGCCCAGCTTTGTGAGGAAGAGGTCAGGGAACCCCGGAATGCAGGTAAGTTTTTTTTGCCTTGCTGGGGGTGATTGATCGGGCCCTGGCAAGGGAAGGGTGGTCAATTGGGGGGATGGGGGGTGCGTGTTGGATGTTGGGGATGGTTGGGGCAGTGGGAGTGGCCCTCTGTTGGGAACCGGGTGCCCGACCATGAAAGCTCCCCCCAAGACATCAGAGAGCCGCCTGCTTTAACCGGCGGCTTTTCTCAGGCCTGACCCCCGACCAGCCATGGGAGAAATCCCCATGGAGGCAGGCAGAAGCCCTTAAGTGGCCATTAAGTGGCCACTTAAAGGCCTTGATTAGCCTGGGGCAGACAGGCCGTATTTAGCTGTCGATATCCTCTGTGAAGTAGCAGCGGAGGCGGGAACAGGTCGGGAAGGTTCCACTGACCCTCACGCCCCATTTTAAGCTTCCCCATCATCTTCCTGCTCCTTGCGGGTGGGGGGGGGGGGGGGTGCATAAAATTCAGCCCATGTTCCAAATAACAGAAATGCTACTGTGATGATTTTGTATCTTAAAAGGCAACCCTCTGGAGAGAGAGGGCAAGATCACAGCAACATCACAGAAAGAAGTCCAGCCAGGGGCTGTGGAAAGATCCAACCTAAACGAGGAAGCTGCGCTGCTATTAATTCTACACTTCAACCTGGTGCAGCAGAGAACTGAAATTGACCACCACCCCCAGTTTGAAGTCTTAACCACCGGGACTCAACAACACCTCAACAAGTTCAAGACTACAAACACCCAGGCCTGCACCTTTAAAAGAAGATTACTTCGAAGATTCAACAGGTTTTCTGTAAACCACGAGCACCAACCATACCGTGAACTCTTACCCTTTACCTTCTATATATCTTCCCTTGAGAGTGCATGTAAGAGTGAATGAGTGTGTGAGTGGTGAATGTTTTGGGGAATAAATATTCTTCAATAAATAGCTAATCTTCTGTTTTAAACCTGCAAGAAAACCTGTATAAGATTATCAGGTCACTAAAAAGTTACTAACCAGAATACTAATTGTTAAAATCTTGCTATTATATACTAACAACTGAATTATAATTATAAACTAACATTTAGCTTTATTACAACCCTTCTTTGCAGGATGATAAAGTGGGAAATTTAGGAAATAGGGCAAAATATAGACAAGATGTCAAGGTAGAGGGATTCTGGGAGATTATGTCAAGTTTTAAAATGCTTATTTGCAGTAAAAGGGTGAGACCTTAAGAGCAGACAGTGAAAAACAGCTTGTGAGAACAAAGTGTAGATTTGCCTCCTAGTGAGATAAAGAACTTCAGAATGTAAAAGCATTGAGATAAAGCAGTCAACACAAAGGGGCATTACTTGCGTAAATCTGAAAGGTTAGCAACCATCACAAAATGATCCTTGGCTGGTTAAGAAAGGCATCCTTTAATGCAAGACCAGTCATTGAATAGGAAAAGGGAGAATTAATTGGAAAGAAGCCAGGATAAAAGAAGGCTGAGCTGTGTCCCTGTGCGGCAGAGCATTTTCAAACAACAAGAAAAGACAAGGGAGAGAGACCGACCAAAAAACTTGAAGACCAAAGCAGCAAGGGAAAGAGTCATGCGCCCTGCCATCCAGTCTCAAATATGGGTAGTATCTGTGTTGGACTGTTAATCACTGCCTGACTCAGAGAGTTATACAGCACAGAAACAGGCCCTTCGGCCCATCGTGTCTGTGCCGGCCATCAAGCACCTAACTATTCTAATCCCATTTTCCAGCAGTTGGCCCATAGCCTTGTATGCTATGGCATTTCAAGTCCTCATCTAAATACTTCTTAAATGTTGTGAGGGTTCCTGCCTCCACCACCTCTTCAGGCAGTGCGTTCCAGATTCCAACCACCTGCTGGGTGAACATTTTTTTTCCTCAAATCCCCTCTAAACTTCCTTCCCCTTACCTTAAATCTATGCCCCCTGGTTATTGACACCTTCGCTAAGGGAAAAAGTCTCTTCCGATCTAACCAACAATGCCTCTCATAATTTTGTATAGTTCAATCATATCTCCCCTCAGCCTTCTCTGCTATAAGGAAAACAACCCAAACCTTTTCAGTCTCTCTTCATAGCTGAAATGCTCCAGCCCAGGCAACATCCTGGTGAATCTCCTCTGCACCTTTTCCAGTGTAATCACATCCATCCTCTAGTGTGGCGACCAGAACTGTACACAGTACTCCAGCTGTGGCCTAACTAGCATTTTATACAGCTCCATCATAACCTCCCTGCTCTTATATTCTATGCCTTGGCTAATAAAGGAAAGTATTCCATTTGCCTTCCTAACCACCTTATCTACCTGTGCTGCTGCCTTCAGTGATCTATGGACAAGTACACCAAGGTCCCTCTGACCTTCTGTGCTTCCTAGGGTCCTACCATCCATCCTACCATATTCCCTTGCCTTGTTAGTCCTCCCAAAATGCATTACCTCACACTTCTCAGGATTAAATTCCATTTGCCACTGCTCCGCCCATCTTACCAGCCCACCTATATCGTCCTTTAATCTAAGGCTTTCCTCCTCACTATTTACACCACCAATTTTGGTGTCATCTGCTAACTTACTTATCATATCTCCTATATTCACATCTAAATCATTAATGTACACTACAAACAGCAAGGGTCCCAGCACTAATCCCTGTGGTAGACCACTGGTCAAAGGCTTCCACTCGCAAAAACAACCCTCAACCATTACCCTCTGTTTCCTGCCACTAAGCCAATTTTGGATCCAATTTGCCAAACTGCCCTAGATCCCATGGGCTCTTACCTTCTTAACCAATCTCCCATGCGGGACCTTATCAAAAGCCTTACTGAAGTCCATGTAGACTACATCAACTGCTTTACCCTTATCTACACATCTAGTTACCTCCTCAAAAAATTCAATCAAGTTAGTTAGACACGATCTCCCCCTAACAAAGCTGTGCTGACTATCCCTGACTAATTCCTGCCGCTTCAAGTGGAGATTAATCCTATCCCTCAGAATTTTTTCCAATAGTTTCCCAACCACTGATGCTAGACTTATCGGCCTGTAATTACCTGGCCTGTAATTACCCTACAGGCCATTCATTACAGGGCAGTACAGTGGCACAGTGGTTAGCACCGCAGCCTCACACCTCCATCGACCTGGGTTCAATTCTGGGTACTGCCTGTGTGGAGTTTGCAAGTTCTCCCTGTAACTGTGGGGGTTTTCACCGGGTGCTCCGGTTTCCTCCCACAGCCAAAGACTTGCAGGTGGATAGGTAAATTGGCCATTGTAAATTGCCCTTGGTATAGGTAGGTGGTGGAGATGTGGTAGGGATATGGGATTAATATAGGATTAGTATAAATGGGTGGTTGATGGTCGGCACAGACTCGGTGAGCCGAAGGGCCTGTTTCAGTGCTGTATCTCTAAATAAAAAAAAATAAATATCCCTGCTAACCTTCTTGAATAATGGTACACCTTCACTGTTCTCCAGTCCTCTGGCACTTTTCCTGTGGCCAGAGAGGATTTGAAAATTTGTGTCAGAGCCCCTGCTATCACCTCCCTTGCCTCACATAACAGCCTGGGATACATCTCATCTGGGTCTGGGGATTTATCCATTTTTAAGCCTGATAAAACATCTAATACTTCCTCCCTTTCAATGCTAATATGTTCAAGGATATCGCAATCCCCCTACCTGATCTCTACACCTACATCGTCCTTCTCCATAGTGAACACAGATGAAAAGCATTCATTTAAAACCTCACCTATGTCCTCTGGCTCCACACACAGATTGCCACTTTGGTCCCTAATAGGCCCTACTCTTTCCCTGCTTATTCTCTTGCCCTTAATATACTTATAAAACCCCTTAGGATTTTCCATCCTCTTGCCTGCCAGTATTTTTTCATGTCCCCTCTTCGCTCTCCTAATTACTTTTTTAAGTACCCCTCTACACTTTCTATACTCCTCTAGTGCCTCTGCTGTTTTCAGCCCTCCAAATCTGTCATAAGCCTCCTTTTTTTTCCTGATCCAATACTCTATATCCCTTGACATCCAGGGTTCCATGGACTTGTTGGTCCTACCCTTCACCTTAACGGGTACATGTTGGCTCTGAACCCTCACTGTTTCCTCTTTGAATGACTCCCGCTGGTCTGATGTAAACTTTCCTACAAGTAGCTGCTCCCAGTCCACTTTGGTCAGATCCTATCTTATCATATTGAAATCGACCTTCTGCCAATTCAGTACCTTTATTTCATGCCTGTCTTTGTCCTTTTCCAGAACTACCTTAAATCTTATGGTCACTATCCCCGAAATGTTCCCCCACGGACACTTCTACCACTTGTCCAGCTTCATTCCCTAGGATTAGATCCAGTACTGCCCCTTCTCTTGTCGGACTTTCTACGTACTGGCTCAAAAAGCTCTCTGTATGCATTTTAAGAATTCCGCCCCCTTTAAGCCTTTTGCACTAAGTTGATATCAGGTAAGTTGAAATCCCCGTCTGTTATTACCCAATTATTTTTACACCTCTCAGAGATTTGCTTACATATCTTCTCCGCTATCTGTCCCTGACTGTTTGGAGGTCTGTAGTACACTCCCAGCCAAGTGATTGCCCCCTTTTTGTTTTTAGGTTCTACCCATATGGCCTCATTTGAGGAGCCTTCTAAGATATCATCCCTCCTTACTGCAGTAATTGACTCCTTGATCAACAGTGCAATGCCACCTCCTCTTTTATCCCCTCCCCTGTCACGCCTGAAGATTCTATACTCTGGAATATTGAGTTGCCAGTCCTGCCCCTCCTTCAACCGTGTCTCTGTGATAGCAATAATATCATAATCCCATGTGCTAATCAATGCCCTGAATTCATCTGCCTTATTAGTAAGACTCCTTGAATTAAAATAAATGCAATCCAGCCTTTCATTTTTCACTTGTGCCTTAACAGGACTATATTTGCTCTGCCTTCCAGACTGACTCAGTTTCTCTTCTATATTTGACTTTGCATCATCCCCGACTGTACCTCCACTCTGTATCCCATTTCTCTGTCAAATTAGTTGAAACCACCACCCCCCCACCCCCCAACAGCACGAGCAAACCTTCCAGCAAGGATGTTGGTCCCATTCCCATTCAGGTGCAACCCATCCAACTTGTACAGGCCCCACCTTTGCCAGAAACAGACGCAGTGGTCCAAGTAACGAAAGCCCTCCCTCCTGCACCATCTCTTCAACCACACATTCATCTGCTCTCTCCTCTTATTCCTATATTCACTAGCACATGGCATCGGGAGTAATCCAGAGATTACAACCTTTGTGGTCCTGCTTTTTAATCTGCTACTTAGCTCTCTAAATTCTTGTTGCAGGATCTCATCCCTCTTTCTACCTATGTCATTGGTACCAATGTGTATCACGACCTCTGACTGCTCACCCTCCCCTTTCAGAATGTCCTGTGACTATGGTTTATCTGAAAACGTAATAAACTTGTCCTCTCCTTTATCCCAATAAAGTCGAATCACAAGCTTTGTGCTACCAATTCTGTTCCCACCTGGAAGGGGGCATAAAACACCCTTATCTTATCAAATCTTACACCTGTCATTTGTTTGTTTACTTGACCCTAAAAAAAGCACTCAAGGACTAACTCATCATTTGAAGCAAAACGCAATTGTGGTCAGTTGGAAGATGAACAGTGGAAACTACCCACACCCCTTACCACCTGTCCATAACACACCTTTACAACCTTCTCAAAATCCATCTTTTCAATCAAGGTTTCAATCGTCTTTCTTAATATCTCCCTCTATAACTTGTCATCTCTTCCTTAATTGTTCATTTTTTTTTCTCCTCTCTGTATAAAGCTTTGCCGGAGATGAGAGTTTGGATCACCCTCTGTTCTCCAGAGGATTGTAAAATCTGTCTGAAGCTTTCATCAATTCCTTTGGTGATATAAAACTGTGACTTGTGTGTCATTCTTTTCTATGTTACAGGCACTATAGGTATATGAAAAATGGGCAAATTAGAATTAAAAACAAAACTAACAAAATGGTGGCAGCAGTTCCCAGTTTACTCCTGTTCCTGTGCTCAGCAGGAAAATGTCTGTATCTCTTAAAATTTTCTTTAACTGTCATTGTTTCCTCCCAGATCAGTTTAAACAGGTCAAGGGGAATTGGCAACAAAGTAAATGATGATTGGCCTATCAAAACCTTTACTGAGAAAATTACATCCGATCTAACATATGTTGCTGTTTGCAACAATTCAAAATTGGAGCCCAAGTTATTGTTCCTGATGAAGTTTTTCACGCAAAGTGTTGATTAATCTGCTGCATGTTCTGTTTTTTTATTTCAGATTTACAGCATTCAGTTTTTCTTTTGTACTACTAAAAAGTGATGCTTTAAAAATGTATTGTTCTCATTTATATTCAAGTTTGTAGTATTTGGAAAAACTAGATAAGTATTGTTGTTCAGTGACATAATTGAAGTAGTGTTAAGTGCAGACCTGATTCCTGCAGCCATACTGGTGCCAAACGTCGTGTCCTGCACTCCTTTGGACCCCACCAGAAAGGCCGAGAGGGGGGTTTTGACGACTGGGCAACTCTCAACCTCCATAAATTTGCCCAGGCATGCGCCATGGAGAGGTCACTCCATAGTTGCCTCACAGCGACTGAAACAACACGGAAGGCAGCAGTTACGGGTTATAAGTCCAGAGAAGAGCCTGTCACTCCAGAATTGGCCTTTATAGCCACTCCAGGCGCTGCTTCACAAACCACTGACCACCTCCAGGCGCGTATCCATTGTCTCTCGAGATAAGGAGGCCCAAAAGAAGAAAGATTAATCTATTAAAAATTCACCCTCATGGACTCTTGAAACTTACCTCAAGGCTCTCAAAAAATATATTGTATCTTTTCTGCTTATCCGTAAAGTTTTATTTTAACATTTCACAGAATTTTACACACTTCAGTAAACATATCCCAGCAATAAACCAGTCTAATAAGGTAAGATGAGAGTTTGGATCACCCTATGTTCTCCAGAGGGTTGTAATGTCTGCCTGAAGCTTTCATTAGTGTCTTTGATGATATAAAACTGTGACTTCAACCTCATTTTTTTAACTCTCAAATTTTATTTCCACCTAGCAGCTGAGATTAAATCACATTCCCATTTCTAATTTTAAACTTGCAGGTTTTTACATATCTTTATTTACCTTGTCAAGCCAGATTAAATTTTAGAATGAATTTTTAAAAACTGTCTCTTACAGCTGTCATATAATCGCTGTGCGGTAATACGTCCTATAATTTTACAGATTGTGCTTGACAGAAATCCAGTGAAATTGGATACACAAGGACAAGTGCAGAGGTCTTGCCTTGAGCACAATTGTAATGGGTGTTCTGGAGACACTAGTCCAGACACCACGCTCTTATAAACTTGACTTCATTTTTACAGCACCTCTCCACCTTTATCTCCTTTAAGACACTCCTTAATACTTACTTATTTCACCAAGCTTGTAATCACCTGTCCTAATATTTAGTTCTGTGTCAATTATTTTCTGATTACACTTCTGTAAAGGAACGAGGCAGGCTTTCCTATGTTGATTTTGAAACTGTAATTGGATGGAAATTAAATGGAGCTGATTTCTCCCTTGTTCCAGTCTGGTATATCCTATCTGTTGCTAAAAATGAACACATTTGTTCTATGACAGACATAAAAAATTCTTCCTGGTAGTGTGGGATACAGAGGAATGAGGCATGTCAAAAGTACTGAGAAGAATACAACAACTTGAACCCGTAAGCTGTTATTTTCTAAAATTTTTCTAAACAAATTGAGCAACAGAATGAAATCAACAGCTATGAATAAAACTTTCAAATAATAGGCAGATCTTCTCAGTTATCTAGAGAACAACTGGTCACTGTACACAATCCCCATTCAGGATAGAAATACTGGGGGTAAAATTCAACTCTAATGGGTGCATGAAATGGGATGTAGCAGATTGGCAACATCTGGCAGTGATGCAAAGGCATTGTGTACCCAAGTGCAGCTGATGGAGGAGTCATTCCAGGCCTTGGGTGCTGCACTGTCTCTAACCGGTGTGCATTTAGCTACCTCCATTGAGAGATTGGTGACTCTCATGGAGAGCCAGATCTATCAGACGAATCAGTAGCTGCCAGAGATGCACACAAACCTGCACTCCATCACTTTGCCCATGAGCTTTATGCAGCAGTGGCAAGATGAGAGAGGATCGAGGCACCTGGAGTCTCCCCCAGATCCACATTCCTCACAGGTCATCAGGGAGGTACAAGTATGCCTTATAAGGGGGGAGGAGTGGCTGACTCCAGCATGTGGGGGCTCCTGTCATGGTGCTCCTAGTGTGGGCAGTAGCTCCAAAACCCCTCTGCCAGTGATGCCAAAACCTCCATCATCTCCAACAACAGAGGGGGTCCCTGCACCTTTGCAGGACTCCTTCAGTGTGCCATGGCCCCCCAGGCTTCAGGCAGGCAGAGGACGACAGCCAAGTTTATCACAAGCCACTGGGAGCAAGGTCAGCAGCCTGCCTCCACCTCAGCTGGCAACGCAGGGGGAGAACCATGTAGGAGCACCCAGAAAAGATTTAAGAAGAAAGCGGGTAAGTGATTGATTGCTGAGAATTTCTCTTTTGCTCTCTCTAAACTAGAGCAGTTTTTTAAAATGAGGAGCTGGGAACTTAATGACCTCAGTCAGGGTGAGTATAACAGAAAATGAATTATTAGAATAGCACAGAGCAGATCTAGAGGCATTAATTCAAATGAATAGTTTAAACAAGGTACCAAATAGATTCTAAAAGATGGAATAGAATTTTTTTTAGATCATGGATGGGCAACTGCGACCTGATGCCCTGTTTCTTGCAATTACTGTGCCAGGTGGGAACTCCAGGACACTTCACGTGTGCTGGATGACCACATGTGCAGGAAGTGTCTCCAGCTACTTCAGCTTGATCTCAGGATTTCTGATTACCCCCAGGGTCATGATCTAACGAGAATAGAAATAGGAAGATGGGGAGGATCAACATGTGGCTTGAAACATGATGCGGTGGGAGACTTCAGATTCTTGAAGCATTGGGAACATTGGCAAACACATCCAGAGCCCACTGGGTGACAAAAGAAGTAGAGATTAAGATAAAGAAGAAAAAGTGTGCTTATGACAGATGCCAGGTAGAAAATACGATTGAGAACCAGGCTAAATATATAAGGTCCAGAGGGGAAGTGTAAAAGCAAATAAAAGAGAGGGAGTATGAAAAGAGACTGGAAGGAAATCCCAAAGTTTTCCAGAGGCATATAAATAGTAAAAGGGTGGTAAAAGGAGGAGTGGAGCTGATTAGGGGCCCAAAAAGGGGATTTACGCATGGAGGCAGAGGGCGTAGCTGAGGTATTGAATGAATACTTTGCATCTGTCTTTACCAAGGAAGAAGATGCAGCCCAGGCAATGTTGAAAGATTACGTAAATCAGACACTAGAGGGGTTTAAAATTGATAAAGAGGAAGTATTAGATAGGCTGTCTGTACTTAAAGTGGATAAAACACCAGGACCAGATGAGATGCATCCAAGAATACTGAAGGAAGAGGCACTGGCCATACTTTTTCAGTCTTCCTTAGACTCAGGAGTGGTTACAGAGGACTGGAGAATTGCAAACGTTACACCCTTGTTCAAAAAGGGTGTAACGATAAGCCCAGCAATTACAGGCTGTCAGTTTAACTTCGGTGGTGGGTAAACTTCTCAAAAAAATAATTCGGAACAAAATCAATAGTCATATGGACAAATGTGAGTTAACTAAGGAAAGCCAGCATAGATTTCTTAAAGAAAATCATGTTTAACTAACTTGCTGGAGTTTTTTGAGGAGGTAATAGAGAGGATTGAAAAGGGCAATGCTGTTGATGTGGTGCACATGGCCTTTCAAAGGTATTTGATACAGTGCCACACAACAGACTTGTGAGCAAACTTGTAGCTCACAGAATAAAAGGGACGGCAATGACATGGATACGAAATTGACTGAGTGATAGGAAAGAAAGAGTAGTGGTTAATGGATGTTTTTTTCGGGCTGGAGGAAGGCTTGTGGTGGAGTTCCCCAGGGATCAGTGTTGGGACCCTTGCTTTTCCTGATATATTTTAATGACCTAGATCTTGGTGTACAGGGCACAATTTCAAAGTTTGTAGATGATACAAAACTTGGAAGCATTGTGAACTGTGAGGAAGATAGTGTAGAACTTCAAAAGGACTTAGACAAATTGGTGGAATGGGCAGACAGGTGCAGATGAAGTTCAATGCTGAAAAATGTCAACTGATTCACGTTTTTATTTATTTAGAGATACAGTACTGAAACGGGCCCTTCAGCCCACTGAGTCTGTGCTGACCAACAACCACCCATTTATACTAACCCTACACTATCCCCATATTTTCTACCACATCCCCACCATTCTCCTACCACCTGCCTACACTAGGGGCAATTTACAATGGCCAATTTACCTATCAACCTGCAAGTCTTTTGGAGGTGGGAGAAAACCGGAGCACCCAGTGGAAACCCACGCAGACACAGGGAGAACTTGCAAACTCCGCACAGGCAGTACCCAGAATCAAACCCGGGTCGCTGGAGCTGTGAGGTTGCGGTGCTAACCACTGTGCCACCCATTGTTGGTATAAAAAACATGGAAAGACAATGTAGAATAAAGGGTACAATTCTAAAGGGGGTGCAGGAGCAGAGGGACCTGCTTGTATATGTGCATAAGTCACTGAAGTTGGCAGGACAGGTTGAGAGAGCGGTCAATAAAGCATACAATGCCCATAGCTTTATGCATAGGGGCATAGAGTACAAGAGCAAGGACGTTATGTTGAACTTGTGTAAGACACTAGTTCAGCCTCAGCTGGAGTATTGTTTCCAATTCTGGTCACTCCACTTTTGGAAAGAAGTGAGAGCATTGGAGAGAGAGTACAGAAAAGATTCACGAGCATGGTTCCAGGGATAAGGAATTTGGGTTATGACGATGGATTGGAGAAGTTAGGACTGTTTTTCTTGGAGAAGAGAAGGCTGGGAGGTGATTTGAGAGAGGAATTCAAAATCATGAGAGGTCTGGACAGAGTAGATAGAGAGAAACTGTTCCCACTCGTGAAAGGATCAAGAACAAGAGGGCACAGATTTAAAGAAGCAGAAGTGACATGAGGAAAAACTTCTTCACGCAGCGAGTGGTTAAGGTCTGGAATGTGCTGCCTGAGAATGTGGCGGTGGCAGATTTAATTGAAGCATTCAAAAGGGAATTAGACAGTTATATGAAAAGGAAAAATGTGCAGAGTTATGGGGAGAAGGCGAGGGAATGGAACTGAGGGAATTGCTCTTTCAGAGAGCCAGTGTGGACATGATGGGCCAAATGGCCTCCTTCTGTCCTGCAACGATTCTATGATTCTGAGGCAGGCGGCACCTACTCAAAAGACACGGATTACACCCCAACAGCACCAGGACCAATGTCCTCGCGGGGAGGTTCACATGTGGTTGAGAAGTGTTCAAATTAACCTGGCAGGGGTCTGGGCACTAGCATATGGAAGTAGAAAAGAAGAATAAAGTGCATAATGTGAGACAGTTGTACAGTACTAGAAAAGGAAGTAGTTCCATATTAGATAGGAGCAGACTGAGAAAATCTACGAAGTACGCAAATACAGGATTACAATGCACGTATGTAAACACGCAAAGTGTAGTGAATAAGGTTAGTGAGCTACAAGCACAAATATCAGTATGGGAATATGATGTAGTGGCAATAACGGAAATGTGGCTTAAAAATGGTGAGGTCTGTATGCTTAATAGACTAGGATACAAAGTGTTCAGAAAAGATAGGGAAGGAAAAAAGGGAGGTGGGGTGGCAGTACTGATTAGGATAAACATTGTCGTGTTGGAAAGAGGGGATGTCATTGAGGAGGCAAGGACAGAATCCATTTGGTCAGACTGAGAAGCAAAAAGGGTATGATCATGCCACTAAAGGTATTCTATAGGAGTTCAAATAGAGAGAGAGATAGAGGAGCAAATCTGCAGGGAAATCACAGAGATGTGCAGGAACTATAGAGTGGTGATATTGGGGGTCTTTAATTGCCCAAATTTTGATTGGGATAATTTTAGAATAAAGGGAAAGAAAGGGGAGACATTTCTGGATTGTGTTCAGGAGAACTTCCTTGATCAGTATGTTCTCGGCCCAACTCGAAAGCAGGCATTGCTGGATCTGGTGCTGGGAAATGAGGTGGACCAAGTGAACAAGTGTGTGTGGGGAAGCACTTGGGTAAGAGTGATTATCGTATCATAAGATTTAGACTCGCAATGCAGAAAAAACAAGGAATGATATAAGGTAGTACAGCTAGGTTGGAATAGGACTAATTTCAATGTGTTGAGAAGGGATCTAGACAGCATAAAATGGAACCAAAAACTGACAGGCAAAACTGTAATGAAGCAGTGGGTTATCTTTGAGGAAGGGATGCTTCAGGTACAGGCTAGGTACATTCCAACAAGGGTGAAAGGTAGGGAAATAAAAAAATTCCTTGGATGACAAGGGAGATAGAAATTAAGATGAAACAAAAAAAGAGGGTGTGTGATGCATGCCGGGTGAATGCTTCAAGTGAGAACCATGCCAAATATAATGAGTTAAGAGAGGAAGTGAAAAGAAAAAGGAAAAGAAGGCAAAGAGAGAATATGAGAATAGAATAGCAGTTAACATAAAAGAGAACACAAAAATCTTCTACTGGGATCTAAATAGTAAGTGGGTAGAAAGAGGTGGTGTGTGGTCTATTAGGGGCAAGGAGGGTATCATATGCTTAGAGGCATAGGGCAAGGCTAGAATACTTAATGACTACTTTGTATCGGTGTTTACTAAGGAACAGGAATGTGATAAAATATCGGTAGAAGCAGAAAGAGTACAGACAATGAATAGAGTAAAAATGGAGAGTGAGGAGGTACTGAAAAGGCTGGCTATGCTTAGGGTAGATAAGTCACCTGGTCCAGATGGCTTGCATCCCAGGTTGCTAAAGGTAGTGGGGATGGAGATAGCAGAAGGGCTTCCCATAATCTTCCAATCTTCCCTGGATATGGAAGAGGTGCCAGAGGATTGGAGAGTGGCAAATGTGGCACCCTTAGTCAAGAAATGGAGTAAGGACTATTCTCGCAACTACAGGCCAGTTTGTTTAACGTCACTGGTGTGTAAGGTTTTAGAAACAATAAACAGGGAATCAATCAACAGGTACTTGGAGAGATTTGAGTTAATTAAGGAGAGCCAGCACAGTTTTGTAAAAGGCAGATCATACTTGACTAATCTAATTGAATTTTTGATGACGTACAAGAGAAGCTTGATGAAAGGAATGCAGTGGATGTTGTCTAAATAGATTTTAAGAAAGAATTTGATAAAGTACCACATAAAAGACTGTTAGCAAAATTGAGGCTCATGGAATAGGAGGTTCACTGTCCAATTAGATAAAAAGAATTGGCTCAAGCACAGGAAATCGTTGTAAATGGTTGTTTTTTGAGACTGGAGGATGATAGACAGTGGTGTTCCCCAAGGGTCAGTGCCAGAACCGCTGCTTTTTCTGCTACATACAAATGATTTGGATCTTGGAATATAGAGTGGAATTTCAAAATTTACTGATGATACCAGACTTGAAGGAGTGGCAAATAGTGAGGATGATATGAAACACCTGCAAGTGGACATAAATAGGCTAGCAGAATGGGCAGACAGGTGGCAGATGAAATTTATTACAGACAACTATGAGGTTATGCACTTTGGTAGAAGGGATAAGGTGAGACAACATAGACTTAATGGCACAGCTCTAAAGAGTATGCAGGAACAGAGGGACCTGGGGGTACATGTACATCGATCTTTGAAGGTGGCAGGACATATTGAGAGAGTGGTTAGCAGAGCCTATGGGATCTTGGGCTTCATAAATAGAGGTATGGAGTACAAAAGCAGGGAAGTTATTCTGAACCTTTATAAAACTCTGGTTAGGCCCCAATTGGAGTATTGTGTCCAGTTCTGGTCACCACACTTTTGGAAAAATGTAAGGGTGCTTGAGAAGGGTGCAGAGGAGATTTGCCAGAATTTTTTTTAAATTCGTTTGTGGGATGTGGGCATCGCTGGCAAGGCCAGCATTTGTTGCCCATCCTTAAATGCCCTTGACAACTGAATGGCTTGCTAGGCAATTTCAGAAGGCAGTTAAGAGTTGACCACATTGCTGTGGGTCTGGAGTCACATGTGGGCCAGACCAGGTAAGGCAAGCAGATTTCCTCCCCAGAAGGGCATTAGTGAACCAGATGGGTTTTTATGACAACTGATCATAGTTTCATGCCACCATTACTAAGACTAGCTTTCAATTCTAACTGAACTTAAATTTCACCAGCCACTGTGGCAGGATTGAACCCGCATCCCCAGGCATTAGCCTGGGTTACCTGATTATTCATTTGTTGATATTATCACTACGTCACTGTTTTCCCCAGGGCTGGTTCCAGGGATGGGGGGTTTTATTAAGAATGTTAGATTGGAAAAGCTGGGGTTGTTCTCCCTGGAGCAATGGAGATTGAGGGGAGATTTGCTAGAGGTGTACAAGATTATGACAGGCTTAGAGTAAGTTAGACAAGGAAAAACTGTTCCCATTAACTGATAGCGGCACAGATTGGAGGCTTTGTGCAAGACATGCAGGGGGAATGTGAGGAAGAACTTTTTTACGCAGTGAGTGGTAATGACCTGGAACTCACTGCCCACAAGGATGGTAGAAGCAGAGACAATAAATAATTTCAAAAGGAAATTGGATGGAAACTTGAAGGAAATAAACTTGCATGGCTATGGGAATCAAGTGGAGGATTGGGAATGACTGGATTGCTCCGTGGAGAGACGGCATGAACTTGATGTGCCGAATGGCCTCTTTCTGTGTCGTAAATAATTCTATGACTCTATGACTCTAAGAGCACCTACATGCTCTTGGGTTATTGGGTGGATGTTTAATCTGCATGGAAAGGATTGTGTTTGGTATCACGCGGAATAATGAAGTACTATTATGTCACAACATCTCACACTTTTCATTAATGCCCTCAGGGATGTCATTTAAATCCTGCCTCTCTGAAGGGGCTGGAAGCAAGGGACCAAAGTGTGAGCACTCAATGCTTGTGCCTTGCCACTGTGCGATGTACACCTGGGCACAGGGCCATGAACTGTGAAATGAAAGAAGGTGACAACAGGGTAGTATAAAGGGACAGTTTTATTGTAGCGGCTACTAAAGATAGCAAGGGTCATGAGAAGCATGACTGTATAAGGGTGTCTCGAGCCTCGCTTGCGTGTTTCATATGACGCCTTTCCTGTTATCCCTGGGGGCTTTCATCTGGCATTGCCTGGACAGCATTGAACTTCCACATCCTCATCATCGGAGGAAGCATTGTGATCCATGACATCCTCATTGTAGTACCAGGTTGTGCAGTGCACTGAAGGCCATGAGATGCAAGACCCTTGCCAGGGCATACTGTAGGGATCCGGATCAATCCAGGCAATGGAATCTCATCTTCAGGAGACCAATGGCTTGCTCAATGGTCACTCGTGCAGTCCCCTGGCAGGTGTTGTACCTTGCCTCTGTATCTGTTCATGGGTTCCTCAAAGGTCTCAGTAGCCACGTCCTCGGTGGATATCTCTTGTTTCCCGATATCCATCCCTGAAGACGTACAGGTGGGTTGGAAAAGCTCTGGCACCTGAGACTGCTGAAGTATGTAGGTATTGTGGCTGCTTCCCAGGAATGGTGCACAAACCTGCAAAATCTGTTTGTGGTGCTCACAGACCAGTAGCACATTGAGTGAACGGAAGTCCTTCCTATTGATAAAAGCTGCTGGCTGGTCGCTGGGAGCCTTGATGTATGCAGGTTATCTCACTATAGGGAAATCCAACGATAAGCCCAAAGCTAATGTCCCTCTCAGCTTGACTGTTTGGATCGGTACAGTAGTGCACATAGACGCCTGCCTTCTTGAATAGGGCATTGGTGACCTCCTTGATGCACTGATG
Organism: Heterodontus francisci; assembly: GCF_036365525.1. Classification (NCBI taxonomy): domain Eukaryota; kingdom Metazoa; phylum Chordata; class Chondrichthyes; order Heterodontiformes; family Heterodontidae; genus Heterodontus; species Heterodontus francisci. The sequence continues at coordinate 146,894,723 of NC_090376.1, forward strand.
CACTGCAGACTGCAAGATCCCACACCTATCTCCAGTGGATCCCTGGAAAAATCCAGAGGCATGGAATTTCTGTGCCACAGTGGCCTTCAGCGCCACTGGTATTGGGTGTTCACCAAGTCCCATGGAGTTTATCCTGCATCATGGCTCACAGAGCAGTGACAACCTCCCTGGAGATGCAGAGACTCTGTAGATACAGCTACTCTGACATCTGCAGATAATTGAGCTTCGGCCGGTAGACCATTTCTAGATGGTAGCATCTTTTGCATGCAGGAGTCTGCTGACGTGCCCCTCTACACCGTTCTCTGGCATCCCAACCCCAAAGCCGGCCCTCCTGAGGACCCCTAGGATGCTGATGTCTTGCTGCCGGTGCCTGGCTGACCCTCCCTCTCTGCTGCTTCTTCTATTTCATGGGAGCCCTGAAGCCAACGTGAATGAAGACCATTACAGGCTGCCTTCACATCTAACGGCCCCCCCTTCTTCCCCTCAGTTGTCAGGAGGTGGCACTTGTCTGATGGGAGCCTGGTATTCCTTCCATGCAGAGCAGGCACCTTTGCCCCACCTCCTCCACCATCCCTGGCAATCGACTCTGCCTCACCTGATGGCTTCTTTTTGCAGTCAGAACTGAGTTCCTCTCTCCTTGTCACCTCCTTTAAGTAGGTGAGGCTCCGAAGGCCTGGGGTTCCCATACACCATCAGCTAAATGCAAAACGGAGACGCCCACCCTCTATGTCGGCCACCGGCAATAAAATATGCATGGTTCATCACAACGTTGGACTTCCAGTCTGACGTCTTCCATCCCAATTTTGTGATCCCCTGCCTCTTTTCCCATCCCCAGTGCTCCCATAAAATTCAGCCCAGTAATCTCATTAATATCATTCACCATTTAAACTTTAGCCAAGCCAATGACTGCAATAGTTGGAATCAACTGTGCCTTAATATGCTGTTTGTCAAATCTCCTCAAAGACTTCCTTACTCAGTCTGCCTAATGAAGGAGAGACTAGGATTGCTGAACCGCTGCTTGGATATGTTTCTATTTAAACTGCTACACTATCCAGACATTTTACACTAAGCTAACATTAGCAGACATGATAAACTGATGTCATTGCTCTCTGACGCAGTGACACGACAGCACTACTTTAGACCTCATTGATATTGCAATGCCTAGCAACCAACTATCGTCAACACATCTCATTATGGGCTGGATTCTGCTTAACGTTGTTGAAAATTGAAACATGGACTTCCAGCAGAGCAGATGCCATTCTGACAGTGTGAGTTCTCAGCTTTGTGCTTCTCAAAATGAAATCTAATGTGATCTTCCTTTTACAGCAACCTTTAAATGTTGTTTTGTATCTGAAATCTGCCAAAGATGATTTCAGGTGCACCCAAAACAACTCATTCCTGAATGTCGGCAACAAGAACAGTGCAAAATAAACAATCTCACTTGCAATTTGCATGGGTGTCCTCCAGTAGGGGGAGAAATTAGAAAACATTTTGATTCACCGGGGGAGGCAGCGCTGCATGTCGTTCTTAAATTCTAGCGGCACGACACAAAGAAATTTCTCCATTTTTTTTATTCATTCATGGGATGCGGGCATTACTGGTAAGGCCAACATATATTGCCCATCCCTAATTGCTCTTGAGAAGGCAATTGTGAGCCACCTTCTTGAATACAACTGAGTGGCTTGCTAGGCCTTTTTAGAGGGCAGCTAAGAGGAAACCACATTGCTGTGGGTTTAGAATCATATATAGATTCACACAGCCAGACTGAGTAAGAGTGGCACATTTCCTTCCCTAAAGGACATTAGTGAACCAGAAGGATTTAAACAAAAATGAAAATCCAGTACTTTTATGTCAACAGTTACTGATACTAGCCTTTTCAATTAATTAATTAAAATTTCCCAACTATCATGATGGGATTGGAATTCATGTCTCCAAATCATTAGTCCAGGCTTTTGGATTGCTAGTCCAGCAACATAACCAATATACTACCAAATCCCGAGAACATGGGAACAGGAATAGGCTATTTAGCCCTTCGATCCTGTTCTGTCATTCAGTGAGATCACAGTTGATCTGTGACTTAACTCCATATTCTCTGCCTTTGCCCCATGACCCTTAATAACTTTGGTTAATGGAAATCTATCAATCTCTGATTCAAAATTAGCAATTGACACAGCATGAATTGTCCTTTTTAGAAGAGAGTTCTAAACTTCTACCAGTTATTGTGTTTTGAAGTGCTTCCTAACTTCACTCCTGAAGGATCTGGCTCTAATTGTTCGGCGATGTCCCCTAGCCTTAGATTCGCCAACCAGCAGAAATAGTTTCTCTCTGTCTAGTTCCCCTTAATATCTTGAGAACTTTGATCAAATCATCCCTTAATCTTTTAAATTCAAGAGAATACAGCCCTAGCTTTTGTAATCTCTTCTCGAAATTTAACCCTTGTAGTCCAGGAATCATTCTAACAAATCTACATTGCAAGCCTCCAAGGCTACTACATCCTTCCTAAGGTGTGGTCCCCAGAACTGCTCACAGTACTCCACGTGTGGTCTAACAAAGGTTTTGTAAAGTTGGAGCATGTATTTAACCCCCACGTATTCTAGTCCTCTGCATAAAAAGGGCACCATTCCATTAGTCTTTTTGATTATTCTTTGTACCTGTCCAAGACATTTTAATGATTTGGCAACATGGGCCTCTCGATGTTTTTTGGACCTCCACTACTTCTAGCTTTTCACAATTTAGAAACTACTACCTTTTTAGGTTCAAGGGTGGATGCCTTCATATTTGCCTATATTGTAATCCATTTGCCACAGTTTTGCCCATTCACTTTCATCTATTAGTATCTCTTTGTAATGTTATGCTTCCATCGTCACTGCTTACAATGCCACCTATCATTGTGTCTTCAACAAACTGGGATAGGTGTTTCCAAAACCCGTTATATAAGTTGTTAATAAATGCAGTAAATAGTTGATGCTCTAACACAGGCCCTGTAGGACACAAATTGCAACATCCTGCCAATTTAAATACCTATCCATTATCCTAATCTTTGACCCCTGCTGCTCAGCCAAATTCCTAAACAGGTCAATAATTCACCCTCAGTTCCATGAGCTTCAACTTTAACAGTCTGTTATAAGGTTCATCAGGCTTGACTTACACTTTACAAATCCATGCTGGCTCGCTCTGATCAGCTGAGAATTTTCACTGTGTTCATTCACAATATCCTTAATTACTGACTCTAATAATTTCCAACAGCAGATATTGGGCTAACCAGTCTATAATTCCCTGGTTTCCCTCTCTTAACTTTTTAAAATAGTGGAATGACACATGCAATTATTACATCTAAGGAACTGTTCCTGAATCAAGGGAACTTTGGAAGATCACAGTTAGGGCATCTGCAATTTTTTCACCCATTTCCTTAAAAACACTGGGATGGAAACTATCTGGTCCTGGGGATTTGTCACTGTTTAATGCCATTATTTTCTTCATTACAATTAATTTGTTTAGGTTAATCACAATGGGTCTTGGTCCCTGATTCAAAATGAGTTTCCTTGGCGAGTCTGGCATATTATTCTGTTCCTCTACTGTAAATATTGATGCAAAATAGTTATTTAACATGTCCAGCATTTACTCATTTTCATTTATATCACCATTATCAGTTTGTAAGCAACCCACATTGCTCTTAGCCATTCTCTTTCTCTTAATACAATTACAAACTTTTTTTGTGTTGATTTTGATATCGCTTGCTGGTTTCTTTTCATACTCCCTTTTTGTAGCTCTATCTTTTTTGTCACCCTTTGTTGTTGTTCATAGCTCTCCCATTCAACCTTTATTTCATTCTTGTATACTTTTGGTTTCATGTTGTCTCTTATCTCTTTATTCATCCACGGCTGTTCTTTTCACCATGTAGAACCCTTGCTGCTTACTGGTGTAAACGGGTTCCAGTATTACGTTTAATTCTTTTGTGATTATCTCCCACTGATCTTTGGTCATTTTACCCATTAACAGATTTTCCCAGTTTACTGTGGACAGTCTCTGTCTCATCCCATTGAAGACAGCCTTACATAAATCTACAATTCTAGTAGCTCTTTTCCATTTCTCTTGTTCAAACACAACATTGAACTCAATCGTATTAGAGTCGCTATTAGATAAATGTTCACGCACCATTAGTCTGTTAACTAAATCTGGTTCATTACTTATTACTAAATCTAATATGGCCTGCCTGCCCCCTTGTTGGTTCCAGGTCATATTGGGCCAGATTTTATTCTGGTGATAGGGGTCCCGGCGGCGGGCTGGGAGGTGTGGGGGGAGGAGACCCTACCTTAGCCTTCTGTCGGACCCCTCTTGCAATTTCACAGCGAGCAGCCAATTAACTGCGCACTGTCCTTTAAGGGACAACCTTCCACCTCCAGAGCTGCCGGTCAATTGGACGGAGCAGTGACCACTGCTGGCAGTGCAGGAGGCCTGCAGTACCAAAGGTGGAGGAGACCCTGGGACACAGGTAAGTGGGGGCAGGGTCATTGGGACACCATGACAGGGTGGGATAGGTCTAGGGATTTCCCACAAAGGAGGAACCCCTACCCCTGAGCTTGCTAGGAGGCCACTAGGCTTTACCTGGCAGCATCTCCACGTGGCAGCAAGCCCCTCCGTCTTCCATAAAATTGGTGCAGAGGTGGGAAGAGGCCCTTATATTCTCCATTGGCCTGGAGAGGGAAGGCACTGGGCAAAATGACAGGGGCCAGGACAAATTCGGGCATGTCATTCCTTGCCATTTTGGTTGCCCCCGTCTCTGTTCCTGTCTCCAAGGGCAGAATAAAACCTTGCTCACTGTTGCAGAAAACTAACCTGAACATCTCTAAAGAATTCTCCAACTTTCTGACTTGAATTCATCTGTTTATGCCAATCTAAATGGAAGTTAAAATTTCCCATTCTAACTACCCTGCCTTTGCTACATGCCTTTCTATCTCTGCATTAATGCATTCTGACATTTCACAGCTGCTACCAGAAGGCCTATACACAACTCCCACAAGTCTTTTTCTATATCTTAATTCTACCCAAAAAGTCTCCACTGCCTGCTTACCTCTTTCTATCCTCACTTATCATTTCAGTTATTTCATCCTTAATCATTAAGGCTACTCCTCCCCTGTACCATTCTCCCTATCCTTTCTGCAGATCTTAAAATCTAGTATTTTGAGTTCCCAGTCCTGTCTCCATAATGGCTACTATCTCAAACCCTTCAAGTTAAATTTGTGCCTGCAATTCATTCAATTCATTGACTCAAGAGGTGAGGTGAGAGTGAGTGCCCTTGACATCAAGGCAGCATTTGACCGAGTGTGGCATCGAGGAGCCCGAGCAAAACTGGAGTCAATGGGAATCACTGGTTGGAGTCATAGCTAGCACAAGGGAAGGTGGTTTTGGTTGTTAGAGGTCAATCATCTCAGCCCTAGGACATCACTGCAAGAGTTCCTCAGCTGCTTCATCAATGACCTTCCCTCCACCATAAGGACAGAAGTGAGGATGTTCGCTGATGGTTGCACAATGTTCAGCACCATTTGCATCTTCTCAGATACTGAAGTAGTCTGTGTCCATATGCAGCAAGACCTGGACAACATGCAGGCTTGAGCTGATAAGTGGCAAGTGACATTTACGCCACAAAGTGCCAGGTAATGACCATTTCCAACAATGTTCCCTTGACATTCAATAGCATTACTATCATTGAATACCCCACTATCAACATCCTGGCGGGTACCATTGACCAGAAACTTAACTGGGCCAGCCATCTTAGTACTGTGGCTACAAGAGCAGGTCAGCGGCTGGGAATTGAGTGGCAAATAACTCACCTCCTGACTCCCCAAAGCCTGTCTACCATCTACAAGGCACAAGTCAGTGTGATGGAATATTCTCCACTTGCCTGGATGAGTGCAGATCCAACAACACTCAGGAAGCTCAACACTATCCAGGACAAAGCAGCCCACTTACTTGGTGCCCAATCCACCACCTTCAACATTGACTCCCTCCACCACTGATGCACAGTGGCAGCAGTGTGTACCATCTACAAGATACACTACAACAACGCACCAAGGCTCCTTAGACAGCATTTTCCGAACCTGCGACCTCTACCAACTAGAAGGAGAAGAGCAGAAAATGCATGGGAACCACCTGAAAGTTCCCCTCCAAGCCACACACCATCCAGACTTGGAACTATATTGCTGTTCCTTCACTGTTGTTGGGTCAAAATCCTGGAACTCCCTTCCTAACAGCACTGTGGGTATACCTGTACCACATGGACTACAGCGGTTCAAGAAGGTGGCTGTCCACCACCTTCTCAAGGGCAATTAGGATGGGCAATAAATGCTGGCCTAGCCAATGATGCCCACATCCCATGAAAGAATAAAAAAAATATTCTGCTTATATTCAATGTGTTTGTATAAAGAATGCTAATTTCTATCCTTCTGCTCTAATGTTTTTCTCACATATTTCTCATTTCTCTCTCTGATTTCATTACTTTATATCTCTCAGATTTTCCTTTACCTGTAGTACCTAATGCACAATTTCTTACGAGTACTCTACTCTCTTCCATCTCTCATCTGATTTCTAATTATTATTTTTACCACCTTTTCCACTCTAGTTTAAAGTCCTCAGGACAGCCCTATTTATCCTTTCCCCTAGGACCCTGGCCCCAGCTGGTTCAGGTGAAGCCTGCCCCAACATAGATACATGGAAACATAAGAATTTATGGAACTGAAGGAGGCCATTTGCCCATGTATCAGTTTCAGCTGAAAAAAAGCTACCCAGCCTAATCCCGTTTTCCAGCTCCTGATCACATCACTTCAAGCGCATATCCAAGTATTTTTTTTAATGTGATGAGGGTTCCTGCTTCCTCTCTTTCAAAGAAAACAACTCCAACATATCCAAATTTTCTTCAAAGCTGAAGTGCTCTTCACAACATCCTTTTAAATCTCCTTTCTACCCTCTCGAGTGTGATCATGTCCTTCTTGCAATACTGTGTACCAGTACTCTAGCTGCAGTCCAATTTGTGTTTTATACAGTTCTACCTTCCTGCTCTTATATTCTATGCCTCAACTAAAAATGGAACATATCTCATATGCCTTCTTAACCACCTTATCCATCTGTCCTGTTACCTTCAGGATTCTGTTGACATGCACTCAAAGATCCCCTGTTTCTCTTCAATTCGCAGTAACCCACCATTTATTGTGTATTCTCCTGTCTTGTTTGCCATCCCTAAATGTATCATTTCACACTTCTCTGGATTGAATTCCATTTGCCACTTTTCTCCCGAGCTGACCAGTCTATTGATATTTGACAGCAGTATGCAGCTTTCTTCCTCATTATCAACTGCACAACCAATTTTTGTATCATCTGCAAACTTTTTAATTATGCCTCTCCATTTGCATCTAAATCATTGATATATGCCACAAAAAGCAAGAGACCTAGTACTAAGCCCAGCAGAACCCCACTGGCAGCAGCCTTCCAGTCACAAAAGCACCCGTTGACCCTTTGCTTCCTGCCACTGGGCCAATTTTGGTCCAACTTGCCACTTGCCCTTGGATCCCATGGGTTCTTAATTTTCTGGTCAATGCCATGTCGAACTTTGTCAAAAGCCTTGCTAAAATCCATGTAGACTACATCACATGTACAACCCTCATCGTCCTTGTTACCTCCTCAAAAAATTCAATCTAGTTAGTTAGATGTGGCCTTCCCTTAACAGGGAGGAAACAGCAGAGGCTCTGACCATTATTTTCCAGTCCTCTCTGGCTACAGGCATGGTGCTGGAGGATTGGAGGACTTCTAACATTGCACCTGTGATACCTTTCACTTTGTTTATACCATCCAATATTTCACACTCCTCCATAACTACAATGTCTGTATTGGACTCTCTTTTGTGAGAACAGATGCAAAATATTCATTAAGAACCATGCCCACATATTTCGTCTCCACATACAAGTTATCTGTTTCATTTCTAAATGGTTCTAATCTCGCCTTAGTTATCCTCTTGCTCTTTATCTGTACGATATATTTCCTTTTGACTTTGAATGCTAATGGGTCAAGAGAGGTGGTGGTGCATTAGAGCTGGGTGTCATTATCGTATATTTGGAAACTGATGTGTTTTCAGATGATGTCACTGAGGCACAGAGCAACAGACACCAGACAAAAGGGGAAAAACTGAAAAAGTGACATCATAGCCAGCATAGAGCAGCATGGGAAAGTTACAAGTAAATATTTAGTTTACTAGTTGGTATTCTTGTTAGTTAGTGTAAGGAGTAAGTTTATTGGTTAGTGTTTTGATAGTTTGTATGTAGTTACTTTAATGGTTGGAAGTCTCCAACTTCTCATTCCTCTCCAAAGTCCTTGAACATATTGTCGCCTCACCAATCCGTGACTGTCTTTCCCGGAACTCCATGTTTGAATCTCTCTAATGATGTTTCCACCCTGTCACAGCACCAGAATGGCTCTTATCAAAGTTACAAATGACATTCTATGTGACTGACAAAGGTAAACTATTCCTCCTTGTCCTTTCCGACATGTCTGCAGCCTTTAACAAGGTTGAGCACACCACCCACCGCCAATGCCTTGCCACTATCATCCAGCTGGGTGGGAGTGCACTCGCCAGGTTCTGTTTTTATCCATCTAATCGTAGCCAGAACCTTCTGCAATGGCTTCTCTTCCTGCTCCCACAGTTTGTGTCTTGTGTTGGCCAAGGATCTATCCTTGGACCCCTTCTACTTCTCATTTAAATGTTGCCCCTCAACAACATAATCCAAAAATACATCAGTTTCTACATGCATGCTGACAATATTCAACTCTGCCTCACTGTCACCTCTCTCAAGCCATCCGGTACTGGATGAACTGAAATTTCCTCCAATTAAATACTGTAAAGCCTGAAGCCATGTGCAGAATTTTCAAGGGCCACGGTGGCAGGTCTGGAGGCAGGGTAGCCCAAAAACGGGAGGGAAGTCCTGTTGAGCAGGCTCCACAACACATTCCCGTCTCTACAGGATTTTGCAGGAGGCAGGGTGATGGCGGGACTGGTTACCAGACTGGCTGCGGTGGGTAGCCAATTAAGTTTCTCCAGTACTTAATTAAGGGCACTTGTCCAACGGCATCTAGATTTTCCAGCCACCGTATGGGGCACCTATTGAACCAGGAGGCCGTCCATATAACGTTGGCAGGCTCCAATTGGCAGATCAAGTAGCAATTGGAACAGGAGGCTCCATTCAATGGGGAACCTGCCGTGGTAATAAATGGCCGCAACTGCGGCAGTGCCTGTTACTATGGAGGGCTTTTGCCCCCACCTGTCCAACAGCCCTAACCCTTTTGGTCCTTCTTAAACCCCCCATTTGTGGCCCGTGACTGGGAATGTAGGCATCCTTGCGCCTCCCTGCATACTTCAGCAGTTTCCACGTCTAATGATGGGACTGTCAATCTTTCAGTGCTGGATGGCCTCCTATTGGTCTTCCAGGCTCGGGAGCCCACCTGTCATCCTTAATTGGATGGGGTTCTTGGAGATGGACATTTAATTGACCGCCTCCACCGAAATCTCCCTCGGGGTCTCGATTTGGCAGTTTCAGGTTCCTGGCCCACAGTTCATCCTGACGGCAGGATCTGGACCCAGGGACAAAAATTCTGCCCCTTGTCTTTGATCAACACCGCAAATTCTGCTTTCTAGTCCCCAACTTCCATCCTTCTCCCTGGCAATTGTCTGAAGCTGATCCAGACTGTTTACAAACTTGGTGCCATAATTGACTCTGAGATGAGCTTCTAACCACATATCCGCACCATTACCAAGATTACCTATTTCCACCTCCATAATGTCAATGGACTCCACCTCTGTCTCAACCCATCTGTTGCTGAAATGCTCCTCCATGTCTTCACCTTTAGACTTGACTATTTCAATGCACTTCTGACCGAACTCTCATGTTCTACCTTCCGTAAACTTGGTGTCATCCAAAACTCTGATATCCGTGTCCTAACTCGCACAACATTGCCCCTGTGTTTGTGGACCGACAACAGCTCCCATTTAAGCAACACCTTGATTTCAAAATGTTCATCATTGTTTTTAAATCCCTTCACGACCTCGACCTTCCCAATCTATGCCATCTCCTCTGAGATATCTGCGCTCCTCTAATTCTGGCTTCTTGACCATCCCTGATTTTAATTGTTCCACCATTGGTGGCCATGCCTTCAGCTGCCTGGGCCCTAAGCACTGGAATTGCCTCCCTAAACCTCTCTGCCTTGCTTTCCTCCTTTAAAATGCTTCTCAAAACCTACCTGTTTGACCATTCTTTGGTCATCTATCCTAATATGTGGCTCAGTGTCATAATTTGTTTTATAATGCTCCTGTGCCTTGGGACATTTTAATATGTTAAAGGCACTGTTTAAAAACAAGCTTTTGATATTGTCGTCTTGACAAGTGAAATTTCTTCCTGCCCTCTTGGCATGTTCTATGGATGTTAGACTTAGTACGAACAAGGCTGTTGATCTACTCCAAGCTTTGCTTTCCTACATTTCTGTTTGAGGAAAGGGAGATATTCCAGAGCCAAGTGTTAGTCTGCTCCTGGGCAGAATCTTTTGCATAATTAAATTTACCTGTGTATTGTTGAGACGTGTCTTTCTGGCTGACTTTTCAATCTGCTTTTAAAGCTTCTACTCAGCAGATCTGAACTCATGAAAAATTCAATTCTTACTGGTGTAATGAGACTCATATTTTCCTTAACTGTGATAAAAGCTGATCTTTTGCTATTTGTTTACAAGCGTTCACTAAACATGATGAATAGCGGGCAACATTGGGGTTGCTTTTAAACTTTAATGTTCCTACCTGTTGTAAGTTCTTTGGGCCTGAAATTCTGACCAGGGTACTCTGCAGGTAGAGTGAGGTAGAGCAGATCTGCGTCTGCTGTAGAGGTGATGTTAAAATTGTAATATTACTTGCTTCTTTGGTATGTGAACTATTGTAAGATTCACAGGACTGCAAGTTCTTCTTTGGCCTCCTTGTCTCGAGAGACAATGGGTAAGCGCCTGGAGGTGGCCAGTGGTTTGTGGAGCAGCGCCTGGAGTGGCTATAAAGGCCAATACTAGAGTGACAGACTCTTCCACAGGTGCTGCAGAAAAAATTGGTTGTCGGGGCTGTTACACAGTTGGCTCACCCCTTGCGCTTATGTCTTTTTTCCTGCCAACTGCTAAGTCTCTTCGACTCGCCACACTTTAGCCCCGCCTTTATGGTTGCCCGCCAGCTCTGGCGATCACTGGCAACTGACTCCCACGACTTGTGATCAATGTCACAGGACTTCATGTCACGTTTGCAGATGTCTTTAAAGTGGAGACATGGACGGCCAATGGGTCTGATACCAGTGACGAGCTCGCTGTACAATGTGTCCTTGGGGATCCTGCCATCCTCCATGCGGCTCACATGGCCAAGCCATCTCAAGCGCCGCTGGCTCAGTAGGGTGTATATGCTGGGGATGTTGGCCGCCTCGAGGGCTTCTGTGTTGGAGACCTGATGCCAAGGATTCTCCGGAGGCAGCGAAGATGGAATGAATTGAGACGTCGCTCTTGGCTGACATATGTTGTCCAGGCCTCGCTGCCGTAGAGCAAGGTACTGAGGACACAGGCTTGATACACTCGGACTTTTGTGTTCTGTGTCAGTGCGCCATTTTCCCACACTCTCTTGGCCAGTCTGGACATAGCAGTGGAAGCCTTTCCCATGCGCTTGTTGATTTCTGCATCTAGAGACAGGTTACTGGTGATAGTTGAGCCTAGGTAGGTGAACTCTTGAACCACTTCCAGAGTGTGGTCGCCAATATTGATGGGTGGAGCATTTCTGACGTCCTGTCCCATGATGTTCGTTTTCTTGAGGCTGATGGTAAGGCTAAATTCATTGCAGGCAGCCGCAATCCTGTCGATGAGGCTCTGCAGACACTGTTCAGTGAGAGATGTTAATGCAGCATTGTTAGCAAAGAGGAGTTCCCTGATGAGGACTTTCCGTACTTTGGTCTTCGCTCTTAGACGGGCAAGGTTGAACAACCTGTCACCTGATCTTGTGTGGAGGAAAATTCCTTCTTCTGAAGACTTGAACGCATGTGAGAGCAGCATGGAGAAGAAGACCCCAAACACTGTAGGTGCGAGAACACAGCCCTGTTTCCCACCACTCAGGATAGGAAAAGGGTCTGATGAGGCGCCATTATGCTGAATTGTGCCTTTCATATTGTCATGGAATGAGGTGATGATACTTAGTAGCTTTGGTGGACATCTGATCTTTTCTAGTAATCTGAAGAGACCATGTCTGCTGACGAGGTCAAAGGCTTTGGTGAGATTGATGAAAGCGACGTAGAGGGGCATCTGTTGTTCGCGGCATTTCTCCTGTAGCTGACGAAGGGAGAACAGCATGTCAATGGTCGATCTCTCTGCTCGAAAGCCACATTGTGCCTTAGGGTAGACACGCTCAGCCAGCTTCTGGAGTCTGTTTAAAGTGACTCGAGTGAAGACTTTCCCCACTATGCTGAGCAGGGAATTCCACGGTAGTTGTTGCAGTCACCGCGGTCACCTATGTTCTTATAGAGGGTGATGAATACCACAAATCAAAGAGGTCAAGTTATTAGTATATTTTATCAGTCGAATAAACATGGTATGAACAGATTAGCACAGGTTGGAGCAAAAGAGACAGTTAGCATTTAAGAAGATTCAACCCCAGATTATACAGGCAGCACAGGTCAATTGACCTTACTGAGGAGAGCTTTATAAGAGTGCAATTCACCAAAAAGACATTTGGGCAGCACTATCACTTATTACATGATGAGCTGCAACCATACTCATTTGCCTATATACTGCTGTCCTCGTGGCTATGAGGGTGATCACTGCACTTAACTTTTATGGCACTGGCTCATTTCAGGAAGCTACAAGGGATCTGAGTAATAGCAGCCAGGCTGCAGTGCAAGTTTGAATTCATCAGGTCACTGACATACTTCACATGAAAGCTGGTGAATTCATTACCTTTGGCAGTACAGCAAGATAGAGGTGATATAGGCAGGCAATCTGCAAGGTCCAGCTTGCAATCAATGGCATCCACATTGCTTCATGTGCTCCCACAAAATATCTGCTCAACTGCATTATCAGGAAGAGTTTCCACTGCTTCAATGTGTAGAATGTGTGTAACAATATGTTGAGGATCCTACATGTCAACTCCCAATTATGCTGGAAGTTGTCACAAGGCTTTTATCCTTTAAAATTGTTCCCTCGCTAATCTCATCAGGGAAGAAAGCCAGGTCAAAGGATGGCTGTTAGTTTACAAAGCTTACTAGATGCTTCCATAGATGATCCCATTAAGAGTGGGCTGAGTAATAGCAAAGGAGTGCTACAACAAGGCTCATATCTCTACTAGGATGGTTATCGAGAAGACCATCCAGGGACCATAAACTTAAAAGGATGCTTTTGTGTTTGGACAAGTCGAGGGGGACCCTGTGTATCACAAATCATTATGGATTGCTGTACCCTTCACAACTTTGTCATTGAAAAGTGCCTGGACTTTGGCATTGCCGGCAATGAGGTATTGGCTCTGCTGGAGACCCACGTACATGTAGGGGAAAATTGCAATAACCTACATTGTAAGAAATGGCTGTCTAATAAATTTATAACATCTTAAGAAAAGTAATTGAATGTTATAGAAATTGCTCTCTCTTATTAACAAGGAATCTAGAGCAGCACCGAGGCTGACAGATACAGGACACTGTAGACCCATTATCTCTGCCAAGATCATGACTTAAACAAGACATTCTTGAAGCTGATAAGATGAAAACTCATACCCTCTTACCTAATCAAGTGTCTTTATTTCAGATTTCCAACATCCTTAATATTTTGCTCTTTCATGTAAATAACTGTCAGTTTGATTCAAAAAAGCTGCCAAACAACAATGTATCAGTTAATTATATTCCTTTTCTGTATAGAAATAATAGAATTAAAGAACCCAATGACAAAGTAAATTTGCCTCAGCCAGAGCCATCCTCAAGCACACGATTCATACAACTGTTTCACAACTGGACAGGTCAGAGACAGACGTCTGAAACCACCAAAAAGTCAAGGAATATTATCATGTCATACATGTTGCACAAAACCTGATAATTAAGAGAGACTTGACACTGGAGGATCAGCAATAAGAGTCCTATGAAGACAAAGGAAAAGGGGCAGGAGGATCCAGCAGTGGATTTGGAAGCTACACCAGTGGCAGAGTTGTGAGCTGGTAGACCCATTTGGAAAACATCATTACATGAAACATTCTCTTGATAGAACCCACCCTAGTACTAGAACCATCATATTCCTCTCACCATTTTCCCTGATCTATGAATTGCTACATTGATAACTGTAACTCCCAAAACTAAATACCCCTGTCCCAACACAGTCCTCTGCCCTACACAGGAATTACACCAGATCAACAAACACAAAGTGGCTTCCAATGCAAAGTATCGAGTGCCAGATTCTTTATTCTTCCATATCCAAATCAGCATTGCTGGACTTGCTGTCTGCTAGCATGGAGCTCTCCCAGCACATCTAGTGCTTCTTCTCTGTAGTAGTTTATTTTTCTTTGAAAAAGTGGATTGTGTCAGTGGAATGTCCTTGGAGGCTACTTCCTGAAGAGCTGCTTTCATTAAGCAGCTGGCATTGTAGTGTTGATGTCAAGCAGCTTGGCTTCAGTGTTTGTGCAGGTATGTAGAATGGAACATGATAGAGAGTAACAAAGCCTGAGCTAGGGCTATGACTTCTACTTCACCATCTCCTATCTCCTCCACTGAACCAAAATTTGCAGAGTACATACCTCATATGGAGTCAAATCCGCAGCTGTCGCTGTGTTCGCCCTCCCCTCAATCGCCTCAGTAGCAGACATCTATTGCCTGTTTTCTACTACGAAGCAAGAAAGGTTAGTATGTCTGCCTAGATTCTGCCCATCCCCAAATGCCGAGGTGCACTCCATGAAGCCAATAATGAAGACAGAAAGATGCATTATGCAGTTTGAGATCAGAAAAGGAATTGAATGATGGTTGTCCAGGTATCTTTATATAGATGAAAAAGTGCGTAGTCAAGAGGTCTGATACAAGTGCATAGAGGAGCTTCAGAGGCAGTCATGGAGAGGTGCAGAGAGAGGCAGAAATATTTTTGTAGAATGCTGCTTCCAGTTGGTACACAATAGAAATAAGAGAGGAAGTAAGTAAAGGCCTGCTTGGGTCTGTAAATGAGACCCGACCCAAACCCGACAGAACCCCATCCGACCCCGAGCCCGGCCCGGCCCGAGCACTTCCATTTTTTCCCGCGTCCGACCTGACCCAACCCGACCCAACCCGACCAACAGTTAACCTACCTTTCGTTTTTCACTTTGTTCCTTACCCGCACAAGCTTAAAATAACTGTAACAAAACCACCTTTCAAGTCCAAAAAGTAAATTACCATTAGAGTCACTTAGAGTGGTGATAGAGCGTGTCTGATCCGGCCTGGCCCTACCCGAACCCGAATGCCGGACCTGGAAGTGCGATACAACCCGACCTGAACCCAACACATGTCGTTGGGTCCTGTCAGGTTTGGGTTGGGTAGCAGGCCTTCAGAAGTGAATCCTTCCTGGTTAGGTTCATGTAACACTTCTCTACTGTGCCAAAGGCATTGGTCGAGATATTAAAGCACCCCCGGCACAGGCAGGGCAGGGTTGAGGGATCAAAGACTTAAATATGGCAAACACATCCCCAACACAGCACCCACACACCCATTGTCATTTTTACAGCAGTGTCCAAGTGTCTCACTGTGGAGAGGTGGAACACTTCATTGCCATATTTAATATACCCTAATATCAACTGGGATACAAACAGTGTGAAGGGCACAGAGGACACAAAATTCTTGAAATGCATTCAAGAGAACCTTTTTAGCCAGCACGTAACAAGCCCAACGAGAGGGGGCACAATTCTAGATTTAGTCTTCAGCAATGAAACTGGGCAAGTGGATGAAGCAGTTGTGGGTGACCATTTTGGCGATAGTGACCATAATACAGTTAGATTTAGCATTATTATGGAAAAGGACAAAGAGAGAACAGGCGTAAAAGTTCCAAATTGGGGGAAGGCAAATTTTACGAAGCTAAGAGGTAATTGGGTGAAAGTGGACTGGATATACTACTTGAAGAAAAATCAGTGGCAAATCAGTGGGAGGCATTCAAAAGTGAGATTCTACAGGCACAGTGTAGACATGTCCCCACAAAGAAAAAGGGTGGTACTGCTAATTCTAGAGCCGGCTGGTTATCTAGAAGCTGACAGGGTAAGATAAAGCAGAAAAAGAAAGCTTATGAAAGTCACAAAAAATGTAATACTTTAGAAAGCCTAGAGGAGTATAGAAAGTGCAGAGGTGAGGTAAAAAAGGAAATTAGGAAAGCAAAGAGATGACACAAAACATATTGGCAGGTAAAATCAAGGAAAGCCCAAAGATGTATTTATCAGTACATTAAGAGCAAGAGGATAACTAAGGAAAGGGCAGGGCCTATTAGAGATGTACAAGGTAACATATGCATAGAAGCAGAAGATGTGGGCAGGGTTCTTAATGAGTAATTTGCCTCTGCCTTCACAAAGGAGAGGGATGATGCAGCCATTGTACTTAAAGAAGAGGAGTGTGAAATATTATATACGATAAGCATAATGAAAGGAATTACTAGAGTGTCTGACATCCTTGAAAGTGGATAAATCACCAGGGCTGGATGGATTGTATCCCAGGCTGTTAAAGGAAGCAAAGGAAGAAATAATGGATGCTCTGAGGATCATTTTCAAATCCTCACTAGATACAGGCAAGGTACCAGAGGATTGGAGGTCTGCGAACATTGTGCCATTGTTTAAAAAGGATGCGAGGGATCAGCCCAATAATTACAGGCTGGTCAGTCTGACCTCAGTGGTGTGCAAATTATTAGAATCAATTCTGAGAGATAGGATAAAATGTCACTTAGAAAGGCACGGATTAATTAGGGATAGTCAGCATGGATTTGTTAAGGGAAGGTCATGTCTTACGAACCTAATTGAATTTTTTGAGGAAGTAACAAGAAGGTAGTGCAGCGGATGCTGTCTACATGGATTTTAGTAAGGAATTTGACACGGTCCCGCATGGCAGACTGGTTAGAAAGCCCACAGGGGAAAGTGGTGATTTGGATCCAAAATTGGCTCAGTGACAGGAAACAAAGTGTAATGGTCGACGGGTGTTTTTTGTGAATGAAAAGCAGTTTCCAGTGGTGACCACCCCATTATGACCACTCCAATAAATTAAGTGGGTACATAAAAGTGAGAATGGCTGAGAGGGGCACTCAACTATTGTCACACAGATGCCATCAGCTCTGTACAAATTGCAGGGAGAGTGGTCAGACAGTGCATGGGCAGTGCCGGGGGCCGTCACCCACCTGGAATTGCAAGGGCATAAGAGGAGGGGGAACAAGGCTTCCAAATACAAGTGGGAAGCTACCTGAGCACAAGGAAGGCAGTAGCTGGCAATGGGAGCACAATTCTCAGATTTCAGATCCAATGGCGATGAGGAACAATGCCCTCCGCAGGAACAGCAGAGTCCCAAGTTTCAGGAGGGTAGAGGAGAGTGATGAGTAGCAGGAAGGCCAGGGAGAATCACAGAATCACAGGATAATATAGTGCAGAAGAGGCCCTTCGGCCCATCAAGCCTGCACCGATGCATGAAAGACACCTGACCTGTCTACCTAATCCCATTTGCCAGCACTTGGCCCATAGCCTTGAATGTTATGACATGCCAAGTGCTCATCCAGGTACTTTTTAAAGGATGTGAGGCAACCTGCCTCAACCACCCTCCCAGGCAGGGCATTCCAGACCGTCACCACCCTCTGGGTAAAAAAGTTCTTCCTCAAATCCCCCTTAAACCTCCCGCCCTTCACCTTAAACTTGTGACCCCTCGTAACTGACCCTTCAACTAAGGGGAACAGCTGCTCCCTATCCACCCTGCCCATGCCCCTCATAATCTTGTACATCTCGATCAGGTCAGCCCTCAGTCTTCTCTGCTCCAGCAAAAACAACCCAAGCCTATCCAACCTCTCTTCATAGCTTAAATGTTACATCCCAGGCAACATCCTGGTGAATCGCCTCTGCACTCCCTCCAGTGCAATCACATCCTTCCTATAATGTGGCAACCAGAAGTGCACACAGTACTCCAGCTGTGGCCTTACCAAAGTTCTATACAACTCCAACATGACCTCCCTGCTTTTGTAATCTATGCCTCGATTGATAAACGCAATGGAGGCCATTCCCTCAATGAAGGATGCAGCTACCTGGGGATGACTGAGAACCAGTGCTGAAAGAGACTGCGACTCTCCAGATAGATGGTCACAAAGATCTGTGGCCTCATGGCTGAAGAGCTCATATTTGCAGCACTGCTCGCCATGACCTGCCAGTAGCCATGAAAGTATTGAACTCCTTTGCCTCTTCATCCTTTCAAGGATCAGCTGCAGATCTTGGTGAGGTGTCGCAATTGACTGCACAGCACTGCATCTCACAAGGCACTGATGCCCTTTTTGTAAAAGCTAGAAATTCAATTCAAAACAGATAGGGCCTTGCAGTGGATTTTGCCTCCATTGCTGGATTTCCCCAGGTGCAGGGAAACATTGATTGCACCCATGTGGCTATCAAAGCACCGAGTGACTGGCCAGAGATTCATTATTGGGAAGGGCCTCCACTCCCTCAACGTTCAGTTGTCCTGCGACCACAAGAGCTTCCTGCATGCGTACACTCATTTTTCCTGGCAGCTGCCAGGACTCTTTCATCCTCCAGCAGCCCAGGCTGCTGCAGCTCTTCATTCCATCCCCCAAACTACATAGATGGATTCTAGGGGATGAGGATTACCCCTTGAAGAGATGGCTACTCCCCTCTTTACGTGTCCCTGAGATGGAGCCACTAAGTGCTACAACAGAACCATCTGCTCATAAGGGCCACCATCGACCAGAAGATGCAGTTCCGGTGCCCCGACCAGTAATGTGGTGCCCCGCAGTACAATCCTGCAAGGGTTTCATGCATTATGGTAGTCTGCTGCACCCTCCATAACATGGCCCTCCAGAGAGGAGTGGACCTTGAAGAGGGTAAAGTGCTAGATTGACACATTGGAGGAGAAAGGGGAGGAGGAGGAGCAGGAAGATGCAGAGCACAGGACTCCCCCAGCTCCACACGGATGTTGTCATGCCTGCCGCAGGACACCAGGGTCTCGTTAGGATGCTGTCAACATCAGGGATTATCTGCTCCAAGCACGTTTCAGCTGAGACCTTCGAACCCGGGGGAAGGCATGCTCTGGAACTTACTTTCACCTGCCTGTGAGAACACTTCCATTGAAGACGCAGCTTTGAATGGATCCACTCTTACTGCCAATAAATGATGCACATCTGTCCAGAGGTCTCAATGTTCCCCTTTGCTTCCTTTCAGCACATCTTCCCTCTTTTTGAATTTTGCCAGTAAAGAATGAAAGATCACGTGCTGGGGTCATGTGGCCATATCTACATTTTTTTCAAGAAGTGAAAACGTGCACATTCACAGGTGAGGCAAACCACAGTGACCCACTTAGTGCTCTGCATGATGCTCTTGGCCATTTCCATGAGATGCTCCCCTTATGGCCTCGGATGAGGTGGAGGCAGCCTGCATGCTTGTCCCTGTTTGCGGCTGAGATGCATGTGGCGGTCATCCTCATCGTGGATGTGTGCGTGGGGGCACATTCAGAGGCAGTTGCTGCCTCCGTCACTGGGCCCTGCTGCACAGATGGTCCCTCAGTCAGAGGGGCCAAGGATGCTGAAGATGATGATAGCACCCCATGAGGGGTTGGTGCTTCTGATGGCTGGAGGGACCACCAGTTGAGGCATAACTGGCTTCACATCCAAACACCTCTGTGCTATCAGTGTCACTGATCAGTCCATGCTACAGGGCGTGGCATGCATTCTGTAAATGTCAATGCACAAGTGCTGCCACAGAAGGCTCTCCATGAGGTTGGTCACTCTCTCAATGGAGCAGCTCATGCATTCAAAGCCCTGAAGCATGGAGGCACACATGTGCTGAATGAACTCCTCCATTCTCAGCCAAGGACCCTGCACTGCCTCAGGAAACTCTGAAATGTGCGGGCACATCTGTTGCTGCTGGTCTAGGTAGAGCCTCCTATCTTATGGCTTCTGGGGCCATGTATCTGTGACCAACTGAGCAGGACTGTGTCTGTATTCGCGCCTTTGAGGGGACTGCCCACAGCTGCCTCTGCCTTTCTTATTTCCTCCTGGTCACTCGTGACGTGCTCATCACCCAGTGCCATGTCACATCTCAGGATCAAAAAAATCATACTTCAAGTCACAGATTTAACTTTCACAAAGATTTAACAAGCTTTATTAAAGACTTCTGTTCACTACTGCTACATATGCCTTTCTGATCTTACAACAACCCCCAGGTCAGGTCCTTTTCTCAAAGCACAACTTTACTTTCAGCTTCTCTTCCAAGAACCATATAGTCTCTAATACTCAAAGGTCACACATACAATCATGACTTTCCTCCCTTATCAGATTAAAACATGTCCATGATTTTCCTGCTTCGCCTATGTTGCTTAAATTCCATCTCTTACCAAACATATTCAAATAAATTTTGGAACCAAACTTAACAAGTAATTATTTTCCAAACTCACTGAGTATTTGCTTTCAAGGGCAGCGTTCAGCATGCATCCTTTTTGATTTGAACATAATCACAACACAAAATCTTCATATCTTGGTAGTCCCTTCTCACACCGTGGTCTTCCTGTTGTCTCAGGAACTCTGGTCATCACATCAGGATTAGGAAATGTCATCAGCCCCTCTGGAACTGAAGTTTCTCCCTCTGGACAGCAAGCTGTCTGCCTGCCAACAGCATCACTGGCTTGAATTGCTGGATGTCAGCTTTGCCTCAGCTCCTACATCGGGTTCATCTGCTGCTGTTTCTTTGTCACCATGATAAAATTTAATGCATGAAGAATTTCTGACATACCGTACTCCTTCTGGCGACCGCATAGTAACACTGTTTCCCTTCTTGGTAATAACAGTGTCTGGCTTGGGATAATATGGTGTATCCATCTTACTCGGATTCTCCCGTCTCAACAATACTTCATCACCTGGTATCACATCAGACTGTCTATCTGTCCTTCTGTGGTCTGCATAAATCTTTGCAGCACCCTTTTCCTCAGCATCATCATCTCGAACCTCCTGATCAACTCTAATGTCCCCCAGCTCTGGTATCGTGGTGCGTATTTTGCGTCCAAATAACAACTATTATTATTCATTTGTAGGATGTGGGCATCGCTAGCTAGGCCAGCATCTATTGCCCATTTCTAATTGCCCTTGAACTGAATGGCTTGCTAGGCCATTTCAGAGGGCATTTAAGAGTCAACTCAGCTGGGCTGTTTCCCCTCGTAATATGTAGTTGCTCGATACATGGCCACATGTGACAACAACACCTCCTTACAGTCTTTACCCTCAGCCTGAGCAATCTTTATCTGTTTCTCTAAGGATTGGTTTTGTCTTTCAATTTCCCAATTTGCCTGTGGCCGTTTAGGTGTGAATGGTGAATACCTGTGACTTGTATGTAATCTGTAAATGAATTATGGCCCATTGTTTGAATACAAAGTGACCATGACTTGCAAATATTTCAGTCAATGCAAACACCGTTTGTTCTGCCATTGTAGACATCATTACCACATACTCACAATAATGGCTGTTTTCGTCAATCACCACTAGTATGGCTCTCCTGATGGAAATGGGCCTAAGAAGTCAACCGCTACATCCTCCCATGATCCAGCTGATAACAGTGTGCTGTGTACTGGTTCTGGTGGATTGGGTCGTCTGACAAGTTGACATCCATGATATGTTTTGACAAACTCCTCCATATTTTTCTCCATCCCTGGCCACCATACTTTGGTTCGTAAGTTTTGCTTAGTACAAACCACTCCCAAGTGACCCTCATGGGCTAGCATCACCAGTCTAGACTTTTGTGACACAAGTCTGTTACCTCTGAGAACACACTTCCCAATTGTACACAGTTCATCTCATATAAAGATGTACCTTATGAATGTGCAATTCTCCCAATTTCCAGCTTGGATTCTCTGTCTGATGTTATTCAATTCTAGATCCTTGTCTGTCAATCTCTCTAATTGTCATTGCTCTGGGTGTAGCATGAACTGCTACAAACCGCACAAACGATTCTGATTCCTTCTCTAGTGAAGATCTGTGTATCTGTCCTTCAACTGGCTCTATGATGTCTTGGTCAATCAGTTCCTTGATCTTTGCCTTAACTTTCCCCTCAGACCAAAAGGTGTTCTGTGTACAGGCTGAGCTACAGGCTTCACGTTCTCATCAATTGTTAATCTCACTTGGCAGTTGTGCAACTTCCCAATTCCTTGAAACACTGGTCCAAACTCCTCTCAAAGCTCTACAAACAATTTCACAGAATTCACTTTCAATCCAACATGTAACACACCCAAGGCTTGGTCAGTTTCTCTACTCAGAAGAGGCTTACTATCCTCCACAATCACTACGATTTCTGCTTTCACACTCTGATTCCCAGCTCTCACACTTGCAGTGAAACATCCAAGTGGGGTTTTAGATGTGTAAGGATAAAGCTTTTTGACACATTTTCGAGATGTGCACTTGATTTTCTTTGTCTTCAGTTTCTCCCACAGTGCTCTGCTAAGGACATGACTGTCACTGCCTGAATCTACAATAATGTTCACTTCAACACCCTTAACAATCACTGGAACTTTCTCATGGTTGCTTCCATTGACAGAAAACATGTATCCACAATTACTATTCGTGTCTTCACTCACTGAATCTTATTCAGCTTGTCTCACAGTTGTATTACTTCCAACTCTCTTTCCTTTACATGGTTTGCCAGTTTTGTGTCTGCACTTAGAACATAGAACATAGAACATTACAGCGCAGTTCAGGCCCTTCGGCCCTTGATGTTGCGCCGACCTGTGAAACCATCTGACCTACACTATTCCATTTTCATCCATATGTCTATCCAATGACCACTTAAATGCCCTTAAAGTTGGCAAGTCTACTACTGTTGCAGGCAGGGCGTTCCACGCCCCTACTACTCTCTGAGTAAAGAAACTACCTCTGACATCTGTCCTATATCTATCACCCCTCAACTTAAAGCTATGTCCCCTCGTGTTTGCCATCACCATCTGAGGAAAAAGACTCTCACTATCCACCCTATCTAACCCTCTGATTATCTTATATGTCTCTATTAAGTCACCTCTCCTCCTCCTTCTCTCTAACGAAAACAACCTCAAGTCCCTCAGCCTTTCCTCGTAAGACCTTCCCTCCATACCAAGCAACATCCTAGTAAATCTCCTCTGCACCCTTTCCAAAGCTTCCACATCCTTCCTATAATGCGGTGACCAGAACTGCACGCAATACTCCAGGTGCGGCCGCACCAGAGTTTTGTACAGCTGCAGCATGACCTCGTGGCTCCGAAACTCGATCCCCCTACTAATAAAAGCTAACACACCATATGCCTTCTTAACAGCCCTATTAACCTGGGTGGCAAAATGGTCTCTGCCCCCATATTTTCTGCATCCCTCTCCCTTGGCAAGGCAGCAATCATCTTTTCCATCGTTCCCCAAGCTGATACATCTGAAACACTCTCTCAGACTTTTGCTGTTTACATTTACACACACCTGGATTCTATTGTGTCACTTGATTAACCTCAGATTTTGTCGTGCCGATGGCAGAAATGGGACGAAGTTTCATGCTGTGAACTTGTCTATCCACTGTTTCCAATGGAGCTGCTATTTGCAAAGTGTCATCCAACAGTAAGTCACCTCCTCTTTCCAGCAGCCTGCATCTCAACTTATCCAACTTGCAATGTTGGACCACCTGATCCATATTGTGGTTATTCACATCTGTCTCAACATAATTGCATTGATCTGACGCCAGTCTCAAACAAGTCACAAATTGGGCCTCTGTTTTCCCCACTTTCTGTCTCATTTGATAGAAAATATGCCTTTGAAATGTGGCATTTGGTCTCACCATCTTAATGTCCCTCAAAGCTTTCACTCCACATTCATAATCCACCTTTTCTCCCATGTCAGGCAATGTCTTGAAAGTCTCCCTCACCGAAGCACCTGCATTGAACAGCAATACAGCCCGTCGTTGTGCTTTCTGCACCTCTGTCACCCCATCTAAAAACCAACCGTAACTGTCAGCATACGCTTCAAACTCCTCCAGTCACGCTTTCCATTTCACACTGACGGAACTTGCATCCCCTGTCAGATCAAAGAGCTCAATTCCCCGGATAGCAGACCTATCAGCTCCAGCAAATGCCATGACACAATCCCAAATATCTCCAAATTTACCTCTGTATTGTTTCTCTTTATATCCTCATTGACAATGTCACATCTGAGGCTCAAACAATCACACTTGAAGTCACAGATTTAACTTTAACAAAGATTTAACAAGTGTTCAATAAAAACTTCTATTCACTGCTGCTACATATGCCTATCTGATCTTGCAACAACCCCCAGGGCAGGCGTTTTCCCCAAAGCACAACGTTACTATCAGTTTCTCTTCCAAGTACCGTACATTCTCTCATACTCAAGCCCACACATACAATCATGACATGCCACTCTACTAATCGTGTGTGAAGGTCCACTGATGTGACTGTATCTGCGCTGGCGCAGGGTGCGCCTGGATGATGTGAAGGTGCTTGCTCTGCTCTTTCTCTTCCCTGTGATTGCCCTGGTGACATTACAGAATTCTGCATTCCCCCTCCACGGGGTCCAGACCCCGAAACGGTCTTGATGTCAGTTTCACGATCCCAGAAGGAAATTCCTGTCCCTGGAGTTTCACATACACAAATCTTTGAGTGCAGCTCGAAAAGTTGACGATGTTGTTGTAAAAGTAAATGGGATCCTGGGGGTTTTAAATAGAGGCATAGAGTACAACAGCAAGGAATATAAATCACTGGTTAGACCTCAACTAGAATACTGTGTCCAATTCAGGGCACCATATTTTATAAAAGATGTCAAGACCTTGGAGAGGGTGCAGAGCAGATTTACTAGAATGATATCAGGGATGTGCATTTTTAGTTATGTGGAGAGACTGGAGAAGCTGGTAATTTTCTCAGAGAAGGTTAAGAGGAGACCTAATGGAGGTTTAAAGGAAGAAACTGCTTCCACTAGCAGGAGGGTCACTAACCAAAGGACACAGATTTACAATTTACAATAATACAATAATAATATTTACAATAAAAATTTCCACATAGACTGCAGTGGTTCAAGAAGGCTGCTCACCATCACCTTCTCAAGAACAATTAGGGATGAGCAACAAATGCTGGCCTTGCCAGCAATGCTCACATCCTATGAAAAAATAAAACAAAATGGCAAAAAAGTCAGGGGGAAGATAAGGTAAAATACTTGTTGTGATTTGGAATGCATTGCCTGACAGGGTAGTTGAAGCAAATTCAATAGTACCTTACAGAAGGGAATTGGATCACAGCTTAAAAAGGAAACATTTGCAGGGCTACAGAGAAAGAGCAGGGGAGTGGGACTAATCAGTAAATCTTTCAGAGTGTCAGTCCAAGCATGATGGGCTGAAGGGCCTTCTTCTGTGCTGTATGGTTAAATACGAGATTTTTCTGTTTATTTCCTGGGCAGCTATAAATTTACTTAAATGTCTAGGCATCTGAAAATACTCTCTAGAATGTAGCCTTTTAGAGCTCACTCATGAGATTTGTCTGAAATGTGGAAGTCAAAAACATCTAAAGTGCATCTGTGTTCAGTTAGTCTCTTGGGATATTGAGGCAGTTATCATAAGCCATGGCTTCAGGGCTTTATCACTTAGGAGCCACCTAAGAGATGTTTTTGTGAGTTAAATATGACAATAAAATCATCCTGACAGCTTAGGGTTACCAACACTGATTTGACGTATTCCTGGAGGTTTGATCATGCACATTCTTTGCAAATGTTACTGCATTTACCTTTGTATTACCGAGCCCCTAAATGTACTTGGCATTTTGTTTCACAGTGAAGTGAACAACAAATGATACACTAAAGAAACAAGCATAGAAAGATTTAAGGATAAGTAATGTTTAAATAAAAACTACTGCTGTGATGTTTTTATAATATCGACCGCAATGAGAAACACTAAGTAAATTCCACCGACGCAAAAAAATTTATTTAAGTATCTTCTAGTTAAAGTTTTTGAACAATTTTATGACTTTTTACAATACACAGCATGTTATAAAAGCAATAAATACGACCAAACCCAAATCTAATTCAATTCACTGACTGTCACATCCCACAGCTCCGCTTCAGAAAGGTGAGACTCCCACAAAAACACATTAGGCAATGGCACATATCACAGGCTGACATGAACTCTCTCTCCCTTCAGTTTGTATTGCTCTCTCCCTCCCCCAGTTTGTGTTGCTCTTTCGCTCTCTTCCTCCTCAGGTATGTAAATAAAACCCCATTGGATCTAGGGGAACGTAGCAAGCTGAATACAAAATTGGCTCAGTGGCAGGAAAAGGGTAATTGTTAACGGGTGTTTTTGTGACTGGAAGGATGTTTCCAGTGGGATTCCACAGGAATCAGTGCTGGGGACCCTGCTTTTTGTGGTATATATTAATGATTTGGACATAAATGTAGGGGACATGATCAAGAAGTTTACAGACGACACAAAAATTAATATAGCAAGGAAGATAGCTGTAGACTGCAGGAAGAGATATCAATGGACTGGTCAGGTGGACAGAAAAATGGCAAATGGAATTCAACCAGAGAATTGTGAGGTGATGCACTTGGGAGGTCAAGCAAAGTAAAGGAATACACAATAAATAGGAGGATACTGAGAGGTGTAGAGAAGTAAAGGATCTTGGAGAGAATGTGCACAGAACCCTAAAGGTAGCAGGACAGGATGATAAGGTAATTAAGAAGGCATATGGAATCCTTTCCTTTATTAGCTAATGCATAGAGTATAAGAGCAAGGAAGTTATGCTGGAACTGTATAAAACATTGGTTAGGCACAACATGAGTACTGCATGCAGTTCTGGTTGTCTCATTACAGAAGGGATGTAATTGCACTAGACAGGGTACAGAGGAAATTTATGAGGATATTGCCAGGACTGGAAAATTGCAACAATGAGGATAGATTGCATAGGCTGGGGTTGTTCTCCTTTGAACAGAGGAGGCTGAGGGGAGATATACAAAATTGTGAGGGGCCTAAATAGAGTGGAGGTTGTTGCTGTCATAGTCCCAAAGGGCCATCGGCATCTCTCCCATTTGGAAAGAGACAGTTGGTCTCCATGCACTACCACAGCCGGTACGGGGAGTAAACCTACACTGTTGGTGTCTTTTTGTGTTGCACGCTAGCTGTCCAGCCAACTGAGCTAACCTACCCACTGTAGAGTGGATAGGAAGGGCCTATTTACCTTAGCAGAAAGGTCAGTGACTAGGGGGCATAGATTTAAAGATATTGGTAGAAGGATTAGAGGGGCGATGAGGAAACATTTTTTCACCCAGAGTGTGGTAGTGGTCTGGAACTCACTGCCTGAAAGGTTGGTAGAGGCAGAAAACCTCATCTCATTTAAAAGGTGCCTGGATGTGCACCTGAAGTGCCATAAACTGCAGGACTATGAACCAATTGCTTGAAAGTGGGATTAGGCTGGGTGGCTCTTTTTTCAGCCAGCACAGACGCAACAGGCCAAGTGGCCACTTTCTGTGCCGTAAACTTTCTATGATTCTATGTGTTGCTCTCCCTCTCCCTCTCTCCCTGTTTGTTTCTCTCTCTTCCCTTATACAAAATGTTTCTCTCGCAAACCCAATTTGTGTTTCTCGTTCCCTTTTATAGATGGTTTCTTTCTCCTCTCAGTTTGTGTTCATTCTCCCTTCCTCCCTCAGTTTGTGTTCACTCTTCCTTCCTCCCTCAGTTTGTGTTCCTTTGTTTCTCCCTCCCTTTTACAGTTTGATTCTCTCTCCCAAAGTCTGGGCTGGATTTAGGGAACATGCCGCCGGGCGTGCAAAATCGCGGTGCCCCTGCTTGTCCAGTGGTCAGCCATGCCGCAGCAATTACACAGCAGGCGCCATTTTGCATAATGGAGGTGGTGTCCTCTCAATCACGTGGCTGGGCGGAAATGAAAACGGTCTTCACTGCATCACCTGATGCAGGACTGGGTGCTGGCGCCATCTTTAAAAGACTGCCAGCCCTGCATTCACTGTCTCCCTGTATTCTACAGATGCTCACTGAAGCAACTCTTCGGTGCTCTTTCAAAAAGTTCAAATTCAGCAAGCCACCCCACTGGGCATCCTTCTGATCATTAGAGGTCCGAGCAAGGCTGGCCCCATGATTCAGTGATGCCTTCCTACTTATTCTGCTCCAGGCTGCAAGGGAAAGGTGGGAGGTCCTTTTCCCCAGCGATGGTAAGAAGAGGTCCTCCCGACTGACCAAGCAAGCCTGGACAAAGATCGCAGAGGAAGTTAATATCTGTGGGATCACCTGATGACTCTGGGTCCAGTATAGGAAGAGGGTCAATGACCTCCTGCGTTCAGCAAAGGTAAGTGGCATGTTCCAACAATTGCTTTGTGTGATCTGCTTGTTACTGCACAGGGTGCCACTGCCATTTCAAAGACAGGGAGGATTGACTGGCTGCATATGTGAATCAAGTGTCCCTCATTAATACCTGAGAACAATTTAGATCCATGACAGGTTGAGTCAATATGCCAGACAGAGCATCCCCCAGGTGTTGATGAAGCGCCCATGTTAGTAGACCATGAGGTTGACATTTGGCAATGTTCAATATCTGCATCCTTGCTTTTTAAGGAGACTAGGGCACATAACAGGAGGGAGATGGCCAGGACCGTGGTGTAGTGCCTGACCTGTGTCCTTTAAATCAAGCCGAAGAGGAGGCGCTGGAACTAGCTGGGAACCAAAGAGGGCATGCTATCTCAGACGTGGAGCTCAGGGTCCCAATGCAAGAGAGTGATTATTGCTGATCAGGTAAAAATGCAATAGTCATGGTGAATTAGCTCTGGCATGCTGTCCTTAATGGGATATGTGTAGCCTAACTCACACATATGTTGGTTTAATTGTATCTTGCAGATCGCTGTTCACAGGAGACCACAGATCCCGAGAGACTGACGACAACATTGAGGACAAGGAACACTCAGAGGATGCATTGTCACATGACTTTCCTGCACCTTCACCAGCACAGATACTTTCACCTTTGTGGGAATCCATTTGGTCTTACAATCAGTGTCACAATCTGGTGAGCATATCACACGTGCCCAAGCAGTTGGCTGAGGCTGAGACAGTCGAGGCCTCTGAGAGTTGGAGGACTGTGGGTGGACAGGCCCAAGTTGAGTCCCAGGTTGAAGACGAGCATCTGGTTTCGGCAGCACAGGG
Organism: Heterodontus francisci; assembly: GCF_036365525.1. Classification (NCBI taxonomy): domain Eukaryota; kingdom Metazoa; phylum Chordata; class Chondrichthyes; order Heterodontiformes; family Heterodontidae; genus Heterodontus; species Heterodontus francisci. Next base: position 146,924,135 of record NC_090376.1, read on the forward strand.
AATTTTGGAGTTGCAAGGAGTGGTAAGGCAACATCTGGCAGAGATGCCAGAGACCATGCGTAGCCTTCAACGGACCGTGGGGAGTCCATCCATCCAATGACTGCTGCCATGTCACAGGCATATGAGTGCATGGCTTCATCCATCGATAGGTTGGTGACCCTCTTGGAGAGCCGCATTCCACAGATGTGCAATGACATTCAAATCTTTGCCTTGGCCATGAGGTCCACTCAGCAGTGGCAGGATGAGAGAAGGACCAAGAGCCCAGAGAACGTTTCAGCACTGAGTTCTTCTCCGGTGAGCAGGGAGGCTCCAAGGAGCCTTGAGAGGGAGGATGAGGAGAGAATGTGCTCCACATTTCGGGTCTCCCCTCAGGGGGACTCAAGTGTGCACTCTGGCTCCTCAACCCCTTCACCGGTGTGCCATGCACCAGCAGCCCCGACACCTGAGTGCATTTCTGCATCAGTGCAGGAATCCTTCAGACAGCTGGGGTCCTCCAGGCCTCAGGCACTCAGATGACGCCCGCTGAAGTCATCCCAAGCCAAGAGGCATTGTGATCAGCAGCCTGCCTCCAGTCCAGCTGTTGTTGTAGGGGATTTACGTAGGAGTACACACAAATGTATAAAAGTGACTCCTTGACTCACATGGGTACTCACAGGTGAAATAGATATCTCATGTTTAATGTAATTAAAAAGACATTGGTGCAAATCTTCAGCTTTCGTTGGTGGATGACTACATTCCACCATGGTGTGAGTGTAACTACTGGAATCCCCTCAAATGCCATACTACATTGTCAAAGTGAGCACTGACATCATTAACATGCCAATGAGCATGATTGTTTCATTACTCGAATGATGTCACGTGAGCACTGGCTGAATTGGATGTTGCCATTCATGCTGGAGGGCAAGACAATATGGAGACAGAAAACTTGACACCACATGCATGAGGGTGAGTTTTTGTCGGAAGTATATTCATTGCAAGTCATGAATTTTGCAAACGTTCCATTATGAGGCTGTGCCTTGCCTCCCTTGCGTGCTACGCAAGATGTCTGCCCTCAATCACATTGCTAGGATCTTCCATTGCTGCTTGGCCTTGTGTGCCCTTTGTGTCCTGTTCGTCAGAGGAATTTTTATACTCTCATATGTCTTCCTCGGACAATGCCTCTTTAGTGCTATGTTATCTAGAACACAGCAGACCACAATGATGTGCTGAACCTTCTGTGGGGAATACTGAAGGGCTCCACCAGATCTATCGAGGAAGCGGAACCGCATCTTCAGCATACCAATGACCTGCTCGATGGTCGCTCTGGTGGATCCATGGCAGGCGTTGTAACTCTCTTCTGCATCATTGCTGGGATTCCTTACAGGCATCAGAAGCCATGTCCTCAGTGGGTAGTGCTTATCCCTGAGAATCAACACTTGAAGGCGAGAGGAGGGAGTGGAAAGATATGGCATCTGGCACTGCCAAAGTATATATGAGTCCTGGTAGCTTTCCGGGAAGCGGGCAAACACTTGTAGGAAGCACTTTCTGTGGTTGTATACAAGTTGCACATTAATGGAACAAATACCCTTCCTGTTGATGAAGACAGCTGGTTTGGTTTGTGGGAGCCTTGATGGCCACATGTGTGCATTTGATCACATCTTGCACCTATGGGAACCCCGCAATGCCACCAAATCCAATGACTCTCTTGGCCTGACTCTCAGGATTTGTCCTGTAGTGCACATAATCACCAGCCCTCCTGAACAGAGCATTGGTCACCTCCTTGATGCAGTGGTGCACTGTGGATTGAGTGACCTCCCTGGTGGATCCCTGGAATAATCCAGAGGTGTAAAAGTTTAGGGCCACAGCAATCTTCAAGGCCACGGGCATAGGGTGACCACCAAAACCCACTGGTTGCAAATCATCATTGAGCAGTGCACAGAGGTGTGTGATGGCCTCTCTGGACAGCCACAGTCTTTTCTGGCAGTTCCGCTCAGATATGTGCAGGTATGTCAGGCGAGTTCTATATACTCGCTGCTGTATCTGTGCTCTTCCTTGCGCTGTTGGCTGCTGCTGCTCACATCTAGCAGGTTTCTCCTGGGCGACAGCTGCCTCTTGGGCCCGCCACTGGTGGATTTGCCTCAGCACAGCACGGGAATCCAAGAAAACAGGGTGGCTCACACCCATCTCTATCCTCCTTGGACCTTTTGCTTCCTTCAAAGGTTAACTTTACCTATCTGGGTAAAGATATGTTTAAATTTTTGTTACGGGAAGTCTACTTATGCTCCACGGTATGGATTGATGTTGGACCTGCAACTTTTCCAAAAGTGAGAGCCATCATGAGCAAATCATCAACATATCAGTGCGCTGTACTGATCTTCTGAAAGAAAACCACTTCTATAATTGCTGATTTCTCCCAACTGCTTTCCGCACCCCCCCACCCTTCATGGATAAACCACTTGCAGAGTTCTCCCAACCCACCACCTCGCCACAGACAATGCAGTTGCCAAGTTTTTCCAAACAACCACTTCCCCTAGTTAACAGCGGTACAGTAAATTACCCTTTCGAGTCACCGAGGACTCACGCCTCAGTTCTGCCAGCTTTTTAAAAACGCAAAACTGAAGGCACATGAAGTACCACTGTCCAATGCAATATTGTGAACACCTGATAAGAGTGCAACAAATTGCAGTCACATATATGCTAAAGAGTGTTTAACAAATGTAAATGCCAATTACATTGTAACAGAATCAGAACGCAATATTACGGTGTCAGGTTCCAAGGTGGACAAATCCACGCCGACTCTCATCCCCCCCCCCATCTAAAAACCCACCTTCCAGAGGAGCATAAAATTCAGCCCTTTGTGTTTCTCTGTCCCTCCCTTTCCCAATATGTGTTGCTCTCTCAGGACTCAGAGTTTCCAGGCGATTTTAGTTGACCCTCATACTCACAACCAGCAATAAAACAGTGCATTTCAGCAGGGGCTAGACACCATGGATTGGCTGCAAACCATAATACACAGGATACTGGGCTTAAGAGAGCTGGGAATACAATGACAGTTTCTCCTGAGTTGCCAGCAGCAACGCTCAGGAGACTAATCGCCCATTGAGGTAGACGACCCATCGGAAGTGGGAGATTAGGAACCCTATGACAGCTGTCTGGGAACACGAGGCTAAAAATTCATTCATGTAACACTGCTATGTAGACTACATCAATACTCCATAGCGAAAATAGTGCAGCGGGTCACTACCTGCACGTTTTTCCATTGATATAATTGAAGAAACGTGTATGCGCCAGGCAGGTATTGCCCGACGGCACTATTTGCCCCCCCCAGGGAATTGACCTCATTAAAGCAGCGCCACGTGACCAAATTTTTAGCCCAGAGCATCTACTTGCACAATCCAGCACTAACAGACACAAACAGGTTCAGCACTCAGACAACAACATCTTTTCTGATTCTTGTCAATTGTAATATTATTCAATTGAGTACAGAATCTATGCCCCCAGACCTTGAGAAATCTTGCCAATTGTTAAAATTGTAATGCTGCTGTTGGTTGGTTGTCCATGGAGATGGAAATTTGTTGCTTAAGTAAACATGGCTTGCATCACTTACTTTAGGTCTAATGTGGGCAGTATTGCCAGTGGCACCTTAGAATGATCTGGACGCTGAGAAGTTAAAGGTTGTTGTGACCTTCACAATTAGAAACAGAATCATGCTTCTAAACACGTTTGATTGCCAGTCATATGATTGAACTCATTCACAGCCTCCCTTGCAAACTGCAACCTATGGAAACATTGCCTCTCTGACTGTTGCATATCTCGGTCAGTAAATGCAGGCAAATGAAAACCGGCAGATGGGCTTTGGATGCCTCTTTTGCAGTCCTTTGAATGCCCTTATTGGCTCTCTTGATGTTCCTCCAAACAGCACATTAAAAACTACTGTTGCCCTATTGCAGCTGTCAAGAACAAATAACAGCAGCGGAACAACTGCTACAAAGAGTTATGAACGAATAATAAAAGCACCTTCAGCCAGAAGTGCCAAGTGGATGATCCATCTCAGCCTTCTCCTGAGGTCCCCATCATCATAGATAACAGTCTTCAGCCAATTCAATTCACTCCACATGATATCAAGAAATGGCTGAAGGCACTGGACACAGCTATAGTACTGAAGACTTGTGTTCCAGAGCTAGCCGTGTCCCTAGCCAAGCTGTTCCAGCACAGGTACAGCACTAACAACTATCCGATGATGTGGAAAATTGCCCATGTATGCCTTGTCCACAAAAAGCAGGATAAATCCAACCTGGCCAATTATAACCCATCAGTCCAGTCTCGACCATCAGCAAAGTGATGGAAGGTGTCATCAACAGTGGTATCAAGCAGCACTTAGTCAGCAATAACCTGTTCACTTTGGATTCTGCCAGTGGCACTCAGCTCCTGACCTCATTACAGCTGTGGTGTAAATATGGACAAAAGAGCTGAATTCCAGAGGTCAGGTGAGAGTGACTGCTCTTGCCATCAAGGCAACATTTGATGGAATGTGGCATCAAGGAGGCCTAGCAAAACTGGAGTCAATGGGAATAGGGGTATAACTCTCCAGGAGTTAGAGTCATACCTAGCACAAAGGAAGATGGCTGTGGTTGTTGGTGGTCAATCATCTCAGTCCCAGGACATCACTGCAGGAGTTCCTCAGGGTAGTGGCCTAGGCCCAACATTCTTTAGCTGTTTCGTCAATGACTTTCCCTCCATCATTAGGTCAGAATTGAGGATGTTCACTGATGATTGCATGATGTTCAATACCATTTGCAACTCCTCAGATACTGAAATAGGCCATGCCCACATGCAGCAAAACCTGGACAAAGTCCAGACTTAGGCTGATAAGTGGTAAGTAACATTCATGTCACACATGTGCCAGGCAATGACCATCTCCAACCAGAGAGAATCTAATCATCTCCCCTTGACATTCATTACCATCACTGAATCCTCCACCGTCAACCTCCTGGGGGGTTACCAGTGACCAGAAACTTAACTGGACCAGCCACGTAAATGCTGCGGCTACAACAGCAGGTCACAGACTGGTAATTCTGCAGTAAATAACTCACCTCCTGACTCCCCAAAGCCTGCCCACCATCTACAAGGCACAAGTCAGGAGCGTGATAGAATACTCACCTGCCTGGATGAGTGCAACTCTAACAACACTCAAAAAGCTCGACAACATCCAGGACAAAGCAGCCCTCTTGATTGGTACTCCATCTACCACATTAAACATTCATTCTCTCCAACACTGGTGCACAGTAGAGGCAGTGTGTACCATCTGCAAGATGTATTCCCTTCCAAACAACACTGTGGGTGTACCTACACTACATGGACTGCAGTGGTTCAAGATGTCGGCTCACTCACCACCTTCTCGAGAGCAATTAGGGATGGACAACAAATGCTGGCCGTGCCAGAGCCACTCACATCCCATTAATGAATTAAAAAATCAACAATGTGTAACTTTTTCAGGAGTTTTTACAGTGAGACTAATAGCTTAAGAGTTGAAATTCTTATTCATTCAAAGATTTCCCGTAGATTACAGTCTGGGTGGGTGGGTGGGGGCGGAGGGGGGGGGTCAGGGAAGGACCTCGACAGCACACCCTCTGGAGAAGTTGTTTTCAGGCTATTCTGCACATGTGTGAACTCCAGAAAAGACTGCAGTATCAATGAAGGCAATGATGACAAACACTGACAATTTCACAGTCATTGCATGAGAACAGAAATAGGAGCTGGAGTAAGCCATTTGGTCCTTTAAGCCTGCTGTGCCATTCAACAAGATGATGGCTGATATTCTACCACCACTCCATCTTCCATCACTGTCCATATATCCCTTGACTCCCTTAATACCCAAACATCTAATAACCTCTGTCTTGAATGTACTCAACAACTGAGCATCCACATCTCTCTGGGATAGAGAATTCCAAAGGTTCACACTCCTTTGAGAGAAGAAATTTCTCCACCTCTCAACCCTAAATAGCCAACCCTTATTCAGAGACTGGGACCCTGTGCTATAAATTCCCCAGTCAGGAGAAACATTTTCTCAACATCTACCCTGTCAAGCCCTTTAAGAATTTTATATGTTTCAATTAGATCTCATTCTTCTAAACTCCAGAGAATATAGGCCTAGTCTACTCAATCCCTTCTCAGAGGACAATACCATCATCCCAGAAACCAGTCGAGTGAACCTTTGTTGGACTTCCTCTAGGGCAAGTATGTCCTTCCATATGTAAGGAGATCAAAACGGCACACAGTGCTCCAGGTGTGGCCTCACCTGTGCCCTGTATATTTGTAATAAAACTTCTTTACTTCTATACTCCAAGTCCTTTGTAACAAAAACTAACATATCTTTTTAATTGCTTGCCGTACATGCATGTCAACTTTCTGTAATTCATGTACAAGGATACCCGGGTCCCTCTGAATGCAAACTTTTCCCAGTCTTTCAAGATTCAAAAAATATTCTGCTTTTTTATTTTTCCTACCAAAGTGGATAACTTCACACTTCGCCACACTATATTCCATTTGCCATGTTCTTGCTCACTCACCCAATGTGACTATATCCCTCTGCAGCTTCTTTTTGTCCTCATCATCGCTTGCTTTCCCACATAATTTTGTATCAAAATCAAACTTGAACGGTTACAATCAGTCCCCTCACCTAAGTCGTTAACATAGATTGTCAATAGCTGAGATCCAAATACTGATCCTTGAGGGACTCTGCTAGTTATAGCCTGACAACCTGAAAATGTCCCATTTATTCCTACTCTCTGTTTTCAGTCTGTTAATCAATCCTCAATCCATGCAAATATATTTCTCCCAATTCCATGAGTCCTAATTTTGTGCAGCAACCTCTTGTGTGTCATCTTATTGAATGATTTTTGAGAATCCCAATACACTAAATTTGGGAAGAACTTAAATACAAAAAGGGAGCAATCATTTGGCTGGAAGTGTACTACAGGTCTCCAAACAGTCAGGAAGAGATAGCGGAACAGATATGTAGGCAAATCTCTGAGAGGTGTAAAAATAATAGGGTAATAATAGTAGGGGATTTCAACTTCCCCTATATTAACTGGGATAGTCTTAGTGCAAAAGTCTTAAAAGGGGCGGAATTCCTAAAATGCATACAGGAGAGCTTTTTGAGTCAGTATGTAGAAAGTCCTACAAGAGAAGGGGCAATACTGGACCCAATCCTCGGGAATGAAGCTGATCAATTGGTAGAAGTGTCCGTGGGGGAGCATTTCGGGGATAGTGACGATAACTCTGTAAGATTTAAGGTAGTTATGGAAAAGGACAAAGATGGACCAGAAAGAAAGGTACTGAATTGGGGGAAGGCCGATTTCAAATGATAAAACAGAATCTGGCCAAAGTGGACTGGGAGTAGCTACTTGTAGGAAAGTCTATAGCACATCAGAGGGAGTCATTCAAAGAGAAAATTGTGAGAGTTCAGAGCCAACATGTACCCATTAAGGTGAAGGGTAGGACCAACAGGTACAGGGAACCCTGGATGTCAAGGGATATAGAGGATTGGATCAGGAAAAAAAAGGGGGCTTACGGCAGATCCCAAACACTGAAAACAGCGGAGGCACTAGAGAAGTATAGAAAGCGCAGGGTGGTACTTAAAAAAGTAATTAGGAGAGCGAAGAAGGGATATGAAAAAACACTGGCAGGCAAGATAAAGGAAAATCCCAAGGTGTTTTATAAGTATATTAAGGGTAAGAGGATAACCAGGGAAAGAGTTGGGCCCATTAGCGACCAACATGGTGGCAATCTTTGTGTGGAGCCGGAGGACATAGGTGAGGTTTTAAATGATTACTTTTCATCTGTGTTCACTATGGAGAAGGACGATGTAGGTGTAGAGATCGGGGGGGGGGGGGTGGGGGGATTGTGATATACTTGAACATATTAACATTGAAAGGGAGGAAATATTAGCTATTTTAGCAGGCTTAAAAGTGGATAAATCCCCAGGCCCAGATGAGATGTATCCCAGGCTGTTATGTGAGGCCAGGGAGGAAATAGCAGGGGCTTAGCACAAATTTTCAAATCCTCTTTGGCCACAGGAGAAGTACCAAAGGACTGGAAGACAGTGAATGTGGTACCATTATTGAAGAAGGGTAGCAGGGATAAACCAGGAAATTACAGGCCAGTGAGTCTAACATCAGTGGTTGGGAAACTATTGGAAACATTTCTGAGGGACAGGATTAATCTCCACTTGGAGAGGCAGGGATTAATTGGGAATAGTCAGCATGGCTTTGTCAAGGGGAGATCGTGTCTAACTAACTTGATTTAATTTTTCAAGGATGTAACTAGATGTGTAGATGAGGGTAAAGCAGTAGATGTAGTATACATGGATTTCAGTAAGGCTTTTGATAAGGTCCCACGTGGGAGATTGGTTAAGAAGGTAAGAGCCCATGGGATCCAGGGCAATTTGGCAAATTGGATACAAAATTGGCTTAGTGGCAGGAGGCAGAGGGTGATGGTTGAGGGCTGTTTTTGCGATTGGAAGCTTGTGACCAGTGGTGTACCACAGGGATCGGTGCTGGGACCCTTGCTGTTTATAGTGTACATTAATGATTTAGACGTGAATATAGGAGGTATGATCAGTCAGTTCGCAGATGACACGAAAATTGGTGCTGTTGTAAATAGTGAGGAGGAAATCCTTAGATTACAGGGAGATATAGATGGGCTGGTAAGATGGGCGGAGCAATGGCAAATTGAATTTAATCCTGAGAAGTGTGAAGTAATGCATTTTTGGAGGACTAACAAGGCATGGGAATATACAATGGATGGTAGGACCCTAGGAAGTATAGAAAGTCAGAAGGACCTTGGTGTTCTTGTCCATAGATCACTGAAGGCAGCAGCACAGATAGATAAGGTGGTTAGGAAGGCATATGGGATACTTGCCTTTATTAGCCAAGACATAGACTATAAGAGCAGGGAGGTTATGATGGAGCTATATAAAATGCTAGTTAGGCCACAGCTGGAGTACTGTGTGCACTATAGGAAGGATGTGATTGCACTGGAGGGGGTGCAAAGGATATTCACCTGGATGTTGCCTGGTCTGGAGCATTTCAGCTATAAAGAGAGACTGGAAAGGCTAGGGTTGTTTCCTTTGGAACAGAGAAGGCTGAGGGGGGACATGATTGAGGTGTACAAGATTATGAGGGGCATTGACAGGTTAGAGAGAAAGAAACTTATTCCCTTAGCGGATGGGTTAAGAACCAGGGGGCATAGATTTAGGGTAAGGGACAGAAGGTTTAGGGGGGATTTGAGGAAGCATTTTATCACCCAGAGTGTGGTTGGAATCTGGAACGCACTGCCTGGCGAGGTGATGGAGGCAGGAACCCTCACAACATTAAAGAGTATTTAGATGAGCATTTGAAACGCCATAGCATACAAGGCTATGGGCCAAGTGCAGGAATATAGGATTAGAATAGTTGGGTACTGTATGGCCAGCACGGACACGATGGGCCGAAGGGCCTGTTTCTGTGCTGTATAACGTTATAACTCTATGACTCTATGGCTACATCCACTGGTTTCCCCTTATCCATCTTACTAGTTACATCCTCAAAAATTTCGAACAGATTTGCCAAATTAGCTGGCTCTCATATTATCTCTTTACTTGCTTTATCTATTTCTTGGTCTTTTGTTGAACTCTAAAGTCCTCCCAATCATCAGGCTTACTACTTTCTTTCGCAATGTTATAAGCCTTTTCCTTTGATCTAATGCTATCTTTAACTTCTCTTTTTAGTCACGGGTGGACTGTGGGGTTTTTGTGCCTTAAAGGAATGTATATTTGTTGCAAAATATTTATTAATTCTCTAAATGCTAGCCATTGCTTGTCTACTGTCATATTGTTTAATGTAGTTTCTCAATCCAGCTTAGCCAATTCACCCTTCATCGCAACACCAACTGTGTAACAGCCCCGACAAACAAATTTCTCTGCAGCACCTGTGGAAAAGGCTGTCACTCTAGAATTGGCCTTTATAGCCACTCCAGGCGCTGCTTCACAAACCATTGACCACCTCCAGGCAATTATCCATTGTCTCTCGAGATAAGGAGGCCAAAGAAGAGAAGAAAGAAGAATTATATTAGGTGATTTCAACTTTCCCAACATTAATTGGGATAGTCATCGTGTTAAGGGCTGAGATGGAGTGGAGTTCTTAAAATGTATACAGGAGAACTTTTTAGCTCAATATGTAGAGGATCCAACAAGGGAGGGTGCAGTGCAGGACCTAATTCTGGGGAGTTTGCTTTTAGATTGAAAATCCTAGTTTAGGACTTGACTAAATCACTTTCAAACTCAGTCTAAAATTCTATCATATAATGGTCACTCTTCCCCAGAGGCCCCTTTACTACAAGGTTATTAACTAACCCTTTCTCATTGCACAATACGGGGTCCAAAAATAGCTTTTTCATTTGTTGGTTCATTGACATACTGATCTAGAAAACTATTTTGCATACATTCCATGAATTAATCCTTCACACTATTACTGCTAATTTAGTTTGCCCAGTCTATATGAAGATTAAAAGTGCATGTGATTACTGTATTACCCTTATCATTGCGCCTCTAATTTCTTGGTATATATTCTGCCCTATACAGCAACTACTATTTGGGGGCCTATAAACAATGCCCATTGTTTTCTTAGCTCCACCAAACTGATTTTCTGAGCTAAGATTCTTTCTCTCTATTGTGCTTATCCCATCCTTTATCATCAGGGTTACCTCTCCTCCTTCTCCATGTTGTCTATCTCCCTAAAAGTAAGTCCGATTGAATATTTGGTTCCCAACCTTGGTCACTATACAACCACGGGCAGCCTTCAATGGGGGCGAGCACCGAGGCAGGCAGGCATGAAAATTTGCAACCCCAGCCACTGTGCCAGTTTGCCAGCACCATTCCACCCCCATGCCATTTTCCTGGATGCGGGATGGGGAGGGTGGGGTGCGGCAGGACGACCCACCTGCAAGCCACAGATAGCCAGTCAAGGTGGTTAAATAGCCACTTAGACCTGTTGTCAGAGGCCAATTTTAATTTTCCTGTTGGACTCTGGGCCCCCAGAGACACTGGGGACATGATTAGGTGCTTGGAGGCAGCGTCCCAGTGGCAGATCCACCATTGTGGATTCCCCCTCCACAATGGTGGCCTGGCTGCGAAGGACATTTTTTATTTAAAATTTTCAAAGGATGGAGAGAGAGAACCTCCATCTTGAGGTGCCCTCTCTCTCCATTACCTAAAATGGTAGCCTGCTGCTCCTTCCGAGCTGGAGGATGTCCTATTGGCCCTCCAGCTTTGAAAGCCCGCCCACCGTCCTTTACAGAGAAACATAGAAAATAGGAGCAGGTGTAGGCCATTCGGCCCTTCGAGCCTGCTCCGCCATTCATTATGATCATAGCTGATCATCCAACTCAGTAACCTGTTCCTGCTTTCCCCCCATATCCTTTGATCCCTGTCGCCCTAAGAGCTATATCTAACTCCTTCTTGAAAATATACAATGTTTTGGCCTCAGCTGCTTTCTGTGGTAGCAAATTCCACAGGCTCACCACTCTTTGGATGAAGAAATTTTTCCTTATCTCAGTCCTGAATGATTTACTCCATATCCTTAGACCATGACTCCTGGTTCTGGACTCACCTAACATCAGGGACATCCTTCCTGCATCTACCCAGTCAAGTCCTGCTAGAATTTTATAGGTTTCTATGAGATCCCCCCTCACTCTTCTGAACTCCAGTGAATATAATCCTAACCGACTCAATCTCTCCTCATACGTCAGTCTCGCCATCCCAGGAATCAGTCTGGTAAGACTTCACTGCACTCCTTCTATAGCAAAAACATCCTTCCTCAGATAAGGAGACCAAAACTACACACAATATTCCAGGTGTGGCCTCACCAAGGCCCTGTCTTATTGCAGCAAGACATCCCTGCTCATGTACTTGAATCTTCTCGCTATGAAGGTCAACATACCATTTGCCCTTTTTACCGCCTGTTGCACCTGCATGCTTACCTTCAGTGACTGGTGTACGAAAAAACCCAGGTCTCATTGCATTTTCCCTCTCTCAGTTTATAGCCGTTCAGGTAATAATCTGCCTTCCTGTTTTTGCTACCAAAGTGGATAACCTCACATTTATCCATATTATACTGCATCTGCCATGCATTTGCCCACTCACTCAACTTGCCCAAATCACCCTGAAGCCTCTCTGCATCCTCCTCACAACTCACCCTCCCACCCAGTTTTTGTGTCATCTGCAAATTTGGAAATATTACATTTCGTTCCCTCATCTAAATCATTAATATATATTGTGAATAGCTGGGGTCCCCCAGTAGTCACTGCCTACTATTCGGAAAAAGACCCGTTTATTCCTACTCTTTGTTTCCTGTCTGCCAACCAATTTTCTATCCATTGCAATACACTACCCCCAATCTCATGCGCTTTAATTTTACACGCTAATCTCTTATGTGGGACTTTGTCGAAAGCCTTCTGAAAGTCCAAATAAAACACATCCACTGGCTCCCCCTCATCAACTTTACTAGTTACATCCTCGAAGAATTCCAGTAGATTTGGCAAGCATGATTTCCCTTTCGTAAATCCATGCTGACTCTGTCCAATTCTACCACTGTTCTCCAAGTGCTCTGCTATAAAATCTTTGATAATTGACTCTAGAATTTTCCCCACCACCGACATCAGGCTGACTGGTCTATAATTCCCTGTTTTCTCTCTACCTTCCTTTTTAAATATTGGGGTTACATTAGCTACCCTCCAATCTGTAGGAACTGTTCCAGAGTCTATAGATTTTTGAAAGATGACCACTACTGCATCCACTATTTCTAGGGCCACTTCCTTAAGTACTCTGGGATGGAGATTATCAGGTCCTGGGGATTTGTCAGCCTTCAATCCCATCAATTTCCCCAGCACCATTTCTCTACTAATACTGATGTCGTTCAGTTCCCCCCTTCACTAAACCCTGTGTTCCCCAACATTTCTGGTATGATATTTGTGTCCTCCTTTTTGAAGACAGAACCAAAGTATGCATTTAGTTGGTCAGCCATTTCTTTGTTCCCCATAATAAATTCCCCTGTTTCTGACTGTAAGGGACCTACATTTGTCTTCACCAATCCTCTTCTCTTCACATACCTATAGAAACTTTTCCAGTCAGCTTTTTTGTTCCCACAAGTTTGCTCTCGTACTCTATTTCCCCTTCTTAATCAATCCCTTGGTCCTCCTTTGCTGAATTTTAAACTGCTCCCAAACCTCAGGTCTGTTGTTTTTTTCTGGAGAATTTGTTTGTCTCTTCCTTGGATCTAATGCTATCTCTAATTTCCCTTGTAAGCCATGGTTTGGCTACCTTTCCTGTTATACTTTTGCGCCAGACAGGAATAAACAATTGTTGCAGTTCATCTTTGTACTCTTTGAATGTTTGCCATTGCCCATCCACCGTCATCCCGTTAAGTAACGTTTCCAATCCATCATAGCCAACTCGCGCCTGATACCTCCTTGGTTTCCTTTATTAAGATTCAGCAAGCCCACCCTCTGGCCACTAATTAGCCAATTCAGGAAAAATCATTGCCATATGACAGTTCGTCACCCAGTCTGCAGTTGTAACTCCCATTTGACCCTGACGTTGGGAGCCCAACCCAAAACTCAAAATCCTGTCCCACATCTCCATAATAGCTGTTAGATCAAACATATTAATTTCCATCTGTGCTATTAATTCATCAAATTTATTATGATGCTTCACATAATCAAATATGGTGCCTTGAACTATCACTTACCACCACAAAATCTGTACTATTAGCTATAGCATTGACCCTTTATGATAGATTAACTCTATTTAATCACCAATTGACCATGTTTTCCAAACACGTTGGCCAGAATTTTACGCCCCCTGCAAGAGCGGGCTGGTGCCTGGGGGTGCGGTGGGTGTCGCAATATTGAGTAGGAGGTGGGAGGGCTGTTCCAGACACCTTTCCGTTTCCACTGCAACTTATCAAGGGGCAGATGCGAGAAATGGCCCACTCACCTCAGGCCAATCAGAGCCCTTAAGTGGCCAATTAACTGTCACTTCAGGGCCTCCTCCTGCTGCCGCTGGTATTTTAACAGCGGCGGGTGGGCAGCTCAGGCCCTCCAGGAGGCTGTCAAGTAAAACCTAGCGGCTTCTTTGCGGGCTGGGGTGGGAGGGGCTCCTGATCGGGCACCCTGTGCCCCACAGAGGGCCACCCCCACGGTCCAACCACCCCCACTACACAGCACTCGCCCCTCCCCCCTCCCAACCAACACCCCCCTTACCTTGCCCGGCTGATTGTCCCTGGCGAGGTACCAGAGACTTACCTTTTCTGCTGTGGCTGGGTGCTGTCCCAGCAGTGGCCACCTCTTCTGGTGGCCACTGCTGGGACTGAGATCTGCTGGCCTGCTGATTGGCCAGCAGTCCATTAGGCGGGACTTCCTGCCTCAGAGGGGCGGAAGTCTTGCCCGAGGCCAATTAAGGTCCTGGGGAGCATAAAATCCTGGTGTGGCTCCCCAGGCCCGGCAGAGGCGGTCTCGCCACTAACTTTTTGGTTGGTGGACGGGACCTCCCGCCAACGTAAAATTCTGGCTTTTATGTTCCAGTGCCAATTGGTTCTTTCTTATGTTGCTTTCTTATGGCAATATCATCTTGAAATGGTGCTGTGGAAGGCTGTAGCACAATCAACAGATTTCTTCCTTTAGACTACCAGCAGCCTCAGCCTCTAAATCCGTCCCCACTTCATCTGACACTCCCCCTCCATTCTCCCAGCCTCACTGGCTCTAATTGGACAGGGAACCTGTCTCCATATCAGTTTTAGTCCTAACTTCCAATTAGTTTTATTTAATGAGAAAAATGCCCTTGGCAGCCAGGCCACCATTGTGGAGGGGAACTCACAATGGTGATTCTGCCACCGGGAGGCTGCCTCCAGGCAGCTGACCTAGTCCCCAGTGCCTCAGGGGACCCGGAGTCCAATTGAAAAATTAAAGATGGCCTCTTTGGGTTAAAAGTTCTGACAAACTCTTGGTTTTAGTCCTAACTTGCAATTACTTCAATTTACTGAATAATTTGCAAACATCAACATTATCAATTCCCTTCTTAATCATGAAAACTTCAATTAGAAATGTTGGGATATTGTAACTACACACTTAATGAGTATTTGTTTCTCTATCAAGAGCTAAAGATGCAGCATACTGAGAAAGACAACATTTGCTTTCATCGCTAATAGTCAATCTGCCAGAAGAAAGATCATTTATCTGCATTCATGAAAGTTCACTTTTGGGAAAATCTAAATTGAAATTGTGATGAACACCAGTGGGATGAGAGAGCCTTCGAATTCTAACTAATGATTCACAAGCATTAGGAACCATGAAAGATACAATCAATATCCAATTAGTTCTCTTAAAATTAAAAATATTTCTGCAACCTTGTTCAGTGCTACATTTGTATCAAAGCACTGCTTGATCTGTCCAGGATTCCTCACATTACAATTATTCCAAATGAAGTAAAGATTAAATTTTACATTCCATTTTAATTTATCACAAAGCTGCCTTTATATGGCAGGATGCATACTGTGATCCTTTACCTCCCAGAGATCTGACAATAGTTTAATGTTAGTAAGTCAAGTGATTCACAACCTATCTCAAAACAAACACGGCTGAAGCACACCATGCAGACAAAACATTATGTTGATGAATTTAATTGAAGGAGCAAAATTTTCATGATAGAAGGGCTGAATTTTCGCACGGAAGTGGGAAACAGGATTCTGGATTGTTTTGGGGTCAGGAACCCGTCCTCAGCGAGAAACTGATTAAAGTCACAATTTTCACGGGGTGAGCCCTTAAATGACATGGAGACTGGTTTCCTGTCCAATTAGAGCTAGTGGGGGTGGGAACGGGGCGGGGGGGGGGGGGGTTCAGTTGATGTGGGGGACAGATTTAGACCCCCCACAGCAGTCAGCACTGAGGCTGCTGGTTGTCCTAAGGGAGAAATCTGCTGATTGTGCCAAAGCCTTCCACAGCACCAGAGGGAAGCAAGATGTCATAAGGGAACCAGAAGCCTGGCACCCAGGGCTGCACTCGATTTATTGATGTCGACTTGGATCTAATGTTCGAGGTCATGAGGGAGAGGAGGGAGATCCTCTTCCCAGAGGATGACAGGAGGAGGCAACTAGCCAAAACCAAAGAGTCCTGGGTGCCGATTGCTGCTGTCATCAGTGCTGTAAAAGGTGATATATTCTGGCAAGGTAAGCGCAACAGTCAACCCGGCAGACAGGTCTCAAGGCTTGCACCCTCCTGCAGATACACAACCTGCTGGGCAAATGCTGCTCATGAATATGGGAGGAGTGTGTGCCCAGGCCACTTACTCACCGCTCAGAATGGCTCACATTGAAAGTGCTGCTGAGGACCTGTCACCACTGAGACATGCAGTTCCTAAGTGTTAGGGGGCAGAGACATTGGTCACAGAGGACAGCAGTGCTTTATCAGGCTTCCTTTTGTCCTTGCAGGAGAAACAGGCACACAATGTCTGGGAGAGGGTCCAGATGGCTCCCCAATGGAGCAGTCAGCGATGGAGATAGCCAGGATAGTGGAAGAGGAGGCAGTCGGGCCTGGCGATTTGGGAGCTCCTTGTGGACCTGGTAATTACAGAGGACAATGTGGTCATTAAGGAGTGCAGTGCGTGCCATCTTGGCTGATAGCGTATTGCAAGATAAATAATATTGGGTAGCCTCAGCACTGCCACCATTTCTACTATCCAAGGGTATCTCTCATCAGCTCTTCTTCTGTTTCCCACAGCTGCTGGTTTCCAACCCACGGCAACATCTCCCTCTCCCTCTCCCTCTGCAGGCCCAGAGCAGATGAAGAATCACAGTTACACCTTATGAGCAAACTGTCCACCAGCACAGATAGTCTCATCTCAATGAATCCTTGCGCATGTTAAATAGGATGGCATTGGAGGATGATCATGGCACTAGTGGGCAGGAGGAGGTGCCAGAGGCAGAGGGAGCTATTGTTAGTTCCCCT
The DNA here is from genome assembly GCF_036365525.1 of Heterodontus francisci. Lineage (NCBI taxonomy): Eukaryota > Metazoa > Chordata > Chondrichthyes > Heterodontiformes > Heterodontidae > Heterodontus > Heterodontus francisci. The sequence continues at coordinate 146,941,151 of NC_090376.1, forward strand.
CACAGTTGGGAGGAAAGACACAGCCCTGCTCAGTTGGGCACAGATGCAGGGCCTCAGGAGTCACTGGAAATGAGGCTCTACTTTGAATAGCAGCAGGAGACGTGCTCCCATTTGTCGAAGTTCTCTGAGGCAGTGTGGAGACTTGGGTAGAGGATGGAGGAGTCCATCCAGCTCATGGTTATAAACGCATGAGCTCGTGCATAGAGAGAGTAGCCAACCTCTTGGAGAGCCATATGCAACATCACTCGGAGTGCATGCAGGAACTGTGCACTGATATCCACAGGATGCATGGGATGCTGGGTAATGTGGACTGGTCACTGGCACTGGTGGCACAGAGAACTTTTGAAGGGTTGCCAGCTGTACCCCAGCTGGTGTACTCTGCCAGACATTCTGAACGCCCGGCAAAGGCTGAAGATGTTACTGAGGAAGATGAGGGTGCCACCCCTCACTGGGAGCTCTAATCATCCTAAGCGTCCTTGGCCCCTTTGATTGAGGGACCATCTGTGCACCAGGGCCAAGTGACAGAGGCTGTCCTTGCAGTGATGCAGGTGCAGCAGCCTCTGGAATTGCCTCCACAAGCACCTCCAAAATGAATGTGACAGTCACATGCATCTTAGCCACAGGTCGAGAGGAGAGAGCAGACTGCCTTCGCCTGCTCCGAGGCCACAAGCGCAGCACTGTTTAGAAGTGGTATTGTGTGGAGGCCACCACATCATGTGGAGCATTGGGTGTGTCACTGGGGTGTGTGCTCACTGTCTCTGTCTACAGTTTTTCTCTCTTTGCACTGTATAAATGATGACACTTTAAGGCAGATATCTGTGACTCATTTTATTGCTGCCATGATAGGAAGGGTGGTATGAAGTAGTGAAAGACAGAATGGGATCCTCCACGGTGAGAGCAAAGCTCCTGGGCAGACATTCTTCCTTCATTGGTGGCAAATGATCAGATGTTCTAGACAGTGTCTTCCATGTATGTGTTAGCACAGGTATCTCAGACTCCCTTTGTTGCCATGCTCCTCAAACGTAGTTAAGAGGGGCTCAGTTGAAATCTTCCTGAATGAGGGGATCTCTGATATTCATAGTATCCTTACAAACCCTACGTGCCCAGAGCCATGCCCTAGCCACCTTGTTGTGCAGCAGGGTCACCTCTTTGTTCAGCGTCATTTCCTTCCGCCTCCACTTCCACCTCGTCTCTCATCTCCTGCTCCTCCCCGATCAGCTGTCTTCTTCCAGGCCTCACTGTTATCAAGGTCCATACCTCTCTGGAGGGCCATGTAATGGAGAATGCAACAGATCACCACCACGACCAACACCCTTGCAGGAGGGCACCCAACTGGTCCAGTACATCTTGAGTAGCCCGATGACCAGCTCAATGGTTGTCCTGCTGAGCAGGTGGCATTGGTTGTATTCCTTTGTGCCTCTGTCTGGGGCTCCCATAGAGGGGTGAGTACCCATCTCTTCAAGAGATTTCCCTTGCCCCTTGGATCCATCCACGCACTTTGGGGTTTGGAGTGACGATCTGAGACAGCATGGACTGGTGGAGGGTGAAGGATTCATGGCAGCTGCCAGGAAAAAGAGCACACACATGGAGGAAGCGCTTGTTGTGATCGCAGAGAGTTGAACATTGATGGAGTGGTAGCAGATAAATTCCTGCTGTTGAATCTGATTGGGTGGTTTCTGGGTGCCTTGATGGTCACATGGGTGTAATTGATGATACCTTGCACCTGGGATAATCCAGCGATGAAGGCAAAACCCAATGCCCTCTACCTCTGCGAACCCATGTCTGTCATGAAATGAATGTACTGTTCAGTTCTGGCAAAGAGGGTATCAGTGACCTGTCAGATGCAGTGGTGTGCTGCTGTTTGCAAGATGCCACTAAGGTCCACAGCTCTCTGCAGGGCCATGTTATGGAGAATGCAGCAGATACCTGGTCCAGATGATCCTTGGAAGGAACCAGAAGTGAAGAAGTTCAAGGCCACAGAGACTTTGACAGCTACAGGCAGGGCATGGCGACCAATGCATGAGGTGCGAGGTCTTCGGTGATGATGGCATCTATGTCTGTGATCAACTACCTGGAGAGTTGCAGTCTCCTGGGTCCCTGGTTCTTCGTCATCTCCAAGTAGCTCTGCCTTTTGCGGTAGATCTTGTGTTAAGGTTATGACATACATGTCCTTCCTGCACTGCTTTCCTCTCCTGTGCCCTCCTGATACTCAGTGTTCTGCCCTTCCTGTGGAGAAAGTTGCCCCTCATTTCCACTGGGCCCAAAATCTGACAGTTGTACCCCCATTGCCAACTGCAGCCTTACTTTTGGATGGTGTCTGTCCTATTGTGATTAGCAGCCTTGCCATCCCTGCTCCTCTGCCCCATTGATGTCAGGGGTCATGACCCCTTTCAATACCCAAGCACTGCATGCACACTCTCCACTCAACCTCCGTAACACGAAGGGCGCTTCCTTACCAAATGCTGCATTCCCCATTGCCCTGATGACCCTCTTATAGGGCCGGCATAATTCCATGGGGTGGCAATGACTGGCTTCCCACTCTGTACCCGACACCCTTCAGGTGGTCAGCAATGGATAGCGCGTGCAACCTGTGACCTCAGCAAAGTTTCAACCTCCACCTCCAACAAGCTCTTAACAAGCTGCTTCAGTACTTTAATTGGTCTCAATTGGGTGGCCTCCATCCCGGTGAACATTGCCAGTGCTGGGAATGGTGACAAGCCGACCAGTGCTGGTATTTTCGGGCCTCCACCTCAGTTCGAACATTCAGCCCCAAAATGCTTGTCAAAACTTTTATTGGAAGAAGAACAGTAGTATGAGATAAGTGTCATTTTTGATGATGAGACCATGCAAAAAGGGAGCATCTTGTTGTAGTCAATGTTAATTGTGTCATGCTTTTTGTAAAGAAATGAAAAAGGTTTTCTAAACTTTTTTTCTGATGATATAGATTCTTTAAAGACTGTTAACCACATTATTTTGCAGAACACTTATGATGGAATGATGTCAGGCACCAGACAATGTCAGTGACTTTATTGATGCAAATCGTCAAAGTTTTTCTGGAATATCAGTTTGTCGAATCCTTTTGTGACAGTTTCCTGGAGCAATACTTTGTGGAACCAACTAGGGTTAAGCTATTTTAGATCTAGTATTGTGTAATGAATCCGCGTTAATTAGTAATCTCATAGTAAAAAGATCCACTGGGAAAAAGCAATCTTAATACAGTTGAATTCCAAATTAATCTTGAAAATAACATAGTCAAGTTCAAAACAAAAATCTTAACCTTAAAACCAATTAGATCGGTAGGAGGGGAGAACTGGATAAGGTTGATTAGGTAGACTAAGAATTTAGAATTTAGAACATTACAGCGCAGTACAGGCCCTTCGGCCCTCGATGTTGCGCCGATCTGTGAAACCATCTGACCTACACTATTCCATTTTCATCCATATGTCTATCCAATGTCCACTTAAATGCCCTTAAAGTTGGCGAATCTACTACTGCTTCTTACTACTACTTTACTACGCCCTTACTACTCTCTGAGTAAAGAAACTACCTCTCACATCTGTCCTATATCTATCACCCCTCAACTTGAAGCTATGTCCCCTCGTGTTTGCCATCACCATCCGAGGAAAAAGACGCTCACTATCCACCCTATCTAACCCTCTGATTATCTTATATGTCTCTATTAAGTCACCTCTCCTCCTCCTTCTCTCCAACGAAAACAACCTCAAGTCCCTCAGCCTTTCCTCGTAAGACCTTCCCTCCATACCAGGCAACATCCTTGTAAATCTCCTCTGCACCCTTTCCATAGCTTCCACATCCTTCCTATAATGCGGTGACCAGAACTGCACGCAATACTCCAGGTGCGGTCTCACCAGAGTTTTGTACAGCTGCAGCATGACCTCGTGGCTCCGAAACTCGACCCCCCTACTAATAAAAGCTAACACACCATATGCCTTCTTAACAGCCCTATTAACCTGGTTAGCAACCTTCAGGGATTTATGTACCTGGACACCAAGATCTCTCTGTTCATCTACACTACCAAGAATCTTCCCATTAGCCCAGTACTCTGCATTCCTGTTACTCCTTCCAAAGTGAATCACCTCACACTTTTCCGCATTAAACTCCATTTGCCATCTCTCAGCCCAGCTCTGCAGCCTATCTATGTCTCTCTGTACCCGACAACATCCTTCGGCACTATCCACAACTCCACCGACCTTAGTGTCATCTGCAAATTTACTAACCCACCCTTCTGCACCCTCTTCCAGGTCATTTATAAAAATGACAAACAGCGGTGGCCCCAAAACAGATCCTTGCGGTACACCACTAGTAACTAAACTCCAGGATGAACATTTGCCATCAACCACCACCCTCTGTCTTCTTTCAGCTAGCCAATTTCTGATCCAAAGCTCTAAATCACCTTCAACCCCATACTTCCGTATTTTCTGCAATAGCCTACCGTGGGGAACCTTGTCAAACGCCTTACTGAAATCCATATACACCACATCCACTGCTTTACCCTCATCCACCTGTTTGGTCACCTTTTCGAAAAACTCAATAAGGTTTGTGAGGCACGACCTACCCGTCACAAAACCGTGCTGACTATCTCTAATGAACTTATTCTTTTCAAGATGATTATAGATCCTGTCTCTTATAACCTTTTCCAACATTTTACCCACAACCGAAGTAAGGCTCACAGGTCTAGAATTACCAGGGCTGTCTCTACTCCCCTTCTTGAACAAGGGGACAACATTTGCAATCCTCCAGTCTTCCGGCACTATTCCTGTCGACAATGACGACATAAAGATCAAGGACAAAGGCTCTGCAATCTCCTCCCTAGCTTCCCAGAGAATCCTAGGATAAATCCCATCTGGCCCAGGGGACTTATCTATTTTCACACTTTCCAAAATTGCTAACACCTCCTCCTTGTGAACCTCAATCCCATCTAGCCTCGTAGCCTGAATCTCAGTATTCTCAACAACATTTTCTTTCTCTACTGTAAATACTGACGCAAAATATTCATTTAACACTTCCCCTATCTCCTCTGATTCCACACACAACTTCCCACTACTATCCTCGATTGGCCCTAATCTAACTCTAGTCATTCTTTTATTCCTGATATACCTATAGAAAGCCTTAGGGTTTTCCCTGATCCGATCCACCAATGACTTCTCGTGTCCTCTCCTTGCTCTTCTTAGCTCTCCCTTTAGATCCTTCCTGGCTAGCTTGTAGCTCTCAAGCGCCCTAACTGAGCCTTCACGTCTCATCCTAACATAAGCCTTCTTCTTCCTCTTGACAAGCGCTTCAACTTCTTTAGTAAACCACGGCTCCCTCGCACGACAACTTCCTCCCTGCCTCACAGGTACATACTTATCAAGGACACGCAGTAGCTGCTCCTTGAATAAGCTGCACATTTCGATTGTTCCCATCCCCTGCAGTTTCCTTGCCCATCCTACGCATCCTAAATCTTGCCAAATCGCATCATAATTTCCTTTCCCCCAGTTATAATTCTTGCCCTGCGGTATATACCTGTCCCTGCCCATCGCTAAGGTAAACCTAACCGAATTGTGATCACTATCACCAAAGTGCTCACCTGCATCTAAATCTAACACCTGGCCGGGTTCATTTCCCAGTACCAAATCCAATGTGGCATCGCCCCTGGTTGGCCTGTCTACATACTGTGTCAGAAAACCCTCCTGCACACACTGGACAAAAACTGACCCATCTAAAGTACTCGAACTATAGTATTTCCAGTTGATATTTGGAAAGTTAAAGTCCCCCATAACAACTACCCTGTTACTCTCACCCCTGTCGAGAATCATCTTCGCTATCCTTTCCTCTACATCTCTGGAACTATTCGGAGGTCTATAAAAGACTCCCAACAGGGTAACCTCACCTCTCCTGTTTCTAACCTCAGCCCATACTACCTCAGTAGACGAGTAAAAGGTATGGCAGTAAATAAACAGTAGGAAACATTTAAAGAAATGATTCAAAATGTCAACAAAAATACATTCCAGTAAAAACAAAAACGCAGCAAAAAAGATCCATCAGTGCCTTATGAGGGAAGTTAAGGATAGTATTAGATTAAAAGAATGAGGCTTAGCAAATGAAACACCGCTGTTCAAGAAAGGAGAGAGGAAGATGTGATGTGGGTGGTTCCCACTGTTCAACTCCTCACCTAACTATAGCAAGTGTGTTTTGTTATTAGGGTTTAACCCTTGGTGTTTTATTTTTCAAATAAACAGACAGTGATGTAGGATTCTACAGAAGGGCATGTGCCTTCTGGTTTGCTAGAAAACAAACTGCTGGATTTATTTATTTAGAGATACAGCACTGAAACAGGCCCTTCAGCCCACCGAGTCTGTGCTGACCAACAACCACCCATTTATACTAATCCTACATTAATCCCATATTCCCTACCACATCCCCAACATTCTCCTACCTACACTAGGGGCAATTTACAATGGCCAATTTACCTAACAACGTGCAAGTCTTTGGCTGTGGGAGGAAACCAGAGCACCTGGTGGAAACCCACACAGTCACAGGGAGAACTTGCAAACTCTGCACAGGCAGTACCCAGAACTGAACCTGGGTTGCTGGAGCTGTGAGGCTGCGGTGCTAACCACTGCATCACTGTGCCGCCCAAATGCTGTTTTGTCTTCTCTCTCTTTCTCTCAAGTCCCTCTCTTTAAGTTGCTTTTTTAAGGTCAAGCTGTGTGATTTCTCACCTCCTGGTAGGAGATGCTCTGATCTTTTCCCCATGGTGATTTCACAATGGACCAGGATGTGGCTACTTCACACCTTCCTAGTTTCAGAAGAAGACATTCAATTCTAGAATGTTTTAGGATGGAAGTAGGATGGGTTCAATTGATACCTTGTAGCTTTGAAGATTTTCCTTTGTTCTTCTCAGAGAGTTTGAAAACAAGGTGGCTTTTTTGTGGCTATTTTTGAGTGCTGTTCACTTGTTAAAAGAAAGGTTCATTTTTTTAAAGATAAAGTCAGTTTTTATAGCAATTCAAATTTTGTTCATGATTTCATTATAATTGCGCTTCTTGTGTGCATGACACCTCCCCAAAAAGGGAAAATAGGAAACTCCTTGGATTTCATTTTTATGTTGTTTGTTTTTTTTTTCATTTCGAAAGAAGGAAATAACAGCAAGAAAGTTTAGGGTCACACCACTGTACACATTCATTTCATTCACTCCTCTATCTTACAACTGCTGCAGTTGACATTGCTTGTAGTAGCCATTTCAGGTGTAAGTTTAAGTTTTTTCATCATCCTTCCTTTGGATGTGGTACATTAAAAAATTTGCATTTCTTTTGGTTACGTGTTGTGAAATGGGTTTATAGTTTCTCTCACACCAGTTTGTACTTCTTTGGGAACATTAATCTCCATAAACATGTGATTGTTGGTGAAGCTTGTAGTCTGCAAATTTCTGTTACTGCTGGTTGCAAGGTTCCCTGTCTGTAAAAGCTTCAACTCCTTAACTACTGCTTACACAATGCATGACATTACCCATTCAGGTTCTGGCAAATTGATAGCTCTTATTTATAGGCTGATAGTGGGTGATACATTGTGTTTTAGCCCCTGCGAGGTATCTAGGATTTCTTCCTGCCCCTTGGTCTTGCTGAGTTCTGAATTTAAATTGTTGGGTTTGATTAGTCTTGGATTTGGAACCTGATTGTTTGGTTCTTCAGTGGGTAGATCCACTCTGACCTCCCTTTTAGTTTTCTTGAGACTTTCACAAGTGTGGTTTACTGTCGGGTAAGTTACCTTCCCTTTTCCTTTTACTGCAGAGATAGGTTTTTCCCTTATCTGCCCCATGTACTCTGGGAGATTACTGCTCGCAAGTGGTTGTCCAGCTTCCACTGCACTTCCCTGTTGCACTTCCACTAGGTGAGGCATCTCCTTACACTGGATTTCCTGTTTGGGAACTTCCCTCATCCCTATTTAAATCTTTAAAAAAGGTTTCAGCTAACCATATCCCTGGAGAGTTTCCTTCAACTTTTGCAGCTTTCATCTCATCTCCTTTATTTATTTTTTGGCTGCATCTAGGCCTTTTTAAATTCTTTGGGCTCTATCCCCCCACTGTGGAATTTTTGGGACTTTTTTATTATTTTTTCATGGGATGTGGGCGTCGCTGGAGGGCCAACATTTTTTGCCCATCCTGAATTGCCGTAGAAGTGAGTGGCTTGCTAAGCCATTTCAGAGGGCAGTTAAGAGTCAACCACATTGCTGTGGGTCTGGAGTCACATGTCTGCCATAACAGGTAAGGATGGAAGATTTCCTTCCCTAAAGGTGATTAGTGAACCAGATGGGTTTTTTTGACAATCAATGATAGTTTCATGGCACTATTACTGAGACTAGCTTTCAGTTCTAGGTTTTTAATTAATTGAATTTAAATTTCACCAGATGCCATGGTGGGATTTGAACCCGTGTCCCCAGGGAATTAGCCTAGGTCTCTGGATTACTAGTCCAGTGGCATAACCACTATGCCACTGTCTCCCCTTTAAGGGCTTCCCAGGCTCTCTGCAACAGTACAGAGTTTTGCTTGTTCCCCTCAGTTTCTGCAATCTCCATGGACTGATCTGGACCCTCTGTGCTTCCTGCCAAGTCATTTCCCAGCAATAGGTCTACTCCCTGCATGTGTAAGCTTGAAATGATTCCGACTGTCACTATGTCAGTGACCAAATTACTGGAGAGGTAAATTTTAACCTTCAAGCATGATATTTGTTCTGCTTTCTGGTATAATTTCTGTCAATTTGGCATTTACCAGTAAGCAGTATCCCTGAGGATGGTTATCTCCTTGTCTGTTGCCCCGGGTCACAAAAGGGGTTATTTGTCCTTTGTGGAACAATTTCTGGCATGTGCTCTGCTCTTGAGTTATATTAGAACACAGTCTTACCATTTTCATAGCCACAGGCACAGGCTTGATTATAGCCGTCTTGTTAGTTTTTTGGCACACCAACAATTTGTCTGGAAATGCCCAGATTTGTCACACTGGAAACAGGTTGGGCGTACCCTGACTGGTTTATCACCTGAGTTCCTTCTTTTAAAATTTGGAGACTGGTCTGGTCTTCCTTCCCTACTTTCCTTTTCTGTCAAGCCCATTTCTGTTTCCTGTGCATCCCTGTTGTCTCTCCCTAGCTTGTAAGAGTTACTAGACCCCAATTTATTCTGAGTTTGGAATTTGTGTATTAATTCATAATCATCAGCCATTTTTGCAGCTTCCCTTATTCTTGTGACTCTTTTTTCTTGGTTGTGAGTTCTTTTACTACTTTGGAATGCTATTTTTAAATTCTTCCAGCAACATCACTTCTCTCAAATTTTCATATGAGGGTTCTAGCTTGAGAGATCATATCCAGCGATCAAAAGCCATATGTTTAATTCTTTTGAATTCAATGCAAGTCTGTGTGGGTCTTTTCTGGGTGTGTCTGGATCTCTGTTGATATGTTTCCTTAACCAGCTCATATGCATTTAAAATTGTATCTTCAGTTTGTTCATGATCAGAGGAACTTTCTTCCGATAACAGGGAAAAAAATCTTACGAGTTCTACCCATGAAATTGCCTAGTAAGGGGAGAGTCCAATTTGTTTTTTTGCCATTTTAGCCTGGTAGCTATTTTCTCAAATGAGATAAAATATAACTCATCTTCCTCCTCCTCCTCATTAAATGTTGGCACTAGACTTGAGTGTCTCAGCACATCAAAGTTTTGCTCTGAATTGTGGATAGGATTTGAGTGGCTGGCAGCATTTTCATTTTGGGTTTGCAGTCTCTGCAAATCAATGCTCTGCAATTGTATGCCCTCTCTTTTCAACTGAAATTCTCCTTCCTCTTTTCCCTTCTGAAACTCTCTTTCCTCTTTTTCCTTTTATAACTGAAACTCTCCCTCTTCCCTTTTCAACCCGTAACTGTATTGCTTCCCTTTTCATCTGCAACTGAATTCTAGCTAGAATTATTCTTTTTCAAACTCGGACTCTATGCTCTCTTCTGGTTCCGGGGTAAATTTAAAATGGTTAGCTAGGCTTTTCACCAGTTCAGGTTTCTTGGATGTTTGTTTGAAAGTGATTCCCACCTCTGTAGCTAAGCTTTTTAAATCTTCAGTACTTAATTTGTTCAACTTATCATGGGATATCTCTCCCTGCTCTACAAACTCCTTAGTATGCACCATAAAGAAAAAACAGAAGGATACAAGAAAACCTGTTTGTTTATTTTTCCACAATTTTAGAGGTCAATTTTCTTCCTGTTTTCCAAATCTCTCATTTATATGGTGGGTCAGATCCTGGGTTTGACCCCGGATTTGTAATGGCCATGTGGCGCAATGTGGGTAGTTCCCGCTGTTCAACTTGCCACCTGACCGCAGCAGATGTGTTTTGTTATTAGGGTTTAATCCCTTGGCGTTTTATGTTTCAAAAAACAGACAACAACTTCTAGGTTTAAAAACAGAAAAAAATCACGTTATATTGATCAATACATCTTATCCCGAAATTGTTGCAACCACATCCATTCACACATTCGCTCACACACACACACACAAGAAGAGACAAATCGAGAGGGGAAAAGGGGAGAGTGATTTTTAGTGGGGGGAGGTCACGATAAACCGACTGAATTCTTTTGGAAATCAAGTTCTCCTTGGGTGCAAGCCTGAGATAATTGTAGATTTCTCTCTTGATTGAAATTTCAGTTGAAGATCATGGATCACTTCTAGTTCATTGCTGTCTAGTGTAGCTGTAGAGTTCTACAGCAAGGAATGTGCCTTATGACTTTCTGGAAAACAAGCTGATGGATGTTGCTTTGTCTTCTCTCTCTTTCTCTTGAGTCCCTCTCTCTAGGCTGCTATTTTTAAGGTTGAACTGTGTCATCTCTCACCTCCTGGTAGGAGATGCTCTGGTATCTTCCTCATGATGATCAATGGCCCAGGATATGGCTACTTCACACCTTTTTTTCAGAAGAAGGTATTCAATTCTGGGATGTTATAGGATGGGTGTAGCGTCATAGACATAGAGTTACACAGCACAGAAATAGGCCCTTTGACCCACCGTGTCTGTGCCGGCCATCAAGCACCTATCTGTTCTAATCCCATTTTCCAGCATTTGGCCCGTAGCGTTGTATGCTATGGTATTTCAAGTACACATCTAAATGCTTCTTAAATGTTGTGAGGGTTCCTGAATCTACCACCTCTTCAGGTAGTGTGATCCAGATTCCAACCACCCTCTGGGTGAAAATATTTTTCTTCAAATCCCCTCTAAACCTCCTACCCCTTACCTTAAATCTATTCCCCTGGTTATTGATCCCTCCACTAAGGGAAAGAGTTTCTTCCTATCTATCCTATCAATGCCCCTCATAATTTTGTACACCTCAATCGAGTCCCCCCTCAGCCTTATCTGCTCTCAGGAAAACAACCCTAGCCTATCCAGTCTCTCTTCATAGCTGAAATGCTCCAGCCCAGGCAACATCCTGGTGAATCTCCTCTTCACCCTCCAGTGCAATCACATCCTTCCAAGAGTGTGGCAACCAGAACTGTACACTGTACTCCAACTGTGGCCGAACGAGAGTTTTATACAGCTCCATCATAACCTCCCTGCTCTTATCTTCTGTGCATCGGCTAATAAAGGTACTTATCCCATATGCCTTCCTAACCATCTTATCTACCTGTGCTGCTGCCTTCAATTATCTATGGACAAGTACACAAAGGTCCCTCTTACCCTCTGTACATTCTAGGGTCCTACCATCCACTGTATATTCCATTGCCTTGTTAGTCCTCCCAAAATGCATCACCTCACACTTCTCAGGATTAAATTCCATTTGCCACTACTCCGCCCATCTTACCAGCCCATCTATATTGTCCTGTAATCTAAGGCTTTCCTCCTCACTATTTACGACACCACCAATTCTCGTGTCATCTGCGAACTTACTGATCATACCTCCTATACTCACGTCTAAATCATTAATGTACACTACAAACAGCAAGGGTCCCAGCACTGATCCCTGCAGTACACCACTGGTCACAGGCTTCCACTCGCAAAAACAGCCCTCAACCATCACCCTCTGCTGCCTGCCATGAAGCCAATTTTGGATCCAATTTGCCAAATTGCCCGAGATCCCATGGGTTCTCACCTTCTTAACCAATCTCTCATGTGGGACTTTATCAAAAGCCTTACTGAAATCCATGTGGACTACATCAACTGCCTTACCCTCATCTACACATCTAGTCACCTCCTTGAAAAATTCAATCCAGTTAGTTAGACACAATCTCCCCCTGACAAAGCCATGCTGACTATCCCTGATTAATATCTACCTTTCCAAGTGGAGATTAATCCTGCCCTCAGAATTTTTTCCAATAGTTTCCCAATCACTGATGTTCAACTCACTGGTCTGTAATTACTTGGTTTATCCCTGCTGCCATTCTTGAATAATGGTACCACAATCACTGTCCTTCAGTCCTCTGGTATCTCTCCTGTGGCCAGAGAGGATTTGAAAATTTGTGTCCGAGCCCCTGCTATCTCCTCCCTTGCCTCACATAACAGCCTGGGATACATCTCATCTGAGCCTGGGGATTTATCCACTTTTAAGCCTAATAAAACAGCTAATACTTCCTCCCTTTCAATACTAATTTGTTCAAGTATATCACAATCCCCTTCCCTGATCTCTACATCGTCCTTCTCCATAGTGAACACAGATGAAAAGTAATCATTTAAAACCTCACCTAAGTCCTCCGGCTCAACACACACTCTGCCACTCTGGTCCACAATGGGACCTACTCTTTCCCTGGTTATCCTCTTGCCCTTAATATACTTATAAAACACCTTGGGATTTTCCTTTATCTTGCCCACCAGTGTTTTTAAATGTCCCCTTTTCGCTCTCCTAATTAGTTTTTTAAGTACCCCCCTACACTTTATATACTCCTCTCGTGCCTCTGCTGTTTTCAGCGCTTTGAATCTGCCATAAGCAAGTCAGAGGGAATACAGTGGAAGTAAGCTTCAAGGGAGTAAGACCAGGATGGAAGGCCTCTACTTTAAATGCCAGGAATATTACAGGTAAAATGGATGAGTTAAGGGCAATGATTGACACATGGAATTGTGATATAGTAGCCATCACGGAGACATGGTTGAGGGAGGGGCAGGATTGGCAGCTCATTATCCCAGGAAATAGAATCTTCAGGTGAGACAGAGGAGGGGGTAAAAGAGGAGGGGGCATTGCAGTATTAGTTAAGGAGGTCAGTTACTGCAATAAGGAGAGATGATATCTTGGAGGGGGCATCAAATGAAGCTTTATGGGTAGAGTTTAGGAATAAAAAAGGGACAGCCACATTGCTAGGTGTTTATTATAGACCCCCAGATAGTCAGCGGGAAATTGAGGAGCAAATATGTGCGCAATTTGCAGAGGTGTGTAAAAATAATAGGGTAATTATTAGGTTGCCCCTCTATACATTGCTTTCATTGATCTCACCAAAGCCTTTGACCTCGTCAGCAGCCGTGGTCTCTTCAGTCGACTAGAAAAGATTGGATGTCCACCAAAGCTACTAAGTATCATCACCTCATTCCATGACAATATGAAAGGCACAATTCAACATGGTGGCTCCTCATCAGAGCCCTTTCCTATCCTGAGTGGCGTGAAACAGGGCTGTGTTCTCGCACCCACACTTTTTGGGATTTTCTTCTCCCTGCTGCTTTCACATGCGTTCAAGTCCTCTGAAGAGGGAATTTTCCTCCACACAAGATCAGGGGGCAGGTTGTTCAACCTTGCCCGTCTAAGAGCGAAGTCCAAAGTACGGAAAGTCCTCATCAGGGAACTCCTCTTTGCTGACGATGCTGCTTTAACATCTCACACTGAAGAGTGCCTGCAGAGTCTCATCGACAGGTTTGCGGCTGCCTGCAATGAATTTGGCCTAACCATCAGCCTCAAGAAAACGAACATCATGGGGCAGGACGTCAGAAATGCTCCATCCATCAATAGTGGCGACCACGCTCTGGAAGTGGTTCAAGAGTTCACCTACCTAGGTTCAACTATCACCAGTAACCTGTCTCTAGATGCAGAAATCAACAAGCGCATGGGAAAGGCTTCCACTGCTATGTCCAGACTGGCCAAGAGAGTGTGGGGAAATGGCGCACTGACACGGAACACAAAAGTCCGAGTGTATCAAGCCTGTGTCCTCCGTACCTTGCTCTATGGCAGCGAGGCCTGGACAACGTATGTCAGCCAAGAGCGACGTCTCAATTCATTCCATCGTCGCTGCCTCCGGAGAATCCTTGGCATCAGGTGGCAGGACCGTATCTCCAACACAGAAGTCCTCGAAGCGGCCAACATCCCCAGCTTATACACACTACTGAGTCAGCGACGCTTGAGATGGCTTGGCCATGTGAGCTGCATGGAAGATGGCAGGATCCCCAAAGACACATTGTACAGCGAGCTCGTCACTTGTATCAGACCCATCAGCCGTCCATGTCTCCGCTTTAAAGACGTCTGCAAACGCGACATGAAGTCCTGTGACATTGATCACAAGTCGTGGGAGTCAGTTGCCAGCGTTCGCCAGAGCTGGCGGGAACCATAAAGGCGGGGCTAAAGTGTGGCGAGTCGAAGAGACTTAGCAGTTGGCAGGAAAAAAGACAGAGGCGCAAGGGGAGAGCCAACTGTGGAACAGCCCCGACAACCAAATCTTTCTGCAGCACCAGTGGAAGAGCCTGTCACTCCAGAATTGGCCTTTATAGCCACTCCAGGCACTGCTCCACACACCACTGACCACCTCCAGGCGCTTACCCATTGTCTCTCGAGATAAGGAGGCCAAAGAAGAGAAGAAAGAAGAATTATATTAGGTGATTTCAACTTTCCCAACATTAATTGGGATAGTCATCGTGTTAAGGGCTTAGATGGAGTGGAGTTCTTAAAATGTATACAGGAGAACTTTTTAGCTCAATATGTAGAGGATCCAACAAGGGAGGGTGCAGTGCTGGACCTAATTCTGGGGAATGAAGCCGGACAGGTGGTTGATGTGTTGGTGGGGGAGCATTTTGGTGATTGCGACCATAACATGGTACAATTTAAGCTTGTTTTGGAGAAAGAAATAGACAAGTTGAAAAAAAAGGTTTTGGATTGGGGGAGAGCGAATTTTAGTAAAATAAGGCAGGATCTGGCCAAGGTAGACTGGAAAGAGTTACTTGGCGGGAAATTATAGAAGAGCAGTGGGGAGCATTCAAAAAGGAAATGGGGAAGGTACAGGCCCAATATGTTCCCTCTAGGATAATAGGTAGGAGCAATAAGCCCAGAGAACCATGGATGACCAGAAACATTCAGGGTATGATGAGAAGGAAAAGAGAAGCTTTTAGCAAATACAAGGAGAGCAAATCAATGGAAGCATTAGTAGAGTACAGAAAGTGTGGGATGGAGCTTAATAACGCAATTAGGAGAGCAAAGAGGGGATATGAGAAAGCTCTGGCTGGTAAAAGTAGGGAAAATCCTAAGATATTCTATAAGTAGATCAATGGGAAGAGGATAACCAGGGAAAGAGTAGGACCCATTAGGGACCAAGGGAGAAATTTGTGGGTGGAGCCAGAGGACATTGGTAGGGTGTTGAATGAATACTTCACATCTGTCTTCACCCAAGAGAATGAGGATGTAGATATGGAAATAAGAGAGAAAGACTGTAAGGTTCTTGAGCAAATTGTCATAGGGAGTGACAAGGTATTGGAGGTTTTGGAAGGCTTAAAAGTGGACAAATCTCCAGGTCCGGATGATTTGTGTCCCAGGATGCTGTGGGAGGTGAGGGTGGAGATTGCAGGGGCTCTGACCCGAATTTTTAATTCCTCTCTGGCCACGGAGGAGGTGCCAGAGGACTGGAGAACAGCTAATGTGGTCCCACTATTTAAGAAAGGTTGTAGAGATAAGCCAGGGAACTACAATCCAGTGAATCTCACGTCAGTGGTAAGGAAATTATTGGAGAAAATTCTGAAGGAGAGAATCTATCTCCACTTGGAGAGGCAAAATTTGATTAGGAATAGTCAGCATGGCTTTGTCAGAGGGAGGTCATGCCTAACAAATTTGATTGAATTTTTTGAGCATGTGACCAGGTGTGCAGATGAGGGTAGTGCAGTTGATGTAGTTTACATGGATTTCAGCAAAGCCTTTGACAAGGTCCCACATGGGCAATTTATCAAGAAAGCAAATGCACATGGGATACAAGGTAACTTGATAAGGTGGATTCAAAATTGGCTTAGCTGTGATGATAGATGGCTGTTTTAGTGACTGGAAGCCAGTGTCCAGTGGCGTACCACAGGGATCTGTGCTGGGTCCCCTATTGTTTGTCATTTGTATAAACGGCATAGATGACTATGTGGGGGGTGGGATCAGTAACTTCGCAAATGACACAAAGATTGACCGAGTGGTTAACAGTGAGGTTGAGTGTCTTAGGTTACAGGAAGATATAGACGGGATGGTCAAATGGGCAGAAAAGTGGCAGATGGAACTTAACGCTGAAAAGTGTGAGGTGATACACTTTGGAAGGAGTAATGTGACACGGAAGTATTCAATGAATGGCCTGACACTGGGAAGTTCCGAGGAACAAAGGGACCTTGGCGTGTTTGTCCATAGATCTCTGAAGGCAGAAGGGCAGGTTAATAGGGTGGTGAAAAAGACATATGGGACACTTGCCTTTATCAATCGAGGCATAGATTACAAAAGCAGGGAGGTCATGTTGGAGTTGTACAGAACTTTGGTAAGGCCACAGCTAGAGTACTGTGTGCAATTCTGGTCGCCACATTATAGGAAGGATGTGATTGCATTGGAGGGGGTGCAGAGGCAATTCACCAGGATGTTGCCTGGGATGTAACATTTAAGCTATGAAGAGAGGTTGGATAGGCTTGGGTTGTTTTCGCTGGAGCAGAGAAGACTGAGGGGTGACCTGATCGAGGTGTACAAGATTATGAGGGGTATGGACTGGGTGGATAGGGAGCAGCTGTTCCCCTTAGTTGAAGGGTCAGTTAAGAGGGGTCACAAGTTTAAGGTGAGGGGCGGGAGGTTTCAGGGGGATTTGAGGAAGAACTTTTTTACCCAGAGGGTGGTGACGGTCTGGAATGCCCTGCCTGGGAGGATGGGAGATGCAGGTTTCCTCACATCCTTTAAAAAGTACCTGGATGAGCACTTGGCATGTCATAACATTCAAGGCTATGGGCCAAGTGCTGGCAAATGGGATTAGGTGGACAGGTCAGGTGTTTTAATGCATCGGTGCAGACTCGATGGGCTGAAGGGCCTCTTCTGCACTATTATTCTGTGATTCTGTGATAAGGCTCCTTTTTTTCCCTTATCCAATCCTCTATCTCCCTTGACATCCAGGGTTCCCTGGATTTTTTGATTCTACCCTTCACCTTTACGGGAAGATGATGGCCCTGAACTCTCACTATTTCCTTTTTGAATGACTCCCATTGGTTTGATGTAGACTTTCCTACAAGAAGCTGCTCCCAGTCTACTTTGGCCAGATCCTGTTTTATCATATTGAAATCGGCCTTCCCCCAATTCAGTACTTTTATTTCCGGTCCGTCTTTGTCCTTTTTCATAACTACCTTAAATCTTACAGAGTTATGGTTACTATCCCCGAAATGCTCCCCCACTGACACTTCTACCACTTGTCTGGCTTTTTTCCCCAGGATTAAGTACATTACCACTCCTTCTGTTGTAGGACTTTCTGCGTGCTGGCTCAAAAAGCTCTCCAGTATGCATTTCAAGAATTCTGCCCCCTTTAAATCTTTAGATAGTTGGTTGTTAGCAGGGTTCAATGCCCTGCAGGTGATTGGGGCTTTTGTACCACTGGAGACTGCCCTGGACTTTGACAGAAATGGGATAAGGTTTCTGAAGTTTGACAGCACTCTGGAGGGGCTGCTGTGATTTGACATGATGGAAGGGAGGCTGTGGTCTTGCATTAACATGGAGGGGGAACCTGGCATTTGGTAGCACTTTGGAGGCGGAAGCTGAGGTTTGTCAGAACCATGGAGCGAAATGAAGTTTGTCTCACTTGATATCGGTGATTTTCAGCAGTGATGAGAGGCATAACTATTGGAGTATGGTTTATAACATTCAAAGATATCACTATAAAGATTAAATTTGGTGTTTTGGCATTGGCTCTTGCAAGTCTATTTCTGTGCTGTCTCTCTTCCTCTAACTGGGTTTCTTTGGGCTCCTAATTCTGTCTGTCTCTTTCTCCCTCTGAATGCTTATGTTTTCCAATTATGAACAAAAATGTATGATGATAAGAGATTTTGTTAGCCTTCAAAATGCAATTAATTAGTTTTTTGAAAGCAAATCTCAAAATAGGATGGAGAAATAATCTATATGCATCTTCATCTGCCTCTCGGTGTCTCCTTTCCATTACCCTCATTTTTCTCGCTTTCTCTGGCTCTCTCTCTCCAACTCACGGGTATTAGTGTTTACAATATTTACATTTTCTCACTGGCAACAAAATATAAATGATAATGAGGTGATTAAACGATTCACGGTTGCTTTCAAAATAAAATTAAGTTTTTTTTTAAATGTCTCAAATTAGAATTAAGTAAGTGCTTTGTCTAGTAGACACTCTCACTTATACACTTTCTGAAATTTGTATAGTATTTATAATTCAACCATGAATCATAACTGTGACAAGTGTGTGATCAGTATATATATCATGTTTTTTTCTTTCATCAGCTATCTCTAACTTATACTGGCACACACACACATGCAGGGATGGATCTTGTATTCCCTGAGGCATCAGGTTCCGTGTCGGTGGGGGGGTGGGGGTCGCCTGAAGATGGCTCCGGATGAGGCCCGCCACAGACCTCGATGCCTCGAGTGCCCGGACCAATCCTCCCAGCAGCGGCGAGGCTCCGTGGCGGTCCCACACTGCTGGGCAACAGGACACAATTAAAATATTTAAATTAATAAAATGACTGAATTAACATACACATACCTGCAATCTTGAGGGCCCGCTGCGATCTTTGGCACGGCGAACAGCACTCTCACGCCTTCAAATCCCTGTCCGGGGAAAGGCAGCACCACACTGGTGGGTAGTGGGGAGGAGGTAAGATTTGCAGTGTGGGTGGGATGGGGGAGGGGGGAATGGGGTCAAATAAATGTAATGGGTGTAAGGGATGGTGGGAAGGATTGAACTCTAAACTTTGCACATTTTGGGGGAATAAAGGTCAGATGTTAAAGGTGAGTGTTATGGGGAAGGGCAAATAGTTAATGTAATTCTTATTGTGGGAGGGAATGGGTTTTAAAAATGTATTTATTTAATTTTAGGGACTCTATCTTTAAAAATTTAAATTAGGCGACAGGGTTGGCTGCCCTTTAAAAATGGCGCCAGCGCCGGTGCACAGGTAGCTGATGCCATTGCTGGGGATGGACAGCCCGTCCCCTCCACAAGATTGGGGGGATGGGGTGCTGCAACTACTTAAAAGGGACGCCGCGATCTTAAGCTCGCTGCGGGGCTTTTAAAATCCAGCCCACAGTGACTTTATTTTAAAAAGAAACTCAATATAACTTCTATCTAAGTAAAGTTTTTGAAATTTGCTTTTTTTTCTTCAAGTAATCTTGACAAACAACCATAGGGATTGTTATGATGGTTGAGAGAGAAGCATTCTATCATTTGGATGGCTTAAATTCTACTGATGCATTCTGTGGAATTGTAAAAACTCCATTTCGTCAGTTATCAGAACTGCCTTCAGTTATTCTAAGTCAGAACTCTGGACAAAAATATTAGGTCTAAGCCTAGGCTTTTGGGGATGCTGATGCATTCATGCATGAACAATTCAATGGATACATATTATAATAGCAAGACACTTTTATTCTTGTTTGGAATAAAGTAATGTTTCAGTTACTGTGAAAAATGCCGGATGATTCTATTATTCAAAAAAATCATATTGAGTTACATCTTGTAACCAAATTATGATATCAAAGCATTTACAGGTTTCCCATTAGAAATGGTTGTGTAATTGGTTTCCATTCCAAATGTTGATATAAAAGGAAGTAAAGTTTGTGTACTGAAAATGGGTACCCTGTGCAAGATGTTGAATAATGCCTTGGAAGATTTTCTGTAGCATTGTTCGTTGTACGTCACAGGACAGTTAACTTTCTTAATAATGTGCATTGTGTTTATGCTATTGTTTCTCTTTGACTCTCTCTCTTTGCAGTTTCCTTATCAATGGAAGAAAGTTGGTGATGTCGCAACATGGGAAAGGAGTTAACTAAATTTCAGCCCACATTTTAAGTGCTAGGAGCAGAGAAAAATTGGGCTACAGTGTTTAATGGCTCCTTTGCAATCACCTGCTTTCTCACCATATCCCTATTGGTTTCCTGTAGTGTGGTTTGCCATTGACTGTCATACTATTTCTTATTTGCAGAATATTCTTCACAGAATATCCTGCTGATCCTGCCTTCCTTTCTGTTCTATTCTTTCCCATACCCTTTGCTGTTATGTTTCTCATTACTTCAATTTGTCTCCCTGCAGAATTATTGCTCACTTGTCACCTCATAAGACACGCTCTGTTCTCTCTCTCTTGCTAATCTATTCCTCTCGCACTGTCTCTGATATTTATATGGATGAATTGTCACACCAATAACTCCCAGCCATAAGGAAAGGAAAGAAAATTAGAAGCAGAAGAGGCAGAGAGAAAGAAAAAATAACATAAACATGAAATACAAGGGTGACTGATATATCTTTTCTGTGACTTACTATGACCAATGCCAGATGAAATCGTCTAGCATCCTTTAGTTCCAAGAGAACAGGTCGTCTCAGATTTGGTGATAAGTAATGAGTCTGAATTAATCAAGAATCTAATAGTAAAGGAACACCTTGCTAATAGTTACCATAATATGATAGAATTCAATATTAGGTTTGAGAGTGTCATGCAGACCCCCACCTGCCAAGTATGAGGCATATTCATTTTGTCATATGAACATTGATTTTAAACTGTTGCTGGAGTGAAGAAATTACTTGTTTGAAGATCACCAGACACTGGGCTGGAAGTACATTTGCATACTAAGAAACGCTGCTTGTGGAGACAAAAGACTATTCCCTGCTCCAATTTACCCAAATGGATTTTGATCACCAGACATTGAAGATGTAAGGAAGCACATTCCAGTGACTGCTAAGGTAATACAATCCACAAACCTCACAGGAGAGACTGTTCCAAATAAGGAGATAGTCACATGACTAACCTGCTGGGCAACATGGGATTTTTGGACACCCTAGTCCACTCCTCCATTACCCCCACCACCTCGTCTCCTTCCCATGGCACCTTCCCCTGCAATTGCAGTAGGTATAATACCTGCCCATTTACCTCCTCTCTCCTCACTATCCCAGGCCCCAAACATTCCTTTCAGGTGAAGCAGCAATTTACTTGTACTTTTTTCAATGTAGTATACTGTATTCACTGCTCACAATGTGGTCTCCTCTACATTGGGGAGACCAAATGCAGACTGGGTGACTGCTTTGCGGAACACCTCCGCTCAGTCCGCAAGCAGGACCCTGAGCTTTCGGTTGCTTGCCACTTCAACACTCCCCCCTGCTCTCATGCTCACATCTCTGTCCTGGGATTGCTGCAGAGTTCCAGTGAACATCAACGCAAGCTTGAGGAACAGCATTTCATTTATCGATTCAGCACACTACAGCCTGTCGGACTAAACATTGAGTTCAATAATTTCAGAGCATGACGGGCCCCCCATTTTACTTTTATTTTTACTTATTGTTTTCTTTTTCCTTTTTTATTTTTTTGTGTTTATTTTATTTTATTTCATCTTAGTTTGTTCAGTTTGCTTACCCACTGTTTTTTTTCATGTTTGTACTTGCTGCTGTTCAATGTTCAGTCCGTTAACACCCTATCTGTACTAATGCTTTGTCTTTCAACACAGCATTAACATATTGTTTGCCTTTGCTCCATGACCTTCTGGTCAGCTATTCTGTGACCTTGTCCTATCTACACCTTATATTTTGTTATCTCTTGCCGCACCCTCAGTTTACTTGCTTATAACCTTTTACATTTCTAATATTTGCCTGTTCTGAAGAAGGGTCACTGACCTGAAACGTTAACTCTGCTTCCCTCTCCATAGATGCTGCCAGATCTGCTTAGTGTTTCCAGCATTTCTTGTTTTTATTTCAGATTTCCAGCATCCACAGTATTTTGCTTTTATTTTATGGGTTTTTTGGAAATGTGTCACACAGAAAAGAACAGAAGGCAGTGTGCAACTGAAGCTGGAACAAGGAAGCCTCTCTCTCTCTCTCTCTCTCTCTCTCACTTTCTTCCAAGCCACCGGACCCACAGAAGACACATAAACCTCAAGAGAGAAAGACTCCACCATCGGAACAAGTTGAAACGTGAACTAGGCCCCAACGAATTTCAAGACTTACGCCCGGCAACCAAAGACTCCATATTGAACTTAAAGGACTGTAATTACTAGATATTGCCTGAAACTTTTCCCCTTTATTCCTTCTACTTTTTCTATCTCTATCTGCATGTGTGTTTATTGCTTATGCATGCTAGCATGGTCACATTGCATATTTGTAGTTGCTAACTGGATTAGAGTTTAAGATTAAGAAACTTCTACCTTTCTTGTTTAAATCTAAGGAAACCTGTTTGATTTCTTTGCCTTACAATTGGAGCAGCGTACAAGGATTCACTAAGGGGGAGCTAAAAACATGGTGTTTTAAAATTACACCCTGTTACGGTTAAACAGGCAAAGGCTGAGAGGGAACCCCTAGACCCCTTCTCACTGAGTCGTAACAGAGAGGAAGAAGGAGGATTTAGATAAGTGTGAATTTGGAGGGATGAAACAGGAATTGACCACAATGGATTGGATGAAACTATTAACAGATAAAACACCAGATGAAGAGTGGGAAGTTTTCAAAAAAATAATTGACATAATACAAGACCTGTAATTATCCCCTAAAGGTCAAGAGCTCCATGTATGTAATTAAACAATGTTGGTCATCAAGGAAAGTGAGAAATACTACAAAACTGAAAGAAAATGACTTACATGGAACATAGAACAGTGCAGATCCCACAGACAGGGAGAGATATAAGGAAAAGCAAAAGGATACAAAGAAAGTAGTAAGTGCTCCAAAAGGGAATAAGGGAAAACAAAACTTGTGAGGGACATCAAGGGCAAGACTAAAAGCTTTTACAAATATATTAAAAAAAGAGAGAGTGGCTAAGAGTAAGTGGATTCCTTAATGATAGGGCGAATGATATTGTAATTGGAAATCAGGAAATGGTTGACTAACTAATAGCTACTTGACATTGCTATTCACACTAAGCATGTCGATCAAGTACTAGAGATAATAGAAACACCAGAAATAAATCAAGGGGAGGAACTAACTAAATTCAATACAAGTGGAAAAAATGTTAATGGAGAAACTAACGGAGATACACCATCAACATCCTGGGGGTTACCATTGACCAAAAACTGAACTGGACCAGCTATATAAGTACTGTGGCTGCAAGAGCCAGTCAGAGGCTGGGAATTCTGCAGCGAGTAATTCACCTCCTGACTCCCCTGAGCCTGCCCACTGTCTATAAGGCACGAGTCAGGAGTTTGATGAAATTCTGTCCACTTGAATGGCTGAGTGCTGCTCCAACAACACTCAAGAAGCTCAACATCATCTAAATAAAAGCCTGCTTGATCAGCACCACTTCCTTAAACATTCACTCTCTCTATGATAGGCACACCATGGCTACAGTGTGCACTATCTACACTGTAGCAATGCACCAAGGCTCCTTCAACAGCACCTTCCAAATCCATAACCTCTACCACGTAGAAGAACAAGGGCAGCAGGACGTGGGGACACCATTATCTGCAAGTTCCCCTCCAAGTCACACGCCATCCTGACTTGGAATTATATCGCTATTCCTTCAGTGTCACTGGATCAAAATCCTGTAACTCCTGGAACAGCACTATGGGTGTAGCGGTACAAGAAGGTGGCTTACCACCACCTTCTCAAGGCAATTAGGGATGGGCAATCAATATAGGCCTTGCCACCAATGCCCACATCCTATGAATGAATGAAAAAAAATAAACAAATTTCAAGGTCCCAATGCTTTCCTCCCCAGCGTATAAATAATTAAGGAAGTCATTGCTATGTTAGTGATAATCTTCCAAAACTATCTTGACTCAGGATTCAGATTTCCAGTATCTACAGTATTTTGCTTTTATTGTTTCAGGAATTGTCCCCTTAGATTGGAAAACTGCCAATATCACTCCATTATTTAAGAAGGGTAGGAGAGATAAACTAACAAATTATAGGCCTATTAGTCTAACGTCAGTTGTGGGGAAGTTACTAGAATATATTATTCGTGATAGAGTGGCTAGCTTGACTAGCATTTGGATGCATATGAGCTCATCAGAGAGAGTCAGGATGGATTGCAAAGGGTAAGTCATGTATAGTGAACCTCATTGAAATTTTTTGAAGTAGTAACAAACGTGGTAGGTAAGGGAGAGTCTATGGATCTTATGTATACAGACTTCCAGGAGACATTCAACAATATTTCACACAGAGACAATAACAAAAATGAGAGCACATGAAATTGGAGGCAGCCTCTTGACATGGGTAAGAAATTGATTAGGAGGTAGGAAACATAGAGTAGGGATAATGAGTACATATTCAAATTGGCAGGATGTGACTAGTGGTTTCCCCAGTGATCTGTATTTGAGTCTCAGTTTTTCACTATATTTATAAATGGCTTGCATGATGGACTAGAGAGCCATTTTTTCTAAGTTAGCTGATGACACAAAGGTAGGTGGGATAGTAAATAGAGTAGATGGAGTCAGAATGTTGCAAAGGGACATTGAGAAATGAATGGGCAAAATTGTGGCAGATGGAGCTGAATGTGGAAAAATGTGAAGTCACCCACTTTGGATCTAAGAAAGATAAATCAAAGTATTTTCTAATTGGTAAGAAGCCAGGAACAGTAAATGATAAGGGAGATTTAGGAGTCCAACTACAGAAATCACTACAGGCTAGTGAATAGATACAAAAATAATTTTAGAAACTAATGGGATATTTTGGCCTTTGCCTCAAGAGGACTGGAATATTAAAGGGTGGAAGTTATTCTGTATAGAGATCTGGTTAGACCTTCTGGGGTACTGCATTTAGTTCTGGCCATCACATCTCATGAGGGATATTTTGGCCTTTGAGGGGTGCAACACAGATTCACCAGAATGATGGATTAATTGAACTGAAAATGGGTTTATCACAAAAATTAAGCATTTTTAATCACGGTGTCAATTCACCACCTGTGAGTAACTCATTTTTAAATGACTGAAAATGATTTTTAGTTATATTGGGGTACAGTAATCACCTTCATAGTAAATTAAAACAAAATACATTCAGAGGTTTTTAAAATGTTTCTATTAGCATCCTTGCACAAAAAGAACCAATTTAATTTTAAGAACCTCCTTGAAGACCCACAAATGAACACAATTAGCAAAAACTCCCTATGGTGATTAATTCATTCTGGGGCATGGTTACTTTTATGGGAGTGAGTGGCTAGCTTCTAGTGCAACGGTTTTTAATGTCGCAAAAAAAAATTGTAAAAACTCAACTTGCGCTGAGCATAATTGATGCTTAACGTTCAGTGAACTTTTGTGCTGGTTATGATGATTTCAGCCTAATTCTGCTGATCAAGCCAACATAATAGAGCAGAAATACTACCCCATACTGTTTGATATTTAAAAAGATAATTCAAAACCTTATATGAATAATTAAATAAGCATTTAGCAGTATTTAAGTTCAGCATTCAGGCAGGCAATTTCAGTTAAGTTTTGTAAAATGTATAGAATTCTTAAGTCTGAAATAGGTTTGTCTTTTCTCAGTTTTTCCTATTCCTATAAACATTTGGTGCATTTTATTAGTTTAATCTTACACAAAAGATCCTTAAAACCACATAGTGAACAAATACTGGCCTAGAAATTCCATCACGCATGAAAATGGCCATGCAGGTGTTTGGGTGCACAATGTACCCACCTGTTCATGTGGGCTCAAGGACTACATGAAATTTGTGCAAAAAGCTTATTATAATGTGAGGCCTGCAGCCAGGGTGACCCACACTGCTTATTGCCTGTACACATGTTTGGGGAAGTGGGGTGTGGTGTGATTTCTGTGGGCGGGAAATCAAGCTTCACTGGCACCACTTAAAGGCAGCCAGCACCCATGAAAGAGGAGGTGCTCTCTGACTGCAGATGGTATTGAAACATTTAGGAAAATAAATGCAATTGGAGAAATGACTGCAAAAGATACAACAAGGACACCTAGCTTCTCTGATGCAGTCTGCACAGTGGACAGAAGGAGGGAGACCCTGCTTTTCTTCATGGGGCACAAAGCCTATCAGGGAATCCCTAGGCAGGAATCACTGAGGAGGTTAATGCCAGGAGCTTGGCTCCCAAAGATAGTTGCAATGCTGGAAGAAGTTCAATGACCTCTCTAGGGTTGTTAAGACAAAAATATTACCTATCACGTGAAATACTCCCTCTTCACATCTCTAACCTCACTGCTGACAAAACTCCCAACCCCACTTCCCTTTCTTCTCCTACAATGACTTGGCATCTTCTTCTCCTCTGACTCACACTCTGCAATTCTTACTCTCACCACTATTTCCCAACACCACATATCATGTATGCAACATATAAATTATTTACATTGTTACAAAAGTGCTTCCATTTTTTGTTAAGTTTTTTTGATGACTCAAGCAGTTTAGAATTATGGACATTGTTTAATTTGGGAAAACTGAGAAGGATTCCATGGATTTTTTTTTCACTGGGGTCATCGAAAGGACACTGAGAGGGGTGGTTTGAAAATATCATTTACTGGAAGTCACCTGTCTTCAGATAAATACCCAGCATGGGCTTTTTGACTTGGGGGAGATGTTTACAGAGAAGTGACAGGTCAAGATTTATTGGGTCAGGAGGCTTGAAACTTCAGATACCGTTTTTGGTTTCACTTTGGACAGTGTGTTGGGGTGTGAACTATTTTGAAGGCAGTTGGAGAAAACCAGCCAAGAGAGCAGTCAACATCAGCACCCTTTTCCGTCTCTTTGAGAACTTCCTGGGAATCAAGTGTAAGAAATAGAGAGAATGATGCTATATTTCTCCTGAAAATCTTGCCAGAAACCCCTGATGCTGCTTTACTCCTAGCAGGCCTGCCAAACTGATCTTCAATGTTACCTGAAAAGAACTGTTCTAGAAAGATCCCAGTGATAGCCATCTACGTGTATTTGGGACACCAAGAGATAGCAAACATTTGGCCAAAATAGAGCTCTGATACAAAAAAAGACCAGTTAACCAGGGTGTGTGTGTGTGTGTGTGTGGTTGGGGAGGGCTAAGGTAAGAAGGGAACTTTAATATTTCAATCTGTGTGTTAAAGCTTTGCTTCATTACTGGTTAAATCTTGTTTTATAATAAACTGATGATTTTGTTGTTTATTGAAGAAACATGGTTGGTGTGTTTAATTCTGGGATAAAAGTAGAATCTATGATTGACCGTGTCAGTATCTGGGTAAACATTTAAATATATAGAGTCATAGAGTTATACAGCACAGAAACAGGCCCTTCGGTCCATCGTGTCCATGTCGCCCATCAAGCATCTATCTATTCTAATCCCATTTTCCAGCACTTGGCCCGTAGCCTTGTATGCTATGGCTTTTCAAGTGCTCATCTAAATACATCTTAAATTTTGTGAGGGTTCCTGCCTTTATCACCCCTTCAGGCAGTGTGTTCCAGATTCCAACCACATCTGGCTGAAAACATTTTTTTCCTCAAATCCCCTCTAAACCTCCTGCCCCTTACCTTAAATTTATGCCCCCTGGTTATTGACACCTCTGCTAAGGGAAAAAGTTTCTTCCTATCTTTCTTTCTATCTATCTATCTATCTATCTATCTATCTATCTATCTATCTATCTATCCCCCTCATAATTTTGTATACCTCAATCAGGTCCCCCCTCAGCCTTCTCTGCTCTAAGGAAAACAACCCTAGCCTATCAAGTCTCTCTTCATAGCTGAAATGCTCCAGCTCAGGCAACATCCTGGTGAATCTCCTCTGCACCCTTGCTCACTGATTTCCAATTATAAGGCAAAGAAACCAGCCAAACAGGTTTTCTTAGGTTGAAAGAAGAAAGGTTGAACTTTATTAAACTTAAACTCTAGTTTGGTTAACGCCTACGGATACACGTCGCGCCCACACTAGCATACACACGCGATACACACATGCAGACAGAGACAGAAAAGAGCAGAAGAAATAAAGTGGAAAAGTTTGAGGCAATATCTGAAGATGGTTTTGGTTACTGTTCTTATAGCTCGCTGTAGAGTCCTTAATTGTAGGTGGGTCTTACTTTTCGTTGGGGCCCAGTATTCTTCTTAAACCTTGTTCGATGTAAGAGACTTTTCTCTCTTGAGGTTCACGTATCTCAGTGTGTTGTGACCTGTGGAGAAGTGGAACTGGAAAAAACAGTGCACTCCTCCCGCCTCAGTCATAACAACATCTCACAGACGAAACATTGGCATTCTCACATCCCACAGCTCACATCTTGTACACAACATACAGATTATTTGACCATAACAGGCACATTTTCAAAACACTTCACCAGACTCTACATAAGAACATAGGAACATGAAAAATAGGAGCAGGAGTAGGCCATTCAGCCCTTTGATCCCGCTTCGCCATTCAATAAGATTATGGCTGATTTTTGACTTCAACACCATTTTCCTGCACTATCCCCTTATCCCTTGATTTTTTAAATATATGGAAATCTATTGATCTCAGTCTTGAACATACTCAACGACTGAGCCTCCACAGCGCTCTGGGGCAGAAAATTCTAAATATTCACCACCCTCTGAGCGAATAAATTCCTACTTATCTCAGTCCTAAATAGCCTGCCCCTTATTCTGAGACTGTGTCCCCTGGTTCTGGACTCCCCAGCTAGGGGAAATATCCCACCTGCATCTACCCTGTCGAGCCCTGTAAGAATTTTTTATGTTGGAATGAGATCACCTCTCATTCTTCGAAGCTCCGGAGAATAAAAGCCCAGTCTATTTAATCTTTCCGCGTAAGACAATCCCTCCATCCCAGGAATTAGTTCGGTTATCCTTTGTTGCACTCCCTCTATGGCAAATATATCTTTCCTCAGGTAAGGAGACCAAAACTGCGCACAGTATTCCAGGTGCTGTCTCACCAAGGCTCTATATAATTGCAGTAAGATATCTTTACTCCTGTACTCAAATTCTCTTAGAATGAAGGTTAACATACCATTTGCCTTCTTAATTGCTTGCTGTACCTGCATGTTAGCTTTCAGTGACTCATGAACAAGGACACCCAAGTCCCTTTGAAATTCAACACTTCCTAGCCTCTCACCATTTAAGAAATGCTGTGTATTTCTGTTTTTCCTACGAAAGTGGATAACCTCACATTTCTCCACATTGTGTTCCATATGCCAAACTTTTGCCCGTTTGCTTAGCCTGTCCACATTCCCTTGACTAAGTCCTCACTAACATATTCCCTTCTTTCTTGCAGGTGAAGGTTGTGCACAACATGAGGCAGGAGGCTATGACCAGAGGAGGTTAAGCCCAACTGCACATTATTTCCCCCCTGTAGGAAGACATGCTGGCCATTGTAGACAGGCCGAGCATCATGGTCATGGCGAGTGACAATGCTAGATGAGACAATTCACATCTTATCCTCTTCTCATCTGGCACAGTCTACATGAAATGAGCAGCTGCTTTCAGCAGCCATTCATCTCTTTTTGTTCTCCATTCACACTGAAAGATAACCTTGTTGACCTTTTCAGTTTCAGGTGCTGAAAATGTTGATGCTGCTGTTCACTTCAGGAAGAGGAGGTCAGCCTTCCTAAAGATGCAGCATCACTTCATCTGACTCAAGTTAGTACTAGCTCAGGGACAGGCACCATGCATGTTTTAGAAGGAGATTAAAGATGGCGTCATCATGTGGTGAATCACCAGCCACAAGCAGCAAGGTAGGGGGTTAAAATACTACAGGTGCTGGAGGGACTTCATGGAGAGCATAGAGAACACTCCACTCAACATGGAGTGAGTGCTCAGCAGCATGAACATGACAGTGGTTTCCACTGTGATAAAGCCACTGCTGACAGTTCTGACATCTTCCATGGCAGCAGTCTTGGGGTCAATCATTTTGGCTCTGTGGCTAATAATGATAGGTGCTTCCAGAGTGCCCAGTAATAAGGCACAGTCCCTGGAGAGGCATCTGCTATCAGGATAACAGCATGCCAGCTCCCTTGTTACCTACACCACCAGTACCCTTGCTAATGCCACACAGCCAGCTAAGACAGACTGCCCTGGCCCACACAGAGATGGTACAGTCAGCAGCCAACCCGTCAAGTTACAGAACTGCTCAAGGTCATCCATCACGGTCATCTGAAGTGACTTAAATGCATGTTCAACAGCCTCCTACATACCAAGTTGCAGTCACTAAGGATACACCTTATAGGAGCACTAGGATAGGTGCAGAAGCACAAGAGACAGCTAACATGGGCTTGCATATGGGTGATTCATAACCTCCCTACTTTCGTATTCAATTCCGCTCGTGATAAATGATAACATTCTATTAGCTTTCCTAATTATGTGCTGTACCTGCATACTAACCTTTTGCAATTCATGCACCAGGACACCCAATATGTCATTTCTATAAATTGTAAAAAGTTGAGGCCCCAGCACAGATTCCTGTGGCACCTTATCAAATGCCTTCTGAAAATCTAAGTACAGTACATCCACCAGTTCCCCTTTACCCACGCACATGTAGGGAGGTTATGCTTCAGCTATACAGGGCATTGGTGAGACCACATCTGGATTACTGTGTACAGTACTGGTCTCCTTATTTAAGGAAGGATGTAAATGCATTGGAGGCAGTACAGAGACGGTTTACTAGACTAATGCCTGGAATGGGCGGGCTATCTTACGAGGAAAGGTTTGACAGGCTAGGCTTGTATCCGCTGGAGTTTAGAACAGTAAGAGGCAACTTGATTGAAACATAAGATCCTGAGGGGTCTTGACAGGGTGGATGTGGAAAGGATGTTTCCCCTTGTGGGGGAATCTAGAACTAGGGGTCACTGTTACCCCCACACCATGAGCTTTTATTTTCTGCAATAACCTTTGATGTGGCACCTTGTCAAATGCCTTCTGGAAATCTAAGTACAATGCATCCACCAGTTCCCCTTTATCCACAGCACTTGTAACTCCCTCAAAGAACACCAATAAATTGGTTAAACATGATTTCCCTTTTACAAAACCAGGTTGACTCTGCCTGATTACCTTTAATTTTTCTAAATGCCCTGCTATAACGTCTTTAATAATAGCTTCTAACATTTTCCCTGAGACAGATGTTAAGCTAACTGGCCTGTAATTTCCTGCTTTCTGTCTCCCTCCCTTTTTGAATAAAGGAGTTACAATCGCTATTTTCCAATCGAACGGAACCTTCCCCGAATCTAGGGAATTTTGGAAAATTAAAACTAACACGTCAACTATCTCACTAGTCACTTCTTTTAACCGCCTAGGATGAAGTCCATCAGGAACCAAGGACATGTCAGCCTGCAGCTCCAACAATTTGCTCAGTACCACTTCCCTGGTGATTGTAATTGTCTTGAGTTCCTCCCTCCCTTCAATTTCCTGACTTACAGCTATTTCTGGGATGTTACTTGCATTCTCAACAGTGAAGACCGATACAAAATATCTGTTCAATTCATCTACCGTCTCCTTATTATCCATTATTAATTCCCCATACTCACTTTTTATAGGTCACTTTAACTCTTTTCTTTTTTAAATAGCTGTAGAAACTCTTACTATCTGTCTTTATATTTCTAACTAGCTTTCTCTCGTACTCTAATTTTACTTTCTTATCAATCTGTTAGTCATTCCTTGCTTTTTTTTAAATATTCTGTCCAATCTTCTGACCTGCCTCCCATATTTGCACAATTATAGGCTTTTTCTTTAAGTTTGATACTATCTTTAACTATTTTAGTTAACCACGGATGGCAGGTCCCACCCTTGGAATTTTTCTTTCTCGTTGAAATGTATCTATTCTATGTATTCTGAAATATCCCCTTAAATGTCTGCCTCTGAACCTGTATTGACCTATCCCTTAACCTGATTTGCTAGTTCACTTTAACTAGCTCTGCTTTTATGCCCTCATAATTGCCCTTATTTAAGTTTAAAATACTAGTCTTGGACCCACTCTTCTCTCCCTCAAACTGAATGTAATATTGAATCATATTATGATCGCTGCTACCTAGGGGTGCCTTAACTATGAGGTCATTGTGTGTAAGAAGAGACATTCCATGGTCAGCTAAGACCAGAGAATCCACAAACAGACGTGGTCAGATCAGCTAGTCACATGACTAACCTGCTTGGCAACCTGGGTATTTCTGAATTGTACAAACAGTTTGAACTCCGTGTGCCTGTTTTCTCCTGGACTGAAAAGACCTCTCCTGGCTGGCTCGCCACAGTCTCTCCTGTCTGCTCCCATCTCTTTCTCAAGGAACTCCAAATCCACTGAAGACACATGAACCCCAAGAGAGAAAAATCTCCTGCAGTGAACAAGGTTTAAGAAGAATTCTGGGCCCCAACAAAAAGCAAGATCAAGCTACAATCAAGGATTGTACAGTGAGCTTGAAGAATCATTACAAAAACTTTCTTCAGAGATTGCCTCAAACTTTTACACTTTAGTTCTTCTGCTCTGTTTTGTCTCTATTTGCATGTGTGTATCTTGTATGCATGCTAGCGAGGGCGCGTCGTGTATCCGTAGGCATTAACCCAATTAGAGTTTAAGTTTAATAAATTTCAACCTTTCTTCTTTAAACCTAAGAAAACCTGTTTATGCTGGTTTCCTTGCCTTATAATTGAAATGCGGTAAACAAGGATTCACCAAGGGAGAAGCTAAAAACACAGTGTTTTTTAAATTAAACCCTGTTCGGTAAGACTAGTTGAAGAGTGAGAGGGAACCCTAGACCCCTTTCTCACCTGGTCATAACACCATTGTGACCTTGATAGTTTCATAGGATAATTTCAGACTCATGTTGAACCAGCAGCAGTGAGAGAATTTGGTGACAGCCTACTTAGTGAAACGCGAGCATCTGAGATATTGCTCCTTGGTGAAAGAGAGGTATAAGAAATGATGCCTAAAGTCTTGCTGTGGGTAAAATCTCCTGCATAGTAAACTCTCTGTTGGACTTGCTTCATTAGTGGGTGTGGTATCTTCCTAGGCATGAAAAGACATACCGGTTTAGCATCTTTTCTCAACGTAATGTTATATTTGGTCTTCAGTCTTCTGAGGCCACTAAATAATTCTGGAAAGTCTTTTTGGAAGTCACTCCTGGGTTCTTGTTGCTGAACTTTTTCCACCTTTCTTAGAAGATGAAGCTCTTCCACTTTAGAGAGAGAATTACTGATTCTGTAGAACACACAGTGTTTCCAATATCTGCTTTCCCTTGTACTGGAGTGTTGCCTGTAGCTTTCCCTTGACTTTCAGTTCAATCCCTCTTGAGCCATGTAACTGACTTTCAGTTGGTTGCAGATAATGCATTGATAACCATGGTTCATTGTCTGATAAGACCGTTACACTTGCTCCAGTGTCTAGTTTAAAATTAGTCATATGTCTGTTGTCATATGTTTCTGCAGACGAAAATGCCTGATGAAGATCATTGCTCTTACCAAGGAAGTTTTCTGATTTCCCTCCTGATGGAGATTGTTCAAATTCGTTAGCAACTCTATGCTTGAAGACTTTTTCTTTCGAACTTCTGCGAGTGGAGGTTTTACTTCAGCACACCTTCCCAAAATGGCCTATTTTCTTACAGTGGAAGCATTTTGCTTTGTTTGCAGGACACTGTTCACATCTGTGAGTTGTTTTGGTTCCACAGCGCTGGCAGGGTTTCATGGAGTTTTGCACTCACCCGGCACCCCCACTTGCCCCCACCCCGCGCCCCCCCCCCAACCTCCCCACAATCCCAATGTACATCTTTTCTGGTGCTTCTTTTACAGTCTCTGATTAAGGAACCATACAGTGGTTGGAGCTTTCCTGGAACAAGGGGTCGATCTTGGCTACGAGCTCAAAAAATGGTGGCCCGCCCGCGCAGGCCATTTAAATTTTTAAAGAGATATCCCCCAATATTACATAAATAAAGTTCTAACGCCCCTTTCCCACCCCCCAAGAACAATGACATTAATTATTTGCCCTTTCCCACCCCAAAACACTTACCTTTAACATCTGACCTTCCCTCCCTAAACTGCACATAGTTTAAAGTACAACCCTTCTCACCATCCCCTACACCCATGACGTTTATTTGACGCCATTCCTTATAACTCCCCACACTGATAAACTTACCTCCTCGCCCCTCCCCATCAGTGTTGTGTCTTGTTTCCCAGGACGGGGATCTGAAGACGTGGGGGAGTGCCGGGTGTCACACCGACGATCGCGGCGGGCCATCAAAATCCTGGGTGAGTATACTTAAATTATTAATTTCATTGATTTAAATATTCAAATTGTGGTCCTGTCGCCCAGTGGCAGGGGGTGCTGCCATTGAGCTTTGCTGCCGCTGGGAGTATCGGGCCGGGCCCTGCCAGCATCAAGGTCCGTGGCGGATCTCATCCGGAGCCAGCTTCAGTCCCTCCCCCATCCACCCCCCCCCGCTACAGATCACAACGTCAAGGATTGCTTAAATTCAGCCCATGTTCTTTCTTCACCTCTCAGGACTGCTCTGTTCTTCTTCTAGACCTCTGTTTTTCTCACCAACTGAATTGCTTTATCTCGGGTGAGGTCTTCCTTCGAGTGCAATAAATCTGATAGGGATTCAACAGCAATATCTAATACAATACAGTCTCTTATTACTTCCGCTTTTAGGTCTCCATATTCACATCCTTCAGCTAGTCTGTAAAGATCAGTCATGAAAGCATCAACTGTTTCATCTGGTTTCTGGACCTTTCTGTTAAATTTTATCCTTTCCAGAATCTTATTGCTCCTCAGGTTGAAGTGGCTATCAAAGGCTTGTAAAACCTCATTAAATTTATGTGATATCTCACTAATGCCTTGTCTTGCAATAACATCATCTGCAATTGCTCCAATAAAATACAGAAATGTGTTAACTTGCTCTGCTTCAGTCTGGCCGTTTAATTTGGAAGTAATTCTGCATCTCAAAAATCTTTTTCGTTAGAGTGACCAACTTTGAGTTTGTTTTGGTCCTTCCATGTGTGCAAACCTTTCTGGTATTGTGAATTTAAGATCCATGGCTTTCTATTTGGTTTATTTTCTTCTATAAATTCTATAAACCCACAACTATGTATTGGTTGAGCCCTTTAAATAACACTCATCAGGTTTCTTGCGGTCTGCCAATTTCTAGGCCACAGTTTCCTGATTAGTCTAGAAATAAAAGGGGTAGAGATTCCATTTTTCCACTTTCCAGTCCATGATTTTGGCTCCATTAAAGTGAATGGATGGGAGATAACAGGGTAGCAAATGCAGAGTGAAAATTCTATTTCATGGTGTTGGGTTGCAAAATAACAAAAATAATACTTCATCAATAAATGATTACAATGTTTTTTTGCATAATACTGTACTAAAACTTTACTTTAACAACATTCAAGATGAAACATAAGGAATAATTTTGTGATCTTGTACTTTCTGGGGAAGCCAGAAGCGAGAGGAAGTTTTGTAGTGGAGTTCCCCAGTGATCAATGTTGGCACCCTTGCTTTTCCTGATATATATTAATGACCTAGACTGGTTTCAATCTCATAATGAAGAGCTGGAACCTGTCATAGCCGCTAAGCGCATTGCACTGTTGAACGACAAGAAAGCCCCCAGCGATTTAACATCCGCAGCACTTAAAGCAGCCAGAAGCACTGCACAAAGAACAGCCAGGCGCAGCGCAGACGACTACTGGCAACACCTATGCAGTCATATTCAGCTGGCCTCAGACACCGGAAACATCAAAGGAATGTATGATGGCATGAAGAGAGCTCTTGGGCCAACCATCAAGAAGATCGCCCCCCTCAAATCTAAATCAGGGGACATAATCACTGACCACCACAAAAAAATGGACTGCTGGGTTGAGCACTACCTAGAACTGTACTCCAGGGAGAATGCTGTCACTGAGACTGCCCTCAATGCAGCCCAGCCTCGACCAGTCATGGTTGAGCTGGACATACAGCCAACCAAATCGGAACTCAGTGATGCCATTGATTCTCGAGCCAGCGGAAAAGCCCCTGGGAAGGACAGCATTACTCCTGAAATAATCAAGAGTGCCAAGCCTGCTATACTTTCAGCACTACATGAACTGCTATGCCTGTGCTGGGACGAGGGAGCAGTACCCCAGGACATGCGCGATGCCAATATCATCACCCTCTATAAAAACAAAGGTGACCGAGGTGACTGCAACAACTACCGTGGAATCTCCCTGCTCAGCATAGTGGGGAAAGTCTTTGCTCGAGTCGCTCTGAACAGGCTCCAGAAGCTGGCCGAGCGCGTCTACCCTGAGGCACAGTGTGGGTTTCGTGCAGAGAGATGGACCGTTGACATGCTGTTCTCCCTTCGTCAGATGCAGGAGAAATGCCGTGAACAACAGATGCCCCTCTACATTGCTTTCATTGATCTCACCAAAGCCTTTGACCTCGTCAGCAGACGTGGTCTCTTCAGACTACTAGAAAAGATTGGATGTTCACCAAAGCTACTAAGCATCATCACCTCATTCCATGACAATATGAAAGGCACAATTCAACATGGTGGCTCCTCCTCAGAGCCCTTTCCTATCCTGAGTGGCGTGAAACAGGGCTGTGTTCTCGCACCCACACTTTTTGGGATTTTCTTCTCCCTGCTGCTTTCACATGCGTTCAAGTCCTCTGAAGAAGGAATTTTCCTCCACACAAGATCAGGGGGCAGGTTGTTCAACCTTGCCCGTCTAAGAGTGAAGTCCAAAGTACAGAAAGTCCTCATCAGGGAACTCCTCTTTGCTGACGATGCTGCTTTAACATCTCACACTGAAGAGTGCCTGCAGAGTCTCATCGACAGGTTTGCGGCTGCCTGCAATGAATTTGGCCTAACCATCAGCCTCAAGAAAACGAACATCATGGGGCAGGACGTCAGAAATGCTCCATCCATCAATATTGGCGACCACGCTCTGGAAGTGGTTCAAGAGTTCACCTACCTAGGCTCAACTATCACCAGTAACTTGTCTCTAGATGCAGAAATCAACAAGCGCATGGGAAAGACTTCCACTGCTATGTCCAGACTGGCCAAGAGAGTGTGGGAAAATGGCGCACTGACACGGAACACAAAAGTCCGAGTGTATCAGGCCTGTGTCCTCAGTACCTTGCTCTACGGCAGCAAGGCCTGGACAACGTATGTCAGCCAAGAGCGACGTCTCAATTCATTCCATCTTCGCTGCCTCCGGAGAATCCTTGGCATCAGGTGGCAGGACCGTATCTCCAACACAGAAGTCATCGAGGCGGCCAACATCCCCACCTTGTACACACTACTGAGTCAGCGGCGCTTGAGATGGCTTGGCCATGTGAGCCGCATGGAAGATGGCAGGATCCCCAAGGACACATTGCACAGCGAGCTCGCCATTGGTATCAGACCAACCGGCCGTCCATGTCTCCGCTTTAAAGACGTCTGCAAACGCGACATGAAATCCTGTGACATTGATCACAAGTCGTGGGAGTCAGTTGCCAGCGTTCGCCAGAGCTGGCGGGCAGCCATAAAGACGGGGCTAAAATGTGGCGAGTCAAAGAGACTTAGTAGTTGACAGGAAAAAAGACAGAGGCGCAAGGAGAGAGCCAACGCCCCGACAAACAAATTTCTCTGCAGCACCTGTGGAAGAGCTTGTCACTCTAGAATTGGCCTTTATAGCCACTCCAGGCGCTGCTTCACAAACCACTGACCACCTCCAGGCCCGTATCCATTGTCTCTCGAGATAAGGAGGCCAAAGAAGACCTTGGTGTACAGGGCCTAATTTAAAAGTTTTTCAAATTTTCAAAAGCTGGAAGCATTGTGAACTTTGAGAAGGATAGTGTAGAAATTCAACAGGACATAGATAAGTTGGTGGAATGGGCAGACAGATAGCAGATGAAGTTCAATGCAGAAAAATGTCAAGTGATTCATTTTGGTAGGAAGAACATGAAGAGACAATATAGGATAAAGATTACAGTTCTAAAGTGGGTGCAGGAGCAGAGAGGCCTAGATGTATGTGTGCATAAGTCATTGAAGGTGGCAGGACAGGTTGAGAGCACGGTTCAAAAAGCATACAATATGGTGGACTTTATTAATAGGGGCATAGAGTACAAGAGCAAGGAAATTATGTTGAACTTGTATAATACACTAGTTCGGCCTGAGCTGGTGTATTGTGTCCAATTCTGGGCGCCGCACTTTAGAAAAGACATGAGGGCAGTGGAGATATTTCAGAAAAGATTCACGAGAATGGTTCCAAGGATGAGGAATTTCAGTTATCAAGATAGATTGGAGAAGTTAGGACTGTTTTCCTTGCAGAAGAGAAGGCTGAGTTGTGATTTGATAGAGGTATTCAAAATCATGAGGGGTCTGGACAGAGCAGATAGAGAGAAACTGTTCCCAATCATGAAATGGTCGCGAACGAGAGGGCACAGATTTAAAGTGTTTGGTAAGAGAAGCAAAAGTGACATGAGGAAAAACCTTTTCACGCAGCGAGTGGTTTCAAGTCAGGAATGAGCTGCCTAAGAACGTGGTGGAGGCAGGTTCAATTGAAGCATTCAGAAAGGAATTAGACAGTTATATGAAAAGGAAGGATGTGCAGAGTTATGGGGAGAAGGCAGGAGAATGGACTGAGGGAATTGCTGTTTCAGAGAGTCAGAGCAGACGCGATGGGCCAAATGGCCTCCTTCGGCACTGTAACGATTCTGTGATTCTGTGATTCAGATGGAGAGAACTATTGTGCACAACCTCACTGCCCTCATTTCTACTTAGAGGCTTGCTGACATGTCGATCACTGGACATAGATTGAAGGAGAGCAGCTGGCTGAATTAAGCATGGTTGAAGCTGTACCTCGTAGAACAATACCACATTTAGTCTCCCACACATTCCCGAAATGACAGCCAAAAAGTGAGCAAGACCAGGCAGCCACTGCAGCAGCAGATGTGATGGACCCAGAAAATTGAGGGGACCCTTAATACCAAGAGAGTCCCATAGACACACAGCAGCCACCCACTAGGCTCGGAAAATAACTAATCACATTTCGGTAACCATTAGAATAACTTGCAGCAACTCTTCTTGATCAACAAGTCTAGTGGTGCATTTCTGCCTGGATTCTCTGATTTATCCTGCCTAACTTCACAGAAGAGCCACAGAAAATCTGGAAAAATGATAGGAACGAAAATGCCAATTTTCTCGGGTTTCTGCCGCTCTATCAACCAAAGTTAAGATGGACGAGTGAGAAAAATCTTGTAAAAATTTGCTATATCTGTTTAGGCAACATATAAGTTCTACTGCTAACAGAAAGCCTCATCCATCAGTAGCATTGGTAAAGTCATTAAAGCCTTTCAGAATATAAAGTATAAAGGGCAATTTTCTGACTTTGTGCTGATGGCAAGGAGTTTGGCATATTGGGATTTCTAGGAACTTAAATTGGCACTCGGAAAATTGGAAATGCCTGAATTTCCAATATGTGTTTTTGGCTGACCAGCCT
Organism: Heterodontus francisci; assembly: GCF_036365525.1. Lineage (NCBI taxonomy): Eukaryota > Metazoa > Chordata > Chondrichthyes > Heterodontiformes > Heterodontidae > Heterodontus > Heterodontus francisci. Next base: position 146,980,821 of record NC_090376.1, read on the forward strand.
CTCTGACATAATGTGAAGTCTGAAAATTACCTTTTTCATATATATGGGGTAGATAATATGTCTGACTGCTTACATTGGGTAGGTGGCAGGCAAAATGAGCCCATTTCTCTGCAGCCTGCCCCCCCCGCCCCTACTCCCACCCCATTGGAAGTGGTCACATTACCAAATCATTTCCCTCATCAGGTCTCATTTATATACAATTGTCGAGCTGCTAGTATTAAATGAGCAGATCCAGTGTGTAAAAGGAGAGTAGGCTATCCCAGTGGAGGGCCATGGAGGATAAGTCATCAAGGGGAGGGTGGCTATTGATTTTGCAGGGCATTAATGCTCCTCCTAATCCCACAAAAATCATTGACATAACTTTTTGGAAACTTTATCTTTAGTGGCCTGCAGCAGCCCCTTTAAGGATTGCTAGTTAGGCCATTCAATGCCAAGAAGAAATGGGTGGAGTAATGCTGCACAGTGCTCCGTCCATTGGTACTTCAAAATGGCATTGGGTTCCTATTGATGGTTTATATGCACTAATGAGTGCCCATTTGTTCTAGGTGAATTCTTGGGCTGCCCAATTCAAAGCCCCCACCATAATTGCAGTGACCAGAGCACTGCAGGAATGAGGAATGGTGATGCTGTGATTCCATTAGATCACTGGCCTGTTACTAAGCAGAGGTGATGAATCAGTCCCTGTGAGATAACAGACTGAACGATGAACCAGCTTGGTGACGGGTTTTGATTTCAACATAGTGTGGATGTAAGGATGAAGACGAATGTGTAGGGCAATATATTTGGAGATCTGAAAGAGTATAACACAGAAGCCTGAAAGGTAATGGAGCAAATTATGTCCAACTCATTAGTTTTTTTTTCCCGCAAATGGCTGTGTTTTATTATACATATAAATTTTAACACAAAATTTTGTAAGCATTATAAAATACTTTGTTAAAGATTGAACGGTGCTAGAGTCTCAGAGTGTAAGACTGATATTGTGATATTGTCACCTGGCAACTGGCATCTGTGCATTGCTATGGTGATAGTAGATTTGTGAGCTCAGTGATGGCGTGAATTGGAAGGGATTGAAAACTCTTCCAATTTGTCTGCTTTGATGTGCACGTGTCTACAGGTATGCCATGAGACTTTAGCAGTGAAAAAGTCACATCAGTTTAAAATAGAAAACAGCACAAATGAGGATCCATAGGTGCAGCAAAAACCAAAATATCAGTTTACACCTCAGCAGAAACCTGACTGAGCTGCAAAGGAGGATCTCAGAATAAAGAACAGGCCTCAATTAGTTGTTCCAATAGAATAAAGGGCTGAAATTGCACCTTCAATCACCTCACTGGACATGAGTGCAGCTTACAGAATTGTTGGCGGGTAGTTTCAACCTTTAAAACTCAACAATACATTGGCACATCCTAATAACTCCAGCTTTGTTCAAATACATCGTGCATTGATTTGGGTGTCGGATTTTCTTTCTCCTCTTAGTTACTTGGATGAGTAAGTATGTTAAATTTAGAAATCCGATCATTTTCTGATAGGTACTAGGGTGGTCAACTATCAATCAAAGAGTAACAAGACATCATTTGACATGATATCTGATAACTTCTAATAGATATATGGTGGATAATTGGTAAACATAATGCCAATCAGATGGTTATCATGCTCTTCCTGACCAGTTTTTTTTCATTTTATTATATGCCAACCAGTCAGAATCTATATAAAATTTAATTAAGACTTAGTTAAAATCCAATCATAATACTGACAGCATCTGTGTGAAGCCAATATAAAGTCCCAAGGCTGACAAGGCATACCACCAGCATGACTGAAATTAATATAAGGAAAATTAGAGAATAAATTATTAAGAACAATTTGACATCCGTCTTGGTTTTCAAAAGCCTGAAGATGAGAGGTGGCAGGAACCAAAGACTGAGCAAAATAAGGAACTCCACAGTTTTGTAGTCCTGGCAGAGAATGAAATAGAGTAAAAGAGTAAAATTTGAGTAATGGGTCTTGACTTAAACACAATGAAAATGTAAGAAGGACAAAAGTCTTTGGTGGTTACTAAGAACAAGAAAATTCGGAGGCTCATGGATCATGATAGTACAAACATAGCGGAGAATGTCAAAGACAAATATGATGGATGGAGGAATTGGAAATAATGGTGAAAGAGGGAATCACTGGAAAATAAACTTTTTCTTGTATTTTGTTTGGAGAGTCTGAGAGAAGTTGTCAAGGATCCTCTTGAGATATGGCAACAGCAATATTCAGGTTTTGGAAGGACTTGGGATTAATAGGTTGTTGGAGCTGCAGGCTGACAAGTCGCCAGGTCCCGAAGGACTTCATCCTAGGGTCTTAAAACAGGTGGCTAATGAGATAGTTAATGCACTGGTTTTAATTTTCCAAAATTCCCTAGATTCGGGGAAGGTTCCATTAAATTGGAAAATAGTGAGGGAGACAGAAAGCAAGAAACTACAGGTCAGTTAGCTTAACATCAGTCTTAGGGAAAACGTTAGAAGCTATTATTAAAGACGTTATAGCAGGGCACTTAGAAAAATTCAATGTAAACAGGCAGAGTCAACATGGTTTTGTGAAAGGGAAATCATATTTAACCAATTTATTGGAGTTCTTTGATGACATTATATGTGCTGTGGATAAAGGGGAACCAGTGGATGTACTGTACTTAGATTTCCAGAAGGTATTTGATAAGGTGCCACATCAAAGGTTATTGTGAAAAATAAAAGCTCATGGTGGAGGGAGTAACATATTGGCATGGATGGAAGATTGGCTAACTAACAGGAAACAGAGAGTAGGCATAAATGGTTCATTTTCTGGTTGGCAAAATATAACGAGTGGTGTGCCACAGGGATCAGTGCTGGGGTCTCAACTTTTTACAATTTATATAAATAACTTGGATGAAGAGACCTGTTGCTAAAGATAAGTAGGAAAGTAAGTTGTGAAGAGGACATAAGGTGGCTACAAAGGGATATAGACAGCTTAAATGAGTGGGCAAAGATCTGGCAAATGGAGTATAATGTGGCAAAATGTGAAATTGTCCATTTTGGCATGAAGAATAAAAAAGAAGCATATTATCTATATGGTGAGAGATTGTAGAGCTCTGAAATGCAGAGGGATCTGGGTGTCCTAGTGCATGAATCGCAAAAGGTTTGAATGCAAATATTGCAAGTAATTAAGGAAGCTAATAGAGCGTTATCATTTATTGCAAGGGGAATTGAATATAAAAGAAGGAGGGTTATGCTTCAGTTATACAGGGCATTGGTGAGACGACATCTGGAGTACTGTATACAGTATTGATCTCCTTATTTAATGTAAATGTGTTGGAAGCAGTTCAGAGAAGGTTTACTAGACTAATACCTGGAATGGGCGGGTTGTCTTATGAGGAAAGGTTGAACAGGCTAGGTTTGTATCCATTAGAGTTTAGGAGAGTATGAGGCGAATTGATTGAAACATATAAGATCCTGAGGGATCTTGACAGGGTGGATGTGGAAAGAATGTTTCCTCTTGTGGGAGAATCTAGAACTAGGGGTCACTAATGAAAAATAAGGGGTTGTCCATCTAAGACAACGATGAGGAGAAATTCTTTCTCTCAGAGGGTCGTGACTCTTTGGAACTCCCTTCCTCAAAAGGCAGTGGAAGCAGGGTCTTTGAATATTTTTAAGGCAGAGGTAGATAGATGCTTGATAAACAAGGGGTTGGAAGGTTATCAGGGTAGGCAGGACTGTGGAGTAATCAGTTCAGCCATGAACTTCTTGAATGGCAGAGCAGGCTCAAGCGGCTGAGTGGCCTACTCCTGCTCCTAATTTGTATGTTTGTATGTATGTATAAGAAATATTTTGCACAAAAAGGGAAACCAAGCTTCCTGAAGGCAACTTTAGTAATGGAGAAGACATGGGAGTTCCACTTGAAGGATGAGAATAGACAGACCAAGAATGCTGACGGAGCAGAAAGAACTCAGTGTGAGGTCATGGAAGGTAAATTTTGTTAGACTTGTGAGAAACAAAATGAAATTGTATGGTAGATTTTCCATGAGGCCAGAGAAACTAACAAAGCAGCTATTGGTAAGTGCAATACTCATTGGCTTCTAACAGGATCGATATCCTGGGATTTTTTTGACACAGCTCAAATGCCTTTAAAGACCTGGTACAAACAGTCTGTCAAAGGGTAAAAACCTTGCTAAAGTAAAGACATGCAGCCTCATTAAAAAGTTTCAACAACCGACCCGGTTCCGAAGTGGATTGGTCCTCTGGCCCTCATCCTGCCTCCATTAAAAGTGGGCAGGCTCATGGGAACACCATCACCTGCAAGTCCTCTCCAAATTACACATCATCCTGATATGGCTTTATGTCACTGATCCTGTTTCAATATCCTGGAACTCCATACCTGATGGCACTGCAGGAGTACCTTCACCACACGGACTGCAGCAGTTCAAGGAGATTGCTCAACACCACCTTCTCAACTAGTGTCCATTAGTCCCTGGTGCCTATTCTGCTCTTACTCCCTCAGCCTCAGGGAACCAAACAAAATCTAGCCATAAAATGAAAGCAAAATACTGCAAATGCTGGAAATCTGAAACAAAAACAGAAAGTGCTGGAAATACTCAGCAGGTCAGGCAGCATCTGTGGACAGAGAAGCAGAGTTAAAATTACAGACATTCCATGGAGTATCGTGACGGTTGATGAAGGGAGCAGGGGGTGCGGAGGGCCTGTTGCCTCCCCATCACCAAGCGATCTTGCCGGGGCGGGATAGGCCGACGACACCCTTCCCGCCCAGAGGCCAATTGAGCCCCTTAAGTGGCCTATTAACAGCCAATTAGGGGCCTCTTTCAGCCCCCATTGGGATCTTACCAGAGGTGGGGGTGCCTCTAACATGCAGGAAGGTCGCCTTGTAAAATGAGGCACCCTCCCTGCAGGCATGGAATGGGGTGTCCCTCCTCCGTGGGCAATTTGTGGCCCATGGAGGACCCCCACTGGGAACCACTGCCCCATCACCCCCCCCGGACCCCACCTCCCCCTGGATTGCACGACCACCCCCCTTGCAGGGATGTTCCAGACTGGCCCCGGCGACCCCACCTCATTTACCGCTGATCTGGGGTTCCAGCTGGGCCTGGCTCCAGTGGTACTGCCAATACTGCTGAGCCACCAGCCCTCTGATTGGCTGGAATTTTGGCTCGTGAAACTTAGAAGTTAAAAGATCGGAGGATCATTCCTGGGGTTGCGAAAAGGCCAAGGTGGGGCTCCCCCAGCCTTTTCAGCCTGCCGCTGTGAGCCCCACCTCCAGCACAAAATCGAGCCCTTTGTGTCCTTCTCACAACTTGCTTTCCTCTCCTTCTTTGTATTCTCAGCAAATTTGGCTACAATGCATTTGGTCCCTTCATCCAAGTCATTAACACAGATTGTCAATAGTTGAGGCTCCAGCACTGATCCCTGTGGCACTCTATTAGTTACTGTTTGCCCACCTGAAAATGCCCCATTTATCCTGACTCTCTGTTTTCTGTAAGCCAATCCTCCATCCATGCTAATATATTACCCCCAACACCATGAGCTCCGATCTTGTGTAATAGCCTTCGATGTGGCACCTTATTGAATGCCTTTTGGAAATCCAAATACACTACATCTACTGGTTTGCCTTTATTCCACCCTGCTTGTTACATCCTCAAAGAACTCTAATAATGACTGTTTTCTTTGGAGAAGAGAAGGCTGAGAGGAGATTTGATAGACGTATTCAAAATCATGAATGGTCTGGCCAGAGTGGATAGGGAAAATCTGTTCCCACTCATGAAAGGATCAAGAATGAAAGTACACAGATTCAAAGTGATTGGCAAAATAAGACAAAGTGACATGAGGAAAAACTTTTTCATGCAGCATGTGGTTAAGGTCTGGAATGAGCTGCCTGAGAACGTGGTGGAGGCAGGTTCAATCGAGGCTTTCAAAAAGGAATTAGACAGTTATCTGAAAAAAAAGAATGTGCAGGGTTACGGCGACAAGGCGGAGAAATGGCATAAGGTGAATTGCTCATTCGGAGAGCCAGTGTGGACACGATAGGCCGAGTAGTCTCCTTCTGCACTGTAACAATTCTGTGATTCTGTGAAATTTGTTAAACATGATTTCCCTTTCATAAAACCATGATGGCTCTGCCTGATTGCATTATGATTTTCTAAATGCCCCGCTATTACTTTATTAATAATGGATTCTAGAATTTTCCCAATGACAGAGGTTAGACTAACTGGCCGATAGTTTCCTGCTTTTTGTCTCCCTCCTTTCTTGAATTAGAGGTGTTAGATTTGTGCTTTTTCAAACTGCTGGGAACTTTCCAGAATCTAGGGAATTTTAGAAGATTACAACCAATGCATCCACTATCTCCGCTGCTACTTTTTAAAGACCCCAAGTCCAGGGGACTTGTCAGCCTTTAGTCCCACTAGCTTAATAGTACTCTCGGGGATGATGGTGGAAGATTCGACAATTGCAATGCCGCTGGTGAATGTAAAAGGGATATGATTAAACTCTTGCTGGAGATTATGTGATACTTGTACTTGTTACTTATCAGTTCAAGCTTGCATGTTGTCCAGGACCTGTTGCATGCGGGCATAGACCACTTCATTATTTGAGGAATTTAAAAGGATGCAAAACATTCTCTGATCATCAGTGAACATGCCCACTTCTGACCTTATGATGGAGGGAAAGTCATTGTAGTCATTGAAGTAGCTGGGCCCAGGACTCTACCCTGTGGATCTCCTGCAGTGATGTGCATTATTGTAAAAGACTTTTACATCATATTCAGATATTGCCACAAAGGAGAAAAGCTAGTATTTCCATAGAACTATACAATTACTCTAAAGATCATCTGAAATAGAAAAATGGGATTGTTATGTCCAGAACATGCTCTTGATATTAGTCATGAGCAAAAAGGCTTCATTTGACAAGCCATTTATAGTTGCATGTTTGAGGTTCAATTAACAAACTCTTCCACATAATCATATCAGTTTGAGCAACACTGACTTCCAGTTTAATTTATCTTCATACCATTTCCACATAGTTGTGTTGTATTAATTACAACAAGATCACTTTCAAACCTGGTCTATTAGATATGTCATCTATCAATCAAGCTGATAGGCAACTTTCCACTTTGAGAGTGAGGCAGCCAAAGAGCACGGGTCTATGCCAGTTGGGAGAGGGAATGGGCTACGGAAGCATTATTGAATGGGATTAGATTACCAATAAAAGGCAGGGAAAACTATGAAGCTAAATAAGATGCCAAATAAATTGATTTCTATTCTTGCCTGACTTGCTTCCAGAGATCCCTTTCAGTAACATTGGGCTGGATTTAGTTCTCCTCCAGGCATACGTGTTTTGTGGTAGGGGTATCCAGAAGATGCCTCTGGGAGAGGGCCACCACACACCCCGATGCCGGGAGAGCCCGGTTGACATTACTGGCGGCAGCGAGGCCTTGTGGCAAACACCACACCACCCCCCCCCGCCCCCGTCGCTTGGCGACAGGACCCCCATTTAAATAAATTAAAATGAATGCATTAATGATACTTACATGTCTGCCTGAGTTCCCGCTCCGATCTTCGGACCGGTGGCCGGCACTCCCGCGCCTTCGGATCCCCATCTGGGAAATGAGGTGCCACACTGGTGGGGAGGGGGAAGAGCTAAGTTTCTCAGTGCGGGGGTTGTGGAGGGGAACAGGGTTAAAGTGACATCATTGGTGTATGGGTTGGTGGGAAGGGTTATAGTTCAAAGTTTATGCATTTTTGGGTGGGGGGAAGGTCAGGTGGACAAGATAAGTGTTTTGGGAAGGAAAGGGCAAGTAATTAATTAAATTGCTATGGGGGGGGGAGTGGGAGAGATATGCTTTAAATATTTAAATTTACTGGTAGGGCTAAAAGCCCTTTAAAGATGGCGTCAGCACCTGCATACAGGCAGCTGACGCCATTGTTGGGGATGGACAGCCAGCCCTCTCCATGTAATGGTGGGGTGGAGGGATGCAGCCCGCCCCAGCTATTTAAATGAGCTGTCACACAGAAGATTGCAGTGGTCCATGACATGCGGCCTGCACGGGCGGGCTGTCGTTCACTTCGCCCGCCGACTTCGGCAGTGGGAACAAAAGATTGTTTCTGGCTGCTTCCTGCTCAGATTTACCAATTTACTAGAGGGCAGATTTACCTCTGGGTAGATGCTGTGCTGAAGATTACCAAAATGATACTAAGGGCCGAACTACTTCATAGAACTCCAATTTACATAGCATAATGAGGCTTTTGCCTCTCGCGGCAGGAGAGTTGGCTGCCTAAATCGACGTCCAATTGAAAATCACAGCAGGAGGGCTTCAGGCAGTAAGTTAGCAGGAAGTAATTTTTTGCAATTTTAGTTTTGCGACTGCCCTGCTTAAGCTGGGAACTGGCTGGTAGACAGATCACAATCAGGACCATACAGACTGGCTTCCTCTCTCACTCAAATTCACTGTCAACATTCCCAGTTTTCATACTTTCTTCTTCATGTGACATTGTGTAAACCATTCCATGATTAAGAATGTAAACTTATCGATGTCCACTTGCATCAGTAAGTGCCAATATTTCAGTTTGAGTCTAACTTTTCAATGTTCCCTCAATATTTTGTTGAATACTTTATATGCAGACTAGAGAAAGAGGTCAAAATGAAAATGGAGGTGGTAACAAAGGTTGAGCTGCTGAATATTGGCTTAATCTAACGTTGTTTTTGGCCATATTGGGCTGAATGTTACCGGTTCCCAGGTAGAGGAAAAGGATGTAGGGCGGCTAGTAATATATCGGCTTGCTGACAAAGTCTCACCGACAGGGAAGTTTGTCAATGATGGACTGCAAGGCAGATCAGCTAACTCCAGGATGGTGGGCAGCCAATTTGCCTAATTAAGGGCCCAACTACTGGCCATTTTATGGAACAGCTGGCATTTTGCTGATAGTGGATCAGCCCACCAAACCCCGCCCCCCCCTCCCCTCACCATCTGTGTGGGGAGGCCATCAGTTTCATGGAGACAGATCCCCTGCAGCAGCCTGACAAGGGGTGGGTGTGGGGGAGGCCATCGAAGTCTGAGGCTTCATGGCCCAAAGAGGGGCTGTGGGCATGAAAGGCAACCCCCGCAGCCCCAATGATTCCCTTGGAGGGCCTTCCCCCGTCCTGCGGGCCTCCTGCCCTCAGCTCCCTAAATTTTAATTTTTATGTACCTGACTGAGGGTGCCTCCATGTTGGAGTACCCTTGAGGTCTCCTGTCTGCCTCAGCAACATCCACCTCTCCTGGTAGGGCTGCTGAGGCTTCAGAGCTGTTGGCCCTCTGATTGGGCCGGCAGCATGAGGAATTCACCCACCCGCCCTCAGGCAGCCAATTGTGAGGCCACCTGCAGAAAAATCCCTGAGCTGGTCCTGCTGTTGGCAAGTGCTGTGTTAAAACTAGCTTTTTGGCCCAATGTTGGGGTCCCAAAGCCCATGGTAAAATTCAGTCCAAGAAATCTTTGTCATTTAATTTGTTAGAAACTTTAACAATGCTAAAAACATAAGAACAACAACATTGGCAGTGTGCTTTGATAGAGGAGAGGGGAGATGAAGGATAAGCAGGAGTCAGTTCTACCATTTTTATTTCTATGTCTGGGTGTTTCCTTGTTATTTATGCTCAGGCTAAATGGTGACCGCATTAGTCAAACTCTATTTTTATTCAATGGATTTTTTGGAAATATACTGTTGTGACAGACATTGCAGTGTGTAATTCCTGCATTACGGACACCCAGATCACCATGAAAGGATAAAAAAATTCCATCAATTTTTCCACTGAATCTTCAAAGCAGTGGCTCTGCTCATGACACATGGTCTCAAATAGTTTCAGTTATTATGGACTAAAAGTTATTGTTGCCAATACCACTGGGAGAATGCTTAATATGTTCATATGATGTCCCTTTTTCTTTTATCACAGCAGAGGCATTAATTTAATTAAAACCAATGTTTTATACCTGCCTTAGAATAGCAAACAAGGGAACATTATACAAGCATAGTAACCATTTGTTTGCTAATATCACCAACAGCGTTTTCTAGAATTTGATCGGTCCCAGGCTTCCATCATGCACAGAACTGTTTCTCATGATGATTCAAAATCATTTCCTAAACTGACCATCTGATCAAGATACATTAAAACAGTCTATGCATAGTCCTTTTCTGTTTGCCAGAATTCTTTCCCATAATTATTTATGTCTCCACATTGGCTTTGTCCTTTCTCCGCTTCCTTTTCCTTGGACAATGCATCTTAAGAATTAACATCACCAGGTGATGGGAGGGCAAATTACAACACTTTAGAGTACAGCTCATAATGCCCTTATACTTATGTACACTATCTTCAAGATACCAAGTGGAAGAATATTAAATACACAGAGCTAGGGGAGTTTCTCAGAGACTTGAAGCACATGTTAGAGTGCCCGATATGGATAAAATGCCAGGACTTTGCACTCTCCTTCTCTAGAATATAGAAGCAATAGATCAGAAGTATATGAAGGAAAGAAAGAATGTGGAAATTTGGAGAAAATGCTTGAGAAATAGCCAATTCTAGCTTGAATTATCTGCATTAAAAATTAAAAGAGCTATATTTTTAAAGTATGCAAAAGATGGTTTCCACCAATCAGAACTATTTGCTTGTAATTGTAACAATCTGTTCATGTGGATGTGTCACCAAAACTGACCAGCTATGCTGAATGGCCTGTTTATGTGTTGTAACTTGTATATATATTTATATGTGTAATACCAGGTGTCATTTTGTTTTAAGCTCCTAACTTATTAGGAAACTAAACTGTAAGGATTGAAAACAATAACCCAAACTTTTAGTTTGTTTTGACCTACAAGTTGCAAGAGAACAAACTGACAGTTCACTCAAAATTTTGTTATTCTTAATGGGGTTAGTTTATTTTGTACCCATGATTACAGATTTAAACTGACACAGATTTGAAATTATTACAGGAAAAGTAAAATGGCTACAGAAAATGATTATTGATTTTAAAGGTTGAGAAAAGAAGAGGAAAGAAAATAATTTTTAAAAAATTAGCTGCTTTGTTAATTTACTCCCAGCAAATGAATGCTTCAACAATGTTACTCTATTCCCAGCAAGTAAATGTTTCAACAAAATCTAGTAATAGAGTGCTCAAAATCTAGCTCAGTTATGTTACAAACTGGTTGTACAATAACCCGAGGTGACCATTCCCATTGATTGCAGACTCTACTTCTCATACTCGATCGGATTGCTCCTGCCAACCCTTGGTCAGATTTTCTCCCACCCTTACCTGCAGTGCTGGTCTCTGATGTGTTCAACCTTCTATATCCTTTTTTAGGTGATGGGGTTAGTTTATTATATTGACAGGCCACACCTTCCTTTGAAGCTTCTTTTTAAAAGCACAGTGCCCAATTTTTTTTTAATTTCCAAAATATACTTTATTCATAAAAATCTGTAAAAATTACATTGCCAAACAGTTTCCAAACAGCACGAAAAAATACAAACATTGCAAAGGAGATCAGTTTCTTTCAATAATGTCATGAGTTTCTTCCCAACCCTTCTGTTTCACAATTGTCATGTCAATTACAGTTTTACATTTACAGCAATTGAGAATATTAACGATACAGTTCGAGGGGCTTCCCATGGTTCCAGCCCCTCAGTCCAGCTTGGTGGGGGAACCTTACACTGTGGTCTTTCCCCATTGAGCCTTTGCTGCGGCTGCCCCGAGCTTTAGTGCGTCCCTCAGCACGTAGTCCTGGACCTTGGAATGTGCCAGTCTGCAACATTCGGTGGTGGACAACTCTTTGGAAGACCAGCAAGTTTCGGGCAGACCAAAGGGCGTCTTTCACCGAATTGATAGTCCTCCAGCAGCAGTTGATGTTTGTCTCGGTGTGCGTCCCTGGGAACAGCCCGTGGAGCACAGACTCCTGTGTTACAGAGCTGCTTGGGATGAACCTTGACAAAAACCACTGCATCTCTTTCCACACCTGCTTTGCAAAGGCACATTCCAGGAGGAGGTGGGCGACCGTCTCTTCCCCACCACAGCCAACGCGGGGGCACTGTGCGGAGGGGGCGAGACTTCGGGTGTGCATGAAGGATCTGACGGGGAGGGCCCTTCTCACCACCAGCCAAGCTACGTCTTGGTGCTTGTTTGAAAGTTCTGGTGATGAGGCATTCCGCCAAATGACTTTGACGGTCTGCTCGGGGAACCATCCGACAGGATCCACCGTTTCCTTTTCCCGTAGGGCCTTGAGGACATTCCGTGCAGACCACTGCCTGATGGACCGGTGGTCAAAGGTGTTTTTCCGCAGAAACTGCTCCACGAAGGATAGGTGGTACGGCGCCGCCCAACTGCACGGAGCGTTCCGCGGCAATGTGACCAGGCCCATCCTTCGCAACACCGGGGACAGATAGAACCTCAGCACGTAGTGACACTTGGAGTTTGCGTACTGGGGATCTACACATAGCTTGATGCAGCCGCACACGAAGGTGGTCAAGCACAGTGCCCAATTTTATCTCACCGTTTGTTTAAACCAGGATTTAACACACCATCTTTCTTTTGCTTTCTCCCGTAATCTTCCATTATGTGAAGCCCCTTATAGTCAGTTTTCCAGAAAACGATGCTTGTATGTTGGTGGAACACAGTATTTCATCATATTTAGGTCCAAGGCCTCATCTTCATTAATTAAAGCACTAGTGTCTCTCGCTGGCTGTTATTTGAGTCATTTTTCAGGCGTTCCTGCTGGCCTGCTAAAACAGGCATTTGATGATCTCCATTTGTAAATAAGATAATGCCTGTTTTTGTATGCAGTGCATCTGATTTGCATCCATTTTGGAATGGGGTAAGAAAATGGCTGTTAAAAGTTGTATAACATCTTTGGGGACAAATACATCTGCAAATGTGAGTCACAAAACATTTGTCTTAAACTATTTCTGCCTTAAATTATTATGCAACCAGACATGTCAGAGGCAACATTTGATTGGTCCAGGCCTCCAGGCCTTCCTTACAATCAATATGTTTGGTTGATACTGATAAACACCATTTCCAGTGTGTAAAAAAAATGTTTTTCGTAGAAATACTGACTGTCATTTTGATCTATTGATGGTTGGTACGTATGGAACCAGCTCAGCCAGTTTACCTGCTCCTCCCCTTCATTCACTGGGAGGGAAATTGGACCCCCGCTATGTACCAATTTCCAGGTCCTACCTCCCAAGCCTGAAGGGCAATTGAAATACATCCAATGCCATATTAAGTTGGGCGATATTCATTGCTGAAAGCTGCCAAAAGCAAACATTAGGTCCTTTAGATATATTAATGCCTGATGCCTGTTTCAGAACCTCTCCTAACAATTTATTAGCACTAAGTGAAGCATGTTCCATTATTACTTTCTTATCCTAACATCAGGTTGAATTATTGGAACAGCTTGGCTAGGGTCATGGCTAGTTCTGGAACACAAGTCGTCAGGACTACAAAGGGAATGTTGTCAGGGGCCATAGTCTTGGCTGTGGCAATGTGCTCAGCTGTTTCTTGATATCGCGTGGAGTGAATCAAATTGGCTGGACTGTCATCTGTGATGTTGGGGACTTCAGGAGGAGGCTGAGATTGATCATCCACTCAACACTTTTGACTGAAGATGGCTATAAATGCTTCAGCCTTGACTTTTTCACTCATTCTAGACTCTGCCATCATTGAGGATGGGGATATTTGTGGAGCCTCCTCCTCCCATTAGTTTAATTCTCCACCCATTCACAACTGAATGTGGCAGGACTGCCGAGCTTTGATCTGATCCTTTGGTTGTGGGGCAGCTTAACTCTGTCTATTGCATTCTGCTTCTGCTGTTTAGCATGCAGGTAGTCCTGTGTTGCAGCTTCATTTTTAGATATGTCCAGTAATACTCTTGGCATGCTCTCCTACACGCCCCATTGAACTAGGGGTTAGTCCGTTGACTTGCTGGCAATGGTAGAGCGAGGGATATACTGGGCCATGAGGTGACTGATTGTGGTGGAGTACATGGACTGCAGTTGTTCAAGAAGGCAGCTCACCACCACCTTCTCAAGAGCAATCAGAGATGGGCAATAAATGCTGGCCTTATCAGCGATGCTCACCTCCCTTGAATGAATAAAAAAAATCGGCTGCTGCCGATGGCCCACAGCGCCACATAGATGCCCAGTTTTGAGCTGCCAGATCTGAGTCTATCCCATTTAGAATGGTGGTAGTGCCAGGCATCACGATGGAGGATGTCCTCAGCGTGAAGACGGGACTTGGCTGCCATAAGGACTGTGCAGTGGTCACTCCTAGTGATGCTGTCATGGACAGATGCATATGAAATAGGTAGATTGGCGAGGACAAGGTCAAGTAGTTTTTTCTTTCACCACCTGCTGCAGGCCCAGTCTGGCAGTTAAGTTGTTCAGGACACAGCTAGCTTGGTCAGTAGTGGTGCCACTGAGCTACTCTTGGTGATGGAATTTGAAGCCCCCTGTCCAGAGTATATTCTGTGCCCCATGTAAGAGGTCCGTTTCCCCCTTTACTGATGATTCTTGACTTTAGGAAGTTATAAAGGACAAATTGCTCAGACACAGCGCTGGGCTGAACCACAAATTTCTTTATTTAAAAAAATACACTCCTCCTAACACCCTGTTACAAAGACCTCTAACTAATCTAAAGGACACCACACGACACCTTGATTGGTTAGTCCGATTTAAATCCCTCCACGATTTAACCTCGGCGCTCACCCAAACACAAGTCACCACGACTTATAAAATAAACCTTTTGAAAAACCAGAGGCAAAACCCTCACATTTCTGTCCCAAATTCAGTCAATTCAAAACCCAAACCCTCCTAAGATTTGGTGGCTACACTTAAAATTCTTTTATAATGCTCAGCCCCAAATACCCCTTGGATTTTGCTGATAACTTACAACCCTCCTCACAGTTGGTCCTTCCGGTGAGAATTTGTAGGTCTACGAGCCAGGTTGACTGTTCCTGACCCTCCTTCTCGACTGCAGCCCCCACAGTACAAACCCCTTCAAGATTTGACTGAAAAACTTACAATCACCCACACGGCTGGTCATTACCAATGTTGATTGTAGTCCTGAACCTGAGATGACCAGTCCCTGTCTTTCTTCACATAACTGCGGCGCCAAACCCTTCCATCTTGTCCTTTTTATGATGATTCTTATCAAAATATCATGAACACATCTCCTGAAGCCATCCTGCTGGATAGTCAGCACTTAGTACCTTTTAATCTCTTTCCTCTGTTATCTGCCTGATCCAGACAGATCCATTTAGTGCTGATGTGAATTCCCTGACTGAGAACAATTAACTCTACCCAAGGTGAGGTAATCCAGGCTCCAAAACTAATATCCATGAAAGAGGTTTCTCTCCTGTCTTGACAGGATTGAATGCTGTGCACTGGGACCAGTTAGTTGTAACAACGGCCTCCCCAATCACTTAACATGATGGCAGTTATGCTGTGTCACTGTTATGATAATGTCCCAAATTCCAGTCCTTTAACAGTATCAGTTCTGTTGTGATGTTGGGATGTTTGAAAATTGACTCATGGGAATGCAGCCTGCCTCTGTGTGCTTTGTGTTGAGGTTTGGCTCTTATTTACAGTACTAGTGTCCATGGGGGTTGGGGTTCCTTCCCCATACTCCACAAAGTCCAGTTGGGGGGGGAGGGGAGAAATTCCAATCCCACATCTCTCCCCTTTAATATCTCTTTGTTTACGAGAGATAATAGCTCCGAGGAAATCTTCTGTTGCGTTTCGAGAATTGTGAGCCTCAGCCAAATCACTATCTATACATCAGAATCCATTATCAAAACCCCTTCTTAACCATTTCCCTATGTTTTGCCTTTTGGTTTTTTGTTTCAGTTTACATGACAATCTTAACATATACAATATTATAATCATTTGTACAATCACCAACACGTGCAAAGCAATTCGAATCCAGGACGGAATTTCAATATTGAAACCAATATCCCACCAGGGTGGGGAGGCTATTTCCCTAATATCATCCCCCGTGTCTCTGTTCCTCTGTTCAAGAGTGTAGTAGTGCTTTTGAGACAGTTCCATCTCCTTCACCAATTTTGTGAGGTGCTCAGGCAGGGATGGAATATCATATCCAAAGTGGGCTACGTATTCTTGGAGGTTTGGGAGGGAACTGCCTACAGTGAGGTTCACCGAGGTATGATCCCAGATAGGAATTATCCTTTCCTGCAAAATCTGAACCTCGATCGGGGGCTTAAAACAGAAGATTGGGTCCTGGATGGGGCACCAGCTGTCATTGTGTAACCCATACTGATAGTGGCACAGTAGGTTCCGTTATTCTCATATGCAACCTGGGGAGGGACATGGTCCCGCGCCATCACCTCCATAGTACAGTTGATAGGCTGTGTACTTTCAGACTCAAAACCACATACTGGTCGGTCGAACTCATTTAGGTGATATGGACACAGCACTTCATGTGCGCCTCTTCCCTGACACCCCTTTAGATCAGTGCCAATCATAGAGTTTCCCCACAGCCACATAAACCCCTTTCTCTTCCTTCCACCACTTGTTCCCACACAATTTCACACCCCACTTTGTCCCTGTAATCTATCTGTGTGTGTTGCTCCCCAATCTTTTCCAATCCCCGAATTCATCACCCTTAGCCTCGTCTGACTTATGTAACCACCACCATCCCACGGGGATGCTTCCCCGACACTCTAGGCCCCATGATTTCCCTCTGTCACCGGTACCTCGCTGGTTGTGATATATAATTTTGGGCAGGGCACTGATGCTTCAACGAAGCTGTACCCAGTGTGATTGGAATACTTGGTTGAATTTGACTCCAACCAATCTGGCCACCTACCCTCATGGAAGTATGTAGCTATCCCGTCAGTGCCCTGTGTCTTACCCCCACTGTGTTACAGTGGGCCTGGCTCCTCCCATACACCCATATCTGAAAGACATCTCGATGCACCCTTGATCCGTCTGTCCTGCTCCAATCAGGATTATCGTCACACTTAGCCACAGGGTACGTCCTGTCTTGTGTTCCTGGCTCGACTTTACTTCTGCAGAATAGAAAAAGAAAAGAAAATAGGACTGCTCTGTGAGGAGTCTTCCCTCCACAGGTCAGACTTAGGTTATGTAAAAATTTACACTACCTGAGAGATCTTTTCTCCACAGGTCAGACTTCCTTTTATGTTACTTTACACTGTGTGCCGCAATCACTGTGTCCCCTTTTTGTTTTTCCCTGGTTAGGACCTTTTGCAGTTCAGGGTCGGTGTGCAAGGAGGTGTCCAAGGCATCCTGGATCAGGGCCTCTGAATACTCCTTATTACCACCCTGCTCATTAGGCCTTGCCTTTAAACAAAGGAAACTCCCATTTCCAAAAGGTTTTCTTTTACGGTTCACACTGTGTTTTAAAACCAACCATGTGAATCTTCCATTTAACTCCCTCTAACCATTATCTTCCAATCCGAGCACCTTTCCCTGTCCCTTGCTCATAACCTGCTGTAATGCGGCCACCAGAAGTTTCACTGGGTCATCTACTCGCTCTTTCTCTGCCTCTACTGCCTGTGATTACAACCCTGAGGGACTCCCTCTTCCTGGCTTCCCTCTTTTCGGAGACTTACACTCCCTACTCCAGTGTCCCATTTTCCCACCATTGAAACATGCCTGTGATCTGTCCTCATTACCCTCTTCTTGCTTCCACTCCTTTCTACCACTCACGCTTTCCTTTATTTCGAGTATCTTTCCCTTTTGTTTATTCTCCTCCCCCTGGTCAGATTTCAAAGCGAGAGTCAGTTTCCTCAACACACCTGCCTCTGTATTTGTCTCATCCTCGGGGTCAAACCATGATTCTGCCCTTGCCCTGATCCGTGGCAAGCTGTTCGCGACTAGGGTCATCAACCAATCATTTCTGGCAGCCCCTATCAGCTGTGCTTGGGCTAGGTTTCCCCCAGTAGCTTTCATTTATATGGGCCATAACCTATCCGCAAATATCTCTGGTGCCTCAACTGCTAGCTGTCTGGTCTGCTCAACCTGCAAGAACAGACTGCTCTAATTATGTCCCGGTGCCACTAAGATTTCATCCTTCAAACCGTTTGTGGTTCCCCCTCCCAACTTAGTCGCTGTCGACAGACTCTGATACAGTTTCCCATCTGGGGAGAACAGGATCAGTTTCTTCATTTCCTCCTCATCACAGTTATTAATTCCTCCTGTCTGCTCTATGCTAGCGAAATAGACAGAGGCATCCCCTCCACACTTCAGTTTCGGCACACTAGCCAGGATTTCCTGCAATTGTAGGGTCGTATAGGGAAGCATATAATCGCTCTGCAACGGAGCCGGACCACCGCCTGCTGGGGGTGGACTGAGCTTTTGCTGTCGCAGGGGGCACATCGGTCTCGGTGGTGCCGATGCCTCAGGAACCGGCTGACACTCTCTATACTGGGTCCAATCATCGGACACCCTTCTCTCTACATCCCAGTCTACCACAACTTCCCCTGGTGCCATAAGACAAGCCATGCCCCTGGTGCCGGATAATGCTAGGGTCAGCTTACCAATTTCCTCGTTACATGGCCCATGATCAGCCTCTTCATGTATCCGACTCCTTGTATACCACCTTGATATCCTTCAATTGAGTCTCAGCCTTGTCAGCTCTATCCAAGTTCCTGGCACTTTCTTCGTGCTGAGCCTGACACTTCCTTTTACTCTCTGTGACCTGGCATTGTAGGTACTCTATCATATTCCTAGACGTTTCTCCCTGTGCCTTCCTGTCCTGCCTTTCCTTGCTTAGATCTTCCATTAGCCGATTCACGACAACCTCTCTGTCACTCGCCCTGTTCTCTGATTCCCTTTTCTCCTGTTCTAACTGTTTAACCCTTTCTGTGAGAACCTGAATTTGTTTCCGCATACAGAGTAACCAAATTGTTTTTCCTTTTAATTTCTTGTGCTTGCTACCACCCATCCACTCTGCTTCCCTCTCCTGGGGACTGTCAGAATGCATCATTTCCAGCACCCATGGCTCAGAAAGGTTTAACTTGCCACACTCATACTGAGATACCGTATCCTCCATTGAGGATTTCTTGCCTATGACCCTGTCCATTATTTTAATTTTGTTGTTAACCTCAAGTCCCTTCGTGGGCTCCAATTATGTAAGAAGTCTGTTTCCCCCCTTACTGATGATTCTTGACTTTAGGATTTTATAAAGGACAAATTGCACAGACACAGGGTTGGGCTGAACCACAAATTTCTTCATTTAAAACAAACAACACCCCCTCCTAAAACCCTGTTACAAAGACCTCTAAGTAATCTAAAGGACACCACACGACATCTTGATTGGTTAATCCGATTTAAATCCCTTCACGATTTAACCTCGTCGTCACCCAAACACAAGTCACCACGACTTATAAAATAAACCTTTTGAAAAAACAACAGCAAAAACCCCACATTTTTGGCCCAAATTCATTCAATTCAAAACCCAAACCGTCCCAGGATTTGGTGGCTACACTTCAAATCCTTTTATAACTCTCGGCCCCAAATACCCCTTGGATTTGGCTGATAACTTACAATCCTCCACACGGTTGGTCCTTCTGGTGAGAATTGTAGGTCCACGAGCCAGGTTGACCATTCCTGATCCTCCTTCTTCACTGCAGCTCCCACACCCAGTGCTTCTTCCAAGTGGTGTTCAACGTGGAGAAGCACTGATTCAATTGAAGGGGGGTGGAATGGTAGGTGGTAATCAGCAGAAGGTTTCCTTACCCATGTTTGACTTGATGTCATGAGACTTCATGGGGTCCAAAGTCAATGTTGAGGACTCCCAGGGTAATTCCCTCTCAACTGTATACCACCGTGCCATCACTTCTGGTTGTCCTGTCCTGCCAGTGGGAGAGGACATACCCAGAGTTGGCGATGATGGTGTCTGGGACATTGACTGAAAGGTGACTCAGTGAGTTTGACTATGTCAGGCTGTTGTGTGATCCTCCTGTGGGACAACTCTCCCAATTTTGGCACAAGTTCCCGGATATTAGCGAGGGTGGCTTTGCAGGGTTGACCGGAATGGGTGTGCCTTTGTAGTATCCATCCATAGGTCGATGCTGGGCAATCAGCCCTGTTTTGTTCTTATTTGACTTTTCTGAGGTAGTTTGATATGACTGAATAGCTTGCTAGGCCATTTCAGTGGGCAGTTAAAAGTTAAATCTTGCTGTGAGTCTGGAGTCCCATGTAGGCCAGACCAAGTAAGGATGGCGCTGAAATAAAAACAAGAAATGCTGGATATACTCAGCAGGTCTGGCAGCATCTGTGGAAAGAGAAACAGAGTTAACGTTTCAGGGTAGTGACCCTTTTTCACTTTGTTCTGATGAAGGGTCACTGACCTGAAACGTTAACTCTGCTTCTCTCTCCACAGATGCTGCCAGACCTGCTGAGTATTTCCAGCATTTCTTGTTTTATTTCAGATTTCCAGCACCTGCAGTATTTTGCTTTCATTATAAGAATGGTGATGTCTGCCCTGGGGGAATCGATGTAGCCTGCATAGTGTTATTTTTAAACAATGCTGCAGTAACAAGTTTTTCCTCATTCCTCAAAGAAGACAGAAAGGGGTGAAGCCAATGGAAACAAAAATGAATGGTCAATTCGCTACACCCTTTTAGTGCCTGGTGGTAAAAGTGAAACTTTACTCTCAAAAGCTTTTCAATCATGGTATCAACAAAGGGGGCAGGCTAACTACTTGAAAAGGTCGAAATTAGTCCTGAATTATTTTGAAATATCATCTAGTCAATTGGTAAATGAAAGGGCTTGTACCATTGGTGTAACTCCATTTCAGTGGCAGGGTTAATGGTGTTGTTTTATATTTTACTACTGTAATACTTGACAACAAAACTAGCTTTAGTCATCACAATGTCACAGCTGGAGGTGTACCACTTTAGTTTTGGAGGCTATGTTTCATTGCCATGTTTATGATAATAAAGCTAGCTTTTATCATTATTTTTCTTTGACAGTTT